>NC_083332.1:34560253-34881159 GCF_963455315.2 Globicephala melas | reverse complement strand
GAGGACTCCAAGCACAGCTCAATAAGCCATTTCCGGTAAGACTGCAAAGGAACATCTATCTCTGTGAGTAGGCTGCTAAAGCAAAGACAGACTTTGCTGTAAGCTCAATCCATTAGATCCATCACCAACCAGTCAGCCCACAAAGAGAAAGAGTCAAATGCAAGCAGAGGCACAGCACAGATTACGAGTCTGATGGCCTAGATATAGGCAAAATTGACTGCTTTCCAGATGTATGACCTTGAGAAAGCTGTTTAATGACAGTAAACCTTGCTTTACTTGACTGTAAGATGAGCTGACTGCACTACATAAACTCTAAGGCCAGCTCCAGAAATTCCAACTCCATGAGAAGTGGGAACAGGTAAGAAATTAGCATTGTCATGACTATATAGTTCACTTCTGAAATAATCCATACCTTAAAACCACACAAGAAATACAATAAACTTTGTTTTTGAAGGCAGCCAACATATATTTAATATTTAAAATAACCAAAGCCCACAGAGAGCCAGAACAAAAATCAGAATCAAAGACAAAGTATTTTTATAGGAATGCTAGTTTCATCTTGCCATAAAGCAGAAGCATACTGTCCTGTTTTCTGAAAATTCATCCTATATTGAAAGGAGTACATTTTCACAATTAAAAAAAGAAGACAGCACAAAGCAAGGAAATTCAGAAGTATTAATAGAAAATAGCTATTTAAAATTTTATTTTATCCATATTTTTCACCAAGTTCTTGAAAGCAACAATCAGAAGCTATCTAGATATAAGTGCTAATTAAGTCTTTAGTTCAGGAAAACCTCAAAATTTCTATCTTCTAACAGAATAAAAAGTAATTGTAAATTGGCAGGCAGTGCTGTTAGAGGTATCTTCAAATTTGATTGAAGGAAAATGACCCGTGCGGTCCACCTCTTATCACAGTGTTCCTGGTGACGCCATTTTACTCCTTCCTCACTGCCATCTTAGTGCCACGAACGTCTCCTAGCGGGCTGGCCAACAGGCTTGCTTATCTACATTTTGGCACTGCCAGAGCATTCAAAGGTTTGGTATGAATATATTTTTTGCAGCAAAAAGAACCAACCTCTGACTCTTTACTACCAGCCAGGCTAAAATTTCAGATTGAAGAGGTTTAGGAATCCCCTACAAGTACCAGAAAGGAGAGCCTCTTCCGAGTAGCCAAACTTGAGTAGACCATGATGGGGGCAAAGAAAATGGGAAGCAACTGGGTCTCTGCTATGTCCTCAGAGTACCTGGTACACAGCTTACAGAAAGCCAGAGAAAGAAAATAAGACCAGAATCTTCAACCAAGTTTTACTTTAAAAATTTCAAAGGAAGCCTCTGTGATACCCTTTATGTCATCCAACCAAACATTTATGCAAGCAAAGATGCAGTTAAAATGGAGTTCTAATTTGCTGCCCTAAAAGTCTTATTTCAAAGTGCAAGCCTTGTAAAAAACCAAAGGAAAAGAATCCCTTTGCATTCCATTATATAGTAAACAATTAATATATTAAATGTCCTTCTCAGGATTAACAAAATTATATGGAGATCTAGGCTCTTATGCTACAAGCATAAGATTAATGCAAGATTTACGGAATCTTTGTGGGATTCTAAACAGGGCTTAGGAAAACTGAGCCTTCTTATTTCAATGAAAAGACTGATGTGAAAATCCTCCTCTCCCCTAGTTTCAAAGACATCTCCTAATTAGAGAAAACAGCATTCAGTGAGCAGGATGAACAACAGCTAGTGCAACAAGACTTGGAAGAACAGCTGGCTTTATCAATTTGATATCAAGTTAAAAGGTATCTAGTTCTGTGAAGATTCAACTCCTGAAACAGCTACTAGAGCATTTTGAGCAAATTCTTCATGGTACAGTTTACTGTAAAATACACTTACTATAAATTCCTCAGGGTTAAGTGCCTTTAAAAAGATAAACACACAAATCAAAGTTAAAATCCACTTGTTTCCTCTTAGTAACAGCATAAAGGAACAAAGGAATAAGCTGAGTCAAATCCAATTAATTTTAAGAATCAAGATTTTCTAAGCTTACAATCACAAACAAGAGTTTTCCACAAGTAGCTTTGAAGTCACAACTATTAATTAAACAGAAGGCACTAAAAATTATCCCCATTAATGAGAGTGAAAGCCCTCCATCTACTGATCTTTTAAGATAAAATCTTCTTTTGTTAAAACATTTTTCTTATATATTTTAATCAGCTATTATAGATCATTAACATGGAAGCATTTTCTTAAAAAAAACAAAAACAATAAAATCCAGCAATTTTCTTCATAAATGGAAAATAAACTATAAAAGACAGTGAAAAGAAGCCTGGACTCTCTTAAATATACCATATTTAGATTTCTTTTTTCTCTCAAGTGTCATTTTCATCTTTGACTACTGATAAATTCATACCTTTCATTAACTTAAATTACCAATGAATATTTAATTAAAAGCATGTATTAAAACCACTCACAAAACCTATATTTCAAGTATATATACATATATATATACACACACACCAATATATATCACACCTGGTTTCTAACACATACATTAAAAAAATACATCTAACAATCTCTGTATTATACCTTTAATATTTGCAGCGTTCATTTTAAAGTCTATTTTGCCCATTCAACCAAAGACAAATTTTCAACCTCCCACCACTTTATGAGTATGAGAAATACTTACTGTAGACAAAAGGATTCCATTTTCTTTCTGAGAATGCTCTCCACCCTCCTACAGAACTCTTTTATGCAGTGTGCAATTTCATTTTCTGAGTTTTACAGTAACAAAGCTCTCGTGCCACAGAATCTAATGTAAATGAAATGGCCCTGCAGCTGCCTTCAGAACCCAGCTCACCTCAACCATGATACAGCTAATTGTTAAAAATGGTGGCTGAGACATTTTCCATACATTAAATTAAGGAGCTCTGATGAAGGCACTGGCATCCTCCCACTTCAGACAAAGGAAAATAATTTGCGACTGTACCAAGGCACGGATAACTGAGTCATCTCCCATACAGGGTCAGTGTTAGAGGTTTCCTCCATCTTTACAAAATGCAAACCACAGCTCATTGTCTCATCCCAGAAATCAATTCTCTGTAATGCTGCACTGGGTCAGAGTTTTAAAGGAATCTTAGTCATGGGTAAATCCAGACCTCCAACGCCGAGACAAGTGAAATTCTCACAGTTCCTCTCCCTTCCCTGAGCAGCTCTCTTCTATTCCCCACTTGACAGCTCCTCAAGTCTTCCTATTGTTAAGAGTACAGAAAGTCCCACACCTCTGAAGGGAGCTAAATCTCTCAACTAGGTGAGCAGTTTCCAAGTACACGCTTTGGAAAGAAGTCCAGACCCTACAGGTCCCATGATACAAATACATTCCTTGGGGTAAAAAGCTATACATCATTGTCTTTTTTTTGGGGGGGGGGGCTTGTTTTTAAGGGAAGACAACTATCAAGCTGCTTTTTAATGCTGAATTAAAAGTATTTTATCTCTGATATTAATCAAGGTATTAAAAGTGGTATAGGCAACATTTATAATTTTACCAACCTCCAGATAATGCTTACGTGACTTGGGAAGTTTTTCATTTCACTTACACAAATCACATTCTCTGCACCAAAAACTGGAAGTATACTTAAAGCATTCATATCATACTCTTTTGAGGATGAATTTAGGATAGGAAAAGTAACTATCTTAATTCAAATCACCTACATTTGATAATACTTAAGAATCCACATTTTAAAGCCTTGTGCTAAAGCATTTCTTGTGAAATAATTCCAGATATATCAAATAGTAATTTTTCCCTATAACAAAATATAAATGACTGAATTCCTTGGTAAAGCATCTACGCACACACACACACTCACCTACAATCCCAAAGAAGGATCTAATTTTAGCAAAGAAAAATTCTATTTTAATATTTTACCTCTTGTAAGAATTCTGCACTTCGTATGCATCTTTTCAAAAAAATCCTAAAGAAAGACCACACTACTTACTACTTAAAGATGAAGCCTGCAAAAATCCTAAATAACCAACTATTTAAATCTTTAAGCAAATGCTTCTCTGCCCCACCCAACAGATTTTTTTTTTTTTAAGAAAAATGTAGAATGACAGGGCACAAATCTGAATAATTATCAGAAGAATCAAGTACTTTTTCTACTGAATGAGTTAAATGCTTCTGAATTCATCTCAAAATTTTAGGCAAACCGAGACTTTGTCTTTCAGAGGTACTGCAACTACATGCTATCAATGTATTTACTAGGGCGCAATAATCTTAATTTCTTTACGAAACATAGGCAATCCTACCTGCAGCTCTCAAATTTAAGGAGTTACAGACCGGTCGACGCTGTTGGTCACGCAGCTCTTCCATACCTTCTGTGTGGGATGAGCTCTGTTGGAACCAGAGCTCAAGTTTTTCCCACTTCGAACAGCCAGAATTGAGAGGGGGGAGGAGGGGAGAGGAGAGAGAGGAAAGAGAGAAAGAAGAGAGAGAAAGAAGAAAAAGGAAAAGAGAACACCCTGCAAATGCTGATATGACTGAAGCACTAAAGAGTCTAATTAGACAATGAGATTGCAGGGTCCCCTTAAAAAGGGTGCACACAGCCCCTGGGTGCAGCATCATTATTTGTGCTGCTCCACACAAATTCAGAGAAGTCAGCCATCAGTTTGAAAGCACAAACTGATGGGAGTAACAGTTTATAGGTTACAGAAGGGTATTTTATTGTTAACGGACTGTACCAAGTTAAGATTTAAGAGGGGGAGAGACAACATGTAGGCAAGGAATGCTATGATACTTTTTTTTTTTGACCCAAGCCACTGCAATTACTCTGATGTGAATTTTTGATGACTTCCGACATCTTGCATGGTTAATAATCGCTTCAGCTGTCATGTTTGGTTAATGTGGAAAATGCATTTGCTGCATTGTGATGCAGTGCTGTGGCCACAGATTTTAACACCAGTTGTGAAGCTGGTCCCTTAACTGAGCAGCAGGAATTTGCACATGCCATGATGCTAAAATAAATGGTGGTTAAAAGATTTTATACAGCAGCAGGCAGATTCTGCCATTTTAGCCTACAGAATTTGTAGATCCAACATCCACAAGCATCTCAGATCACTGTACCCTCATCAAGTGCACTGTCCTTCAAACAGAACAGTAAATTCACCATCTTATATGTTTGGCCTCTCAGTAGTTAAAATATTTCGATACTGTTTAAATAACTATTCAGATTAATTACAGCTTTGAACAGAACCGAGGTTATTTGCATTTCAGGAATATACAGCCAATGAAACTGTCAGTGACACAGGAAAATGCAGACCTTTTATTAACATATGCTCAGCTCAACTGTCACTTCTCTGTATAACATTTAGGGAAAAATATATGATGTGTAAATAATGAATATTCCCATACTACCGTAATGGTTTTTTAAAATGTTCCTCAGAAAGGATTTTTTTCCCTCCGTGTTTTAATGTATAACCTGAAAATTAAAGACTACATCAAAATACTAACATGTGTTTTTTATTGTCACTAAAAGAAATTCAATGCAGCAAACAACTGTGCAATTACAGGAAAGCTTGTGCAAAAGCAGAGATGAAACTGCACTGAGAACCAGGCACCAGATGATTAAAGTCAGGCCAGTAAGGTAGTGGACGGTCATTACGGTGCAGATTGCAAAAGAAAAATCGAGAAAAAGACCCTTCCATCTTCAAAAACAAAACCCACAAACCCTTAGATGCAATGTGTTGGCTGCAAAACCAATACCTATACTGCGGAACCTGAAGGACACATGATTTGCCAATTTCACAACACATTTTTATACAAATATTAACTTGGCTACTTAGTATCTAGAATTTGGCTACTTAAGGTTCTTATTCATCTATAATAATCATTCTGGTATTTAAAGAAGCAGAACCAGGTTACAGGCTTTGCTGCTTTAAAAGATAAATAACTAATATAATCAACTTGTATTTCTTATATCAGAACTTTTGCCAATTAAATGTTCATAGCTGAGATGTTTCAGACGTTTCTGCCCTGAAAAAATAAAACTAAAGGGAAAAAGAATGAACATAAGAACACACTGGTGTCTGAACAGTGAATAACAATGAAAGAACTTATGTTACTAACATAAAAATCAACCCATGATTTCCTTTGTTTAATTCATTGTGATAGCACCAAATGCATAATTTGGAGGTGCATGTGTTAACAAGAGCTGTAAGGCTGAAGAGCTTTCTAGTTTTGTTTCTTCTCCTAACTTAAAATTAACTGCACCAACAGTGCTATTTGGTGCCACAGCAGATGTCACAGTAGTTGTAGCTAACATTCAACAACTCAAGCTTTTTTGTTCCAGACCCAATACAAGATAGCACTAGCACTCAAAACCGCACAAGGAGGGAGAGGGGATTGTGTTGGGGGTAGCTTTGAAATTAACCAGGCTCAGCTTATGCTCCAATTACTGAACAAAAGACAATCCTGGGGGACCTCTCTCTGAACCAGTGCAAGAAGCAAACTCTTTTGTTTCTGATCAAATAAATACAGCATTGGAACACAGCGGATATGCAGCAATAGGAGTCTCTGCCTGGGGATGGAAGGGGCAAGAAAAAAAAGAACTCAAAGACCTCAGTCTGGTTACAGTCAAACCACTTCACTGACGGTTAAAACCTATTCCTGAGGGAGACATCTGAAGTTCACTACAGGGGACTGAGAAAACCCCCTTCAATTACTTAAAAAACCCATGTCATGGAACCACATTTTTCCATGCCACTATGGCCAAAGAAATACATTCAGAGGATAGATCTTTATGCTAGAATAAACCATAAACAAGCTCAGCCTCAGTCTTCCCTAATCTATGAATATCCCAAGGAGACCAGATGAACTGGAGAATGTTCTGACTGCAAAGGACCTCGGAGCAGAGACTACTGAGAAGTGTTAACTAACCTGCCTCAGACTCCAAGCCCGAATAAGTATGTGGAGATCATTAAAACGCTGGACAGAAGCCACCTTACAAAGGAGGTACTTTTCCAATTGATTTATCACTAGATGAGTTAATCCATTCCTAAATGCCTATTTGGTAGTCCATTGTTTAATTCTGTGTTTTGCCTTTATATAGCCCTAATCACCAAAAACTAAAATAAAGAGAAAAGGACAGACAAGTAGTGGACTCAGCACTTATTAATATAAGGGACATAAATGTGCCTGCTTATACAAATGCAAAGATGATGTCTGATTCTTTCTACCAAAGGGGATCGATACAATCTTTTCAAAATCCTCTGTACACTGCACCATTCTGAACTACAATGGCAGCTAATTTGTACATCAGATACACACACACTCTATGTAAAAAACGTAGACACCCAAGTGTAAAGACAGATGGATCTTACTATCACAATGACCAAAGTGTATTAGGTCTTTGTGTATTTGAAAGATCTCCAAATTTCAGGTGAGGGCTTGAATTTTTAAACAATATTCCATACAAAATTCCAACAAAGTATGCCTTTAGATAGTTCCTTAGAATTCACTGTAATGAGAATCTTTAATAGAAGTTTCAAGTTTGTTGTTTTTATTTCCATCTCTCTACAGATTCTCCCAGTTAGTCCATTAAAGAACTTCTTAGCAAAGTACAGGTATAGGACCAAGAAAGAAAGAAAAAATATTCCGAAAATAGTAGGAACACTTCCTCCAACTGAAGATATCCAGGTTCCAAAGACTCTCAGACTTTCTCCCTCATGTAGTTAACTGGTTTGAAAGATCTGAGAAGGTAAAAAAAAAAAAAAAAGGAGGGGGGAAAACAGTTCCAATTTCCTTAGGCCCATGCTTGAAACACACCAAGGATGAGGAGACATTTTTTAAGGGGTGGCATTAGTACTCCTTTAAAAAAACAAACAAACCTGTTACCATTAACAAATAAGATTATAGAGTAGAAAAAGGAAGCCACTGAAATTCTATGGTTCTTATAATAATCACTAGGTGGGGACTTCCCTGGCAGTCCAATGGTTAAGAATCCATGCTTCCACTGCAGGGAGCACGGGGTCAATCCCTGGTCAGGAAACTTAAGATCCCGCATACTGCGCGGTGCGGCCAAAACTAACTAAATAAAATAAAATAAATAAAAAATCACTAGGTGAAGTTCAAGTGCACAACTGTAAAGCTCTAAAGTACATTAACAATATGCAGGGCTCTACCCAGAAATCAAGCTTTTACAGAACGCTGGTTACCTGTGTTCTGCCTTCTGCCAGGCTCACTGGGCTGCTGGGAAGATCAAATAATATCACTGGTGGCTAAGTGCTTTTAAGAGTTAAAAATGAGAGGCCACATGAGGTCGGGCAGTCACTGTCCCCTACTTGCTAGTCTTCTGAGGCACAGCTGGCTCCCAGTTCCCTTCCCAGCCTCCATCACCAACCTCCTCCTGGCTCCTCTCTCCTTGCTGAGACCTTGGTCCCTTGCCCCATGCTATATGTTTCCTGTCCTGTACAGTCATTTGCACTGCCACAACTCTTACCTCTAGACCAGTGGCTCTGGAAAATTCTGTCTGGAGCTATTTTCTGAGCAGTGTTTCTTATCCTACTTTTAAGTGTTTGAGGGGCATTTCCATGGTGATGTCTTGCCAGAACATCAGAAACTAAAACAAAATCTCAACTCTCAATCTAGTTAACCTTCCTAATTCCTCAGCTTCGACCAACAGCACCAATCCTTCTCTTGCCACAAACCTTGAGTTATTTCTGAACATCCTTCTTAAGCCCATCAGGCACCAAGTGCGGCAGATGTTTTATTCCAAATGTCTCTCACACATCTTTTCCTCTCCGTTTTCTCGGCCACCAACCTGGTCCTGGCCATCATCACTGTGCCTGGATTACTGCAATTGCCTCTGAACAACACCGCAGCAGGTATCCTTCCACTGGCCATGCTAATAACTTCCATAAGTGTTTCCACACCCTCCCTCCTTCCGTGTTGACATTTACCTACTCCAAAACTTTTAACAGCATGTACTGCCTACACTCCACTGCTTGGCAGTCACTCCTTTCACATTTGATCCCCCCCTCACTGACAGACTTTATTTCTTAGCACATAACTTCTATTCTCATCTCCCTGACCTTGTTCAGGTTATTACTCTCATATCTTCTTTCACTTCCTGCAAGCTAAGCCCATTTAATCTTTCAAGGCCTACTGGGATCCTGACTATTCCAGGGGATCTTCCCCAATCACCCTTGAAGTCATTCGTCATTACCCCCTTCCTCTCCTCTAAACTCCGTATGGCATGTAGAATCTCATGTCATTCCCATTCAGTTTTGCCAGTCACTTTACACTGTTTTGGACAGTTTGACCCTATTATATAGGAATGTTAGTCTGGGCTCTCCAGGTAGAAAACAATGAGCTTCTAGGGGGCAGTATCCAGAATTTATGTTTATTCTAATTGTCATCAGTGCCTACCATAGTGCTGTCCTTAATGCGCATGCAACAAAACCACTTCATTGATTTTCATTAGTGTTCACTAGGCCCCACCCAGGGAGATGGAAGCATCTACTTAAAGGGGAGCTAAATATTACTTTCGCTTATTGTTTGTTCTTTCAAATCTCTTCAGCTCCTTGAGATGACTGCAACCTTAGGTACTAAGACAAATGCTGAGGTGGTTCTTGGCCAATGTGCAGAGGCACCAAATTCTTCTTTGTGACTAAGCAATATTACCAACAGTATTCAATTCCCAAAGTCGGCTTCCTTCTCAGTTGCATCTAGAGCCAAGGAGGTTCCGGGAAAATGAGATGGTCCTAGCCAAAGTCAGTGGTGTGGCATTCACAGCTGATCTGTCTTGACAAATCAGCTGAGAATGAAAAAGCAACCTGCTAATTTTATCAATGACATTTCACCTTGAGTATTAAGTGAGGACCACTAGATTTACGCAGTCACTAAAGAGTCGTCTGCACATCTTTTTTAACAGTAAAACAAATTAAGGTCCACTCTCTGTTGCTCAAATGCAAACTTGTCTGCTCAGGGGTCAAGAAACAACAGGGAAAAAGAAAGCTCTCTGCCTGAGAAGCTGATGAGTTCCTGCTGCCCAGCGCAGGGTTCTGCTTTGGTAAGCCTATAAGCCAAAAGGGGTGGGAACACAGTTTAGAAGTGGGCCAGAAACTTTAAGGCAGGTAGGTGAAGGTAATTTCAGAAGTAAGATTTCCACTTTAAACATGTTTTTGGGAAGTAGTTCCTCAGTAAGTGCAGTTACTAATGGGAATGGGCTAAAATGGGAGGAGGAAGCAGCTCTCCTCAAATATTCCTCCAGGGCAATATTCAGAAATTCAGAATGAGAGCTCTCTGTCAGTCTGGGTCTGGGTCTGGGTCTGGGTCTCTGTCTCTGTCTCTCTCTGTCTCTCTCTGTCTCTCTCTCTCTGTCTCTCTCACACACACACACACACACACACACACACACACACACACACACACACACTCACTCACAGCATCTAATCAAGCCTTAGTATTTAGATAAAGGAAACAAGAGATTTTGGCAAGAACGTGTAGACTATATGAAGAACTTCTACCTCAATAATAATAAATGAAATACTACAGTAAATACAGACTCATTTTCGTTGTAGCCATAAAATTTCAGGGGTGACTCATTTCCCTTGTGGCATAGATTAAGAAAATAAGGCACAGAGAAACTCAGATTCTCACAGCTCCAGGTCCTGGGTTCAGGGCCTGAGTTCTCTGCACAGCACTATAGGACACTGTACCAACAAAACCTGGCCGGGTGTGTGCTTGATGGACTCTATTTCATGGAATCTGAAGTTCTTACATGGAGGATGATGGTGGATAGAAAAGAACAGCTTCTGGCTTGCTAGTTTTGTTACCAATGTACTTTACACAACAGATGTATTTCTTACCAGGTTGATTGTAAATAGAACTCTTTTAAACAACTTCTATTTTAAATTCAGTAGGAAAAAAAAAAAAATTCAGTAGGGAAGCTGTTATTTGAAGGAATACTAAAGCTAAATATCGCCCCACAATTTCTTTAATAAATGCAGATATTCAGAGTTTGGATTTGCTTCCTAAAGCAAGGTCTATCATATTATTACTATTATTTTAGAGAAAAGACACTAAAACCCCAATTTTCATGCAATTTTTTTGCTGCATATTATTTACCATTTCTGTTATTAACTAGAAAACACTGATGAGGCCAGAAATTGATTAAAAAAAAAAAGACTCCTCAATAGAAAAGGATTACTAAAATTACTCAATCCTCAATGTAATTTAAACAAGGGAAAACCTGTATATATTTCATTATGTGGTCAGAATTTCAAATTCACTGACATATAAAATATAAGTTCCTGAAATTTTTCTAAGAAAAATTTTATAAGAAAAAGAAGAGTTAAAAATTATATGCAAAATAACAACAAAATGAATTTGCAACAGAAAACATGGTGACTGAGTTCCCATGGGATGTTGGTCCTACATGATGGGGTGGGAGAGGTGAGAGGAGGCCCTGCCTTTCATCACCCACCACTTTTAGGTCAGGACAGACAACCAAGGCAAGTTGGACAGATGGCCTGGTCTAGGCCCCAGGAGCTTATGCTTCCCTGTAAGAACCTCGGCTCAGGTTTCCATCTCAGTACTGTACCCTCCACATCTCTACAACAGGAACATGACGATCTGCAATTCTAAGACAGTTTTTTGAAAACTAGGCTGATTTTAAAATCTGCTCTTCCCACACCATTCTTTCCACCATCCTTCCAGCAGTGACACAGGTGAAAATCATTTAAAAAACAATGGTCCAGTTTTACTAACATGCTTCTTACATACTAAATCCTCCAGCAAACTACTGAGGTGATTAAAACATTTCCAGTTCTACTATTTTGCCATCTCACATCCTTAAGTCGGTACTGGGACATTTCAAGTAGCTGAATCCCCTTCGGTAGACCTAAAACACTGAAGATCTAATAAAGATGGGGACTATATTATATCCACTTACAGTGCTTAACAAAGCATCATGCACAGGGTTAAGTGCTCAAATATATTTATTGATTAACCTATGAGTTGTTGAAGGTTATTATGCAGATGCTCGAGAAATGTCTACAGAACTGCAGCTTGCTGTCAGCCTTCTCCAACTGTGGTGCTTCTGGGCAAACTCACATTTAGAATTTAACCTGAAGTGTTCCTGTGAAGCTACCTATATATTAGTCACATTTAATCTAATTAAGTTCTATTTAAGCCTTATGGGTGAAAAACCATGTAAAGCCACCTACATATGATTTCTAAAGGCAAGAGGTTATTAAACCTAGTGGAAAGCATGCTGAAGTTGGGAGTCAAAAGAACTGGGTTCTAGGTAACCCTACCCAAGTTATTCACACCATGCCTCAGTTTCCTCATCTGTAAAATGGGAAAATGCTACACCTATATGAGGAACACTATGTATATCTTCAACTGCCTATACAACAGGATTACTCTTCAAAGCAAAGAGAAGCCATTTCAAATGATTTCTAAGACACACAGGCTGCACATTTTAATACATTTTTAAAATATTCAGACTGATTTAGACATTTCCAAGGAAATACTTATTCTGCCTCTCTGCTTTCTCTCATGGCATCTGTTGTTACTAGCAGGTAAGGAAAAGTAAAATCTAATGTCATTAACAGTAAGACCCAAGATCTTTAGCACTCACTCAGTGCAGGAGGGAGTTACAGAGAGAAGCAAATGAAAAGGTAAACAAAATGAGGATGAGAGGAGCTGAGGAGAAAAGGCAGAGAAAATCAGGTTAATGAATAAAAACAATAAGTCCATCTTTCATCTCTCCTGGCTCCTAATGATGGCAGACGGTGTATTTAATCTGCTGAGAGACCAGATTTAAGGCCTTCTTTTGGCACAGTCCATCCATGAATTATTAACATTTGCAGAAGCAATAGCACATCCGCTCACAGTGATCAGAGAGGAAAGTGATGATTAACTAAAATGGGATTATTAATCCCTCCACTTCCCTTTCCTCCGTCCCCCTCTCTTCTTCATTCCCCACTGGGCTCTGACTGCTTTTTAGGCAGTGTATTTTAAGCTACAGCCTCGGTATCAGAGTCAATACCTCCATGGTAAAAAAAAATAATCAATGACCAATTATAAGTCATAGGTTTTTAATATATGTAAGTTTTTAACATATTTTATTGACCACTGTGTCCTTCATGAGTGGTTACAAATTCTTTATGGACTCAAACACTTAGAAGATAAATACACTGCTTTGCAGGCTGAAAGTTCAGGGTTGGTCCACAGGTGGACTAAGTATAAAAGTTGGCAGAGATGGCTAGAAAAGGGTTTACTTATACTAACTAAACTTCTGTAATAACTTAACCCAGTGGACCTCATGCTGGAGGGCTTGTTCAAACACACATTCTGGGCCCCACCTCCAGAGATTTGGATTCCGTAGCTTTGGGGTGGGGCCTGAGAATTTGCATTTCTAACAAGCTCCCAGGTGATATTGATGCTGCTGATCTGTGCACCACACTTTAGAATCACTGATAAAGAGCTTCTTTCCTGTTGTCAAATGCATTCAGGGCATGAGAGGAATGGAGAAGGAAATTAAAACCAACCTGAAGTAGAAAGTTAATACAAAGACAAAGGTGAGATTTGTAGCTCCTTTCCCCTCCTAACCCCCAAAGAAAATCCTGGAGGCCTCAAGGGCTCTGCAATGTTTGCTGCTCCAAAACAAACCCTATTCCATAACACTCCCCCTTTCCCCAAAATATGAGCTAGTAGGATGAATAGTTAACAAATGGTGAAGAACATATATGAAGTTGAGAGCTAGATTAATTTATAACTTCATTCCTAAAACATGAAAAACAAAATCAAATGTGCCCTTTTCCTTGGTCATTTTCTTCCCCATCATCTTCTCTACTTAGGATTTGGCTTTAATGTATGATCAATCCTCAAAAAACAAATAAGTTGAAACAGCCTCACCCAAAACAGCTATGTACTATATAACAGAAAAGTTTTATACACCCTCAATATCAAGCTGAGTCAGGCACCAAAAAAGTAGTATATTAGCAGAGGCTTTAGGCAAGGGCCAAAAATAAGGAAATGCACTTCAGAGTACCCATCAAAAGAGCAAAGCATGAGCAGGTTAGCCAGATGGATAAACTAAATTCCACCTCTTCGGGGTTTGCAAAAGCAGAAAACACAAGTAACAAGAGCACGTGAGGAAGAGGCCCACCTCTGGCAGCCAGTAGACCCAGCCTCTCCACCAGGCCCAGCCCCAACCCCACACCTAGACTCACTCTACAGAGCAAGACAGCGCTGGTGGCTGCACGCTGCCAGGCTGCAGAAGCCATTCTTGATTGGCTTCTGAAGCCAATTCTTGAAGCCAGCCATGATTTCACAGCTGCCACTTGATTGCAAAAAAGGAGGTACACTCCCATTAGCAATGGCTGCTCTGGATGCCAGCCAGTCTAAAAGGCTGGGAGGGACTGGGGGGGTGGGGGAAGAAAGAGGGATGCAAAAGAGAGAAGGAAAGCAAGAATGAAAGGAAAAAAGGAGAAAAGACAAAAAGAACAGACGAAAAGAATGAAAGAAGGGAGGATAGTCCAAAGGAAGAAAGGAATCAGGGAGAGTGAAACAGAAAGCAAAAAACTGGCAAAAACAAAAACAAAAAATCTTCCCCCTAACCTGCTCTGAACCCTGACAGCCTAGTCCACCTAAAGTTTCAAATATGATATTTGTTCTGGTTTGCCACTTTGCATTTGCTTGGCACCAGTGACCTACTCAGCACAAACAAGGCTGATAGGCTCTAGTGTGACAAATCTCAAGAAACCCTGGGCCCCTTCACATAAAGGGCATCTGTAAAATATATCAGCAGCAGCAGCACTTTTGTTCAGTATCACTTTTTGTTCCAAAGTATATCCCTGATGGAAAAAGTGAGGTTTGTCCCCATTCAGACTACAGTATTACCCTTCTAAGTAGCATTTTCATACCTACGACTGATTTAGTTAACCAGCAAATCTTTCACATGGAAAGGAATAAATGGAAATGTCATTTCAAAGAAAACAAGTAAGAAAAGGTCTAAGGGGAAAGACAGAACCAAAACATCAAGAAATTTGACCAGTGGCAAAAGAACTAGCTTAGCATCTTTGTGGTGGTGGTGATGAGGAGGAGGAGGAGGAATTTATCCAAGCAGTCCACCCCTTGATGCCTTCCTCAGCAAGGCATGATAATAAGGATACAGGGCAAGGTATTAAGAAGCATCTGGGTTCAAGTTCCACCTTTGATAATAACTAATCTATCTTGATTTCGGTTTCTTCTGCTTCTAAATAAAGATGATGCTAATACCCATTCACCTCACCTCAAACACTGCAGTAAGGAACAAGACGGTGATGGACAAAGCCCACTGCAAAGTATTATATGAATGGAAAGATTACTATGGTGTGTCCCTCAAAGTTCACATAAAATTACTAACCTGTTACTTCTCCCCTAAAACTTCTAAATTAGGACAAAGTCATAGAGCTTCTCAATAACTATTTTTCCCAACAGTTTTTTTAAAATAATTTTTAAAATTTTTATTTTTTTTTGACTGCGTTGGGTCTTTGTTGCTGCGCACATGCTTTCTCCAGTTGTGGTGAATGGGGACTACTTTTCATTGCGGTGCGAGGGCTTCTCATTGCGGTAGCTTTTCCTGTTGCAGAGCACGGGCTCTAGGCGCATCGGCTTCAGTAGCTGAGGCACGTGGGCTCAGTAGTTGTGGCTCGCGGGGTCTAGAGCACAGGCTCAGTAGTTGTGGCACACGGGCTTAGCTGCTCTGCGGCATGTGGGATCTTCCCGGACCAGGGATCAAACCCGTGTTCCCTGCATTGGCAGGCGGATTCTTAATCAGTGTGCCACCAGGGAAGTCCTTTCCCAACGGTTTGAGGGGGAGAGTGAAATGACATAATGGTTGCTCATGAAATCTGCACATCTCAGATCCCTTTTCACACATTAGGAAGTTTTTTCCATTACAGAATAAAGGAAAAGACTGTATATTACTTTATAGGAATTGACCAATTCTGAACTATGAGGGCCATTCTTACAGTCTACCTCTAACACATGCTTCATGGACTAATTCCTCACTGCTCTGTTAAAATAAATCAATTTCCCTTGTCATTTCAAAGATGTTCTACAGCTTCAAGTACCTGGTCCAAACAATTCAACACTCCCAAAATGGTGGCAGTCAAGAAAGTACACTATGGAGCCATTTTCCAAGTTCTGTGAACTAAGGACATCTTGCTTTTGTAATTAGAGGGAAAAGTGAATTTTCCCTCATTCACACCCTTAAAATCCCAAATTTAATGTTTTCTTGTCATCTAACTCCCTCAGCCCTCACTTACCCTCAATTCCAGTCAAGAGGTGTCCAGGTTGTGAAAAGGAGGGTAAAAGTCTTTCATAGGCAGTGACTGCTTCCCTTCCAATCACTCTGAGCCCAGCTCCCTCCATAAGCAGGCCACTGTACCTGACCCTCAACTAGATTCTAATTTCAACTTCACACTGGGAGAGTGGCACCAGGCACACGCTGAGGACCACTTACGTGGGAGTGCTTGCTTAGCTGGGACCTACTCTTTGCACACCATCACCCCTGCCCAGTTAGTTCCCTGCTGGTCTTCTCTTCAAGATTCTGTTATGTTAGTTTGCATTTATTTCTAAGAGCCAGTTAGACCAAAGAGTACCAATTTGCATGACTTCAGGTATTAATGTTCTGCTGAATGTCAACTCCTCACTTTTGTGCTGTCTCCTAGAAGTGAGTAATTTTGCTGTGCAGAAATTCTTTCCTGTATTCTGGAGCACACACCAAGTTGAGGGCTCTGCCTGTGTCTTTAAAAGCCAAACACAATAATACCCATAGGCAGCCAAATCATATTATAAGATGCAAGATTTCAACATTCCGGCACACTGCCAGAGCTTAATGGCCAGTCAGACACTAATAAGTAAGGAAATGGGTCTGCATTAAACCTACAAATAAGTCAACAATCAATAGTTCAGGATTACAGTAAAAATTTGATGTGCCCTTTAAATTGCTTCTAGCATCATCCTTCTAACTCCAGCTCAGCTTCAGAAGCAAAACAAAACAAAGATGATCAAGCAAGAAGCTGAACCCAACCTATTTTTACAAGCACAAAGCCTTGGCATTTCAAAACTAAAAGCTGCTCCAGGATTTCACAGAAATCCTTTACAGTGTACCTGTAGGGCAGCAAAACTGAGAAATAATAGGCTGGGCTTTAGACAGTAAATTAAACTGACAGCTCAGCAAGCAGAAAACTACGGCAAAAAAACCAGCACCTGGAGATAAACGGAGGAAGCACATTTGGCCTTCCTGCAAAACTCATCTTCCCCCCAAACCAGCAGTGTTTGTATTAAGGTTTAGAAAGCACATTCCAGCTTCTCCCTCAATCAACATTATTTTACTACTAAGCTTATATAAATAAGAGCGATGCCCACCACATCCATTCTCTGTGGGCTTTATACTCTTTATTTTGCTCTAAATGAGTGATCAATTATACTTCTATTTCCTATTTCTACCATCTTTCTCCTTCAAATATAACCTGAAAATTAGTCTACAATGAAATTTAAAACCTAGGGGAATAAGGGCACAGTACTGAACTCAAACCCACAGAAGGGACTTCAAGTCTGGCATAATAGCCTTTTAGGTCTTAGGCTCCTCCTTGGTGAAATGGAGTTAACAGTAGTAACTGCCTCAGAGGGTTACTGGAAGGACTGAATGAGGAAACCCACAAAGTGCTCAGTACAGTGTCTGGACACAATAAATGTTCAGTAAACCTTAGCTTTGCCTTCCCTATTCTAGCTGGGGTAAAACAGAAAACCGGAATTCAAAATTGTCTTTGGTGCCATGTTTCACTGTACCAACAAGTAAACTAAACAAAAGAAAGGAAGGGAGACAGGAAAGGAAGGGGAGAGAGATGAGGAGGGAAAGTGGAGGGGAGGAGGGGAGGGAAGAAGCGGGGGGAAGGAGAAAGGAAGAAAACATAGCTACTGAAACTAGTACTACCCAAAGTACAGCTGAAGAAGCACCCGTCCACAAGTAGTTTGTTCCCAGTCTGCAGCAGGTAAGTACAAAATCTGAGAATCAGCATTTAGAAACTTTTATAGCAATCTGACAGAGTAATTTTATGTCCACTGAATTTAATTTAAAAAACTAAGGCTTACAGGAATTCCCTGGCCCTGGCAGTCGTTAGGATCCATGCTTTCACCGCTGGGGCCCAGGATCAATCCCTGGTTGGGGAACTAAGATCCCACAAGCCTCATGGCATGGCCAAAAACAAACAAACAAACAAAAAACAAAACCTAAGGCTTATATTCTGCATGTCTTTTATTTCATTTTTTTCTAGTAATTCTTTTTTGCTGTATTTTATAAAAGTATCTCTCAGTCTGAGATAAATTGGGAAAAAAGAAATTTGAGAAGCACGGATTATGTAAGCACCTTCTGAATACAACACCCATCACCATATTCCTTCAACAGGAAGACATGTGGGGCAGTGTGGGGCCTCATCACAGAGCCAAGTGCTACTGTGAATGCCTTAAACCTTCAAGGATTCACCAGGCCCTGCTCATTTAGAGACTGCTTCTGCTGAGACAGGCTCATATGCACTGTGGATAACAGAGAACCGAGTAAGAAATGAGAAAGCACTCCCAGATAATATCATACAAGTATACTTTGGTACCTTGAGCAAATCAAGCATATTATAACCTTCCATGGCTGTGTCTACCTGTCCCTAAGATAGTAACAGCTTTTTTTAATTAGACAATATTTTTTTAATAGATAAAGGAGGAATGGAGAAAACTCTGCCCCACATCCTTGTGCTCGTGTCATTTAAAGAAATAAATCAAATCAGGTAGTAATAAAAATCAGCCAGTGAATCCACACTCCCACTTATGTTCTGCTGACCTAATCCTCCCGTTTGTGTTATGAACTAAACGAATAGCCTGGCTCTAGTTGTAAATGTGTTTTATAAGACAAAGGTTCTTTTTGTACAGTTTCTTGGAAGCTGTGTCACGCCCAGCCCTGCTCAGCAGATTCTGCTGCAGTGCTTCAAGTGCTGTGGTTTTCTGAAAAGCACAGGCGGGATTTTGCTGATGGCATCTTGGCCTCACAGCCACTCCATGGTGAGAAGCGGGGACTAGCCCTTCTGCCCTCCAGGATAACTGAAGCAGCGCGTGCACCGCTGCTCATCATTAGTGTTGGAGACCAGGAGCTGCCTTCACCCTGAGCATGGGACTCATTCAACCTCTCCATATCTGATGTGCAAGATGGAAGCCAACCATTTGCGAGACAGGAAAATGCTCAAAAAGGAAGCAATACACACTGGTTCTGGGAGCCCTGCAGCAAAAGAAATTATAGTACTGGTCTTGTCAGTAGAGGATGTTGTTCATCCTACCTCCCAGCTTCTTTTCCTGGTCCCTGCCAAACAACAAACAGAAAAAAGCAAAACCAAGAGTATCTCCTGTCTGAGCCCCTCTCTCAGTTCCTTCACAGAATGTGGATTTTTAGTGGAGACAAGGAGAACCTGAGTCCCAAAGTTTTATGACTACGGAGCCACACTTTGTAACCACCACCAATGGAAGGAGCCGCATCAGGCTGCTGGCCTGGAAAGCCTTGGACTGAACACTCCGAAACAGAAATAAGAGATCACAGGGCGCTGTGGCAAGCAGATCAAAGTGGCGCACAGGGTCAAGGGCTGCCATCTGAGAATGACAGACTGGTCTACAGTAGTGCATTCAATATTTGACAAGGTTTTAACCCCCATTTAAATCAAACAGTTTAGCCCATTTCTGATTCCTGAAACCAAGCAATTTAAAGATACCAGAGTGAAGATAACAATATATGTTCCCCATCTCCGGAGTACTGGGGCATCAATAGATATCGGCAGGTTAAGAGAAGCTGGTAAAGAGGGAGGGGATGACTCAACTCCAGTTCAAAGGCACCAGGGCCTGGCCAATACTTGAAGTGCTCTATTAAATTGTTAGATAAATATTTTAGCCGTGGGCTTCTTCCAAAATACTCTTACAGAACCATTCCCACTTCTTTCTTAAGTTGGTAATTGATATTCCCCTGCTCACTACAGGATATAAGAAACCTCTGAGAAGACAAAAAAGCCTGTCATTTCCTGCCTGCACAGAATGCATTCAGCATCCATTTCCTTGCTTGTTCTGAAAGCCCTGCATTCAGGAGTAAGTGTGAATGGTTAGGTAAAAAAGCTGAAATCTTATATCCTTGGCTCACATAAAAGCAGTTTTTCACATTTTCCACAGACGATGCCTTTAACAACCATTTTTATTCCAAAGTTACCATTTCTAATTCCATTCAGAGGACACTTTAATGCAACTGCATACTTTGCCACCATACCATAATGTCTACCTTTCCTCTTACCACAAACAGGCAGAAAAATTAAATCATTTCAGTACTTACCACAGCAATCAGCATTAGACTACCTAATTATAAACACAAAATAGGATGGCATATTAACCTGCCTCTGTGAAGACACTATTTTTTCCTTTTTACATGTTTACTGGTTTTTACCAGTTCTGAGATTTACTCTGAGTAAATCTGGGATTTACTCTGGGTCAGGGTTTAATGACAAGGAACAGCAAATATACTCATTAAGTGGGGGTGATGTGGGCACCGCAGTGTTTACACAGCAGACGAAGCCTAGCACAGCTACTGCCCTGAACAAGAACACAGGACACAGTGTGATGTGTGTCTTTTCCACATGCACCTCAGCCACTACAACTGAATTCTGGCCTAAAACGTACCTGGTATTTGTTCTAGAAAAGGGTTTCTCTCTAACTAACGGGCTTTGGATCCAGTGGGAATTGGATTCATTTGCTAGTGAACCCAAGAGCATTACCTATAGGTTGTTTCAAGTCCAGGATAGGCAGCTGTTATAAGCTGGGAAAGGGCAAGATTCAAATATCCATTAAAGTCCTCTAAAAATTCATAAGAAAGGTTACCATGAACTTCCCACTGACTCTCTTAGGAGCAAGAGGAATATAACAAAGGAGGTCAATAAATCAAATGCTTAACTAAAAATCTTCACACTGTTAGATTCCATGCAAGTCTCTTACATTTTTATATTATGTGAAAACATTTGAAGAGCAAAGTTTTATTCCTTCAGAGTCCATCAATTCAAAATTTCTAATCATCCAATTTGGGCTAGATCACTATTATTTGCAGAAAAGACTGCTCAAGCATATTAAGAGCAGAAACAATAAGGAAGATAAGTATGTTTTGCCTACTTAAACCATTTCTCAGAATTGCTATACAAATTATCAGTATGCAAATAGATGCAACTCTTATGAAAGAACCTCATCTCTTCCTTAATTTACTAAAGCAGCTTTGATAAGACCTCTCCTTGGTACACACACTTAGCAGTTTCAGTTTCTAGGAATAGATGAAAATGACAACTACATTTCTTTAAAAATAATTCCAGAATTAAGATATTGTTCACCCATTCAGAATGCACCCTCCCTCAACTAATTTGAGCTAGGGAAAGCTTACTGCACCTTTCCCTCAATATTAATACTTTGCCAGTACTAATCCTGAAGAGCTGCTATTAGCATACTAATCATTCTAAGAAAGTCTGAACTTCTTTTCAACAAACTGCCACAGGATTTCTGGAACCAATTCCCTACCAACAACTTGCCAGGACTACACACACACAATTAGCACTCAAGACAACTACTTTTCCTCTTAGCTGTAATACACAGCTGCATTTAATCAGCAGTACCTTAATTCTGAAGGTATAAAATTAAAAGATAAACCATGAAAATAACAATTTAGGTGATATGGGATTATACCACCGGTGATTCATTTTTATGCTTACCAAAGCCATTTAGTTTCTTCTGATTATTTAAAAGATAAGCTAAGAGTGGTTTGAGTATACTCTACATTTCCAAGGACAGAAAAAGGAAGGAAATAATGAAAATTTTATTATAGATATAGTGTGGTAAGTAGAACGAGTTTTTAACAAGTCAATTATTATTGCACCATTCTCTTATATTTTATCCTCTTTTTAAGACTTCTTTTTCTCTTTATTCATACAGGACAGATTTCCATCTGGAAATTGAGCATATTATGAAGATGTTTAGTTCCATATAGAGTTTTTTTGTGTGTAGAAGGGGCTACATTTTCATTTATCATGATTTAAATTGGTTGCTAAGTCAATTCCAACAACATAATCTAAAGTTGTTTACTTTGTGGGGGAACATTCAGAAAGTTTTGTTTTTTCCTAAGCAGTAAAGCCAACATGCTATATTTGGAGGCCATGGCAAGAGAGATCTGAGACTATGAAAGAGGTGGCATCTAGGAAAGCCTTTAAGAGGGTCAGACTGAAATTATGGCTCAGACATTTTCAGAGGTGCTACTCCACGCTAAAGGAAGGGGGTGAGCAAAGGCCTAAAGTATAAAAGGAAAATCAAAGAGTTTGGTAACCTGGTTAGCTGAAGTAGAAATCTCTTTCTCACACGCCCCCACCCCCCACAATTTAATCCTACCTATACTTACCCTGTAAACTAGAGTACTTAAAAATACTTAAAAAAAAATCAGACTGTTTCTAGTTGGAAAATGTCTCTTGAGAAATCTCTTAAACATATTATAGAACATTAACCTGTTTGGAGAAAATGACTATGACTAAACTCTGGAATCCGACAAGGGTAGTCAGCCTCACTTTCCAAGGCCTGAAAGAGAGTGCTGAGGATGAGATCAGATACTTGGTTGAGGTTTGCAGTCCCTGGAACAACTAGAAATAGATGTCTTATCCTGAAACTCCTCCATGAAACAGAGTTAGATTTGAAGATGTTTCATTTATTACAGTTAATTGACAGTTTTAAATTTTCTGGCACTGTAAGTATAGTGGGTTGAAGTGGGTACTGCCAAAAATATATGTCTAAGTCCTAACTCCTGGTACCAGTGAATGTGATCTTATTTGGAAATGGGGTCTCTGCAAATGTAATTAAGGTAAGCATCTCAAGATGAGACCACCGTGGAGTTAGAGTGGGCCCTAAATCCAATGGCTGGTGTCCTTATAAGAGAAGGGAGAAGTGGATTTGACACACCTGACAACAAAACCTATGAAGATGGAGGCAGACTGGACTTATGCTGCCACAGATCAAGGAATGTCAGGAGCCACCAGAAGCTAAAAGAGGACAAAGTCTCCTCTCGTGCCTTCGGAGGGCACTGCCAACACCCTGATTTCAAAGTTCTGAGCTCCAGACTGTGAGAGAATGCATTTCTAATGCTTTAGGCCACTAAGTTTGTGGCAATTTGCTGTGGCAGCCATAGGAATCTAATACAGTAAGTTCAGCAATAATATTATTATATTTTGGTTTAATGCCATTTGGAAATACTACAGCCTAATGCCGAGAAACTGCAGCTCCCATTTTTTATGGCCAACCCAGGCTATTTCTGCAGAGGCTTCTTGAAAAATACATGTAATCTAGTGAAAAAGCCCAGGATATAACTAAGCTGTGTAACTGTGCACTTTATTACTATATAATACACATCATCCATGGTACATTAGGTCTGTTCAGACCACAGTAAAAATGTGCAGTCTGCCCTCTATATTTTTTTCCAAAGACAGAAGTGAGCAAGTGGATCTCTGTGAGAGGAACCATACTTGCAAGCACCACAAAGTCACTCAGAATAGAGCAGTACAGTTGTTTTAGTACCATGTCCTCTTAACAGTTATGGCTCTTCAGTTCCATTACAAAAATGTGCAGGCCTTCTTTATGACCATTTCCAAAAATTAAATCAATAAACATTAAAAAAAATTCCACTAGCATCAGCCATACATATATTTAAGTGGGTTTATTTAAATATGTTACCTTTGCTGGCCACAGCAGTCTTTCAAAAATGCATTATCAATGCATGCCAACATCACTGTTTATGACAAACAAAAAACCTGTATTAATTTCAAGCTCCATTAGAAAAAGAAGCAAATACAATCAATGTTTACCAAACAGAAAAGGACAACCTATTCATGGGAAAATGCCTTTCCAAGCTTATAGGTAATGCAAACAATGGATGGTACAAAGTCTTGGACAGCACCTGTCAAAGGATCCTTCAGCATTTCCTTTTATGAATTTATAAGCTGACATAAATTCACTCTGACTGATACTCAGTGGGATTAGGGTACGTTCTCATCTCAAAAACCGCACTGATTGGAAAACAAAAGCTCATACACAAAAATCTATCAGATTTATGGTATGTGAATTATATTTCAGTAAAGCTGGTAAAAATAAATGAGAAAAAAAGTCCATCAAAAAGTATATCTGGGGCTTCCCTGGTGGTGCAGTGGTTCAGAGTCCACCTGCCGATGCAGGGGACGCGGGTTTGTGCCCCAGTCCGGGAAGATACCACATGCCGCAGAGCAGCTGGGCCCATTGAGTCATGGCTGCTGAGCCTGCGCATCCGGAGCTTGTGCTCCGCAGTGGGAGAGGCCACAACAGTGAGAGGCCCGCGTACTGGAAGAAAAAAAAAAAAAAAGTATATCTGGCCTTTTTAAAAGCAAAAAATTGAAAATATCCCAATTAACTCTTCCTGGACAACTAACACATTAAGAGAAGAATTAAAAGGAGGACCACTCCATGCTAAGGGCGAAAGCTGGCTTGGCTCCTATATTTGACTACTACACAGGAAGTCAGGGAAGGACATGATACTACTATGTGTACAGGAAGTTTAGGCATAGATCAGCTGAGCCACACAATACAATCACTAGAGCTATCTCAGATTAGGCCAAAGACTCAGCCCTTTACAAGTTAAATTTTCTCCTTTAAGCCTTTGCTGGCAAGAAGATGAAGTCAATAGAGGATTTTATTTTGAAACTAGTTAGTCTTAAATCTTTACTTCAGGTCTAGATGATCCATTCCCAATTAATCAAAACTTACCTTGGAGTGACCATTTCACATTTTTTAAGCTATTCCAGAAAAGCTCAACTGAGAGGTAAAATTTTGAAATGGAGGCATCCTTCCTCTCAAAGTTCAAAGACTTCCCAGTGGTGCAGGACCAAAACCCTTAGC
Source organism: Globicephala melas (assembly GCF_963455315.2). Taxonomy (NCBI): domain Eukaryota; kingdom Metazoa; phylum Chordata; class Mammalia; order Artiodactyla; family Delphinidae; genus Globicephala; species Globicephala melas. Next base: position 34,856,156 of record NC_083332.1, on the reverse strand, counting down.
CGTGCTCATTCCAAATTAAGAAACTCTCTTTGATGTGACCAAGCATGCATTGCTAGGAAGCCACCTAATGGGGCTATTGAAGGACAGTGTTCATGCATAAAGTAGAAGGTTAGAATAAATGATCATTATGACTCAATACATTTATAAACCTGTCATTAATATCTCAAAGCAAAAAATGTTGTACCACATCAGCTGGAATTCATGAAGTGCATCACTAAATGTTGCTGGGTATTCCAAATATGTATTACCAATATGCCAAAGAAAATCTAAAAAGCAGTTTTTAAAATAAACAACTTATTTGGCATTTTAAACATTAAAAACAACACAAACAAATAACCTTTCAGCAAATGTCATTTCTTTCCACACTATTAGGAATACTTCTGCACGTATATGGTGATTATTCAAATTATCTGAGCTGTATCTCATTCACTCACCTGTTATGGGAGTAAGTATTTGTTTCTAGGGCATCAAGCAGTTGAAATAGAAGGTGGGGAGAGCAACAGCTAAAACTTCAAAAAAAAAAAAAAAAGAGGCAAGTATACATGCCATTTTAAGATTACATGGAAAGGGTTTCCCTGGTGGCACAGTGGTTGAGAATCATCCGCTTGCCAATGCAGGGGACACGGGTTCCAGCCCTGGTCTGGGAAGATCCCACGTGCCGTGGAGCAACTAAGCCCGTGCACCACAACTACTGAGCCTGCGCTCTAGAGCCCATGAGCCACAACTAAGCCTGCGTGCTGCAACTACTGAAGCCAGCGTGCCTAGAGTCCGTGCTCCGCAACAAGAGAACCCACCACAATGAGAAGCCCGCGCACCGCAACGACGAGTAGCTCCTGCTCGCAGCAACTAGAGAAAACCCACGCACAGTAACGAAGACCCAATGCAGCTAAAAATAAATTAATTAATTTTTTAAAAAGAAGATTGCACGGAAATAAGAAGGCATCTATAAGGTGACAGGCAAATATAATTTAGTATATAAAACTGGAAAAAACTGGATTTTCATACTCTGGGAACATATCAATAACAGGGAAAATAATGAATATCTATAGTTACTGAACTCTCAACTCAAAGTTGAGGGTTTTAGGTTTCTCAAGTGGAATAAATGCAGTAGAATCATGGCCATTACTGTAGATGGATTAAAACAGTTCTCGGAAGGGTGGGGTAAAGAGTATTAATTCAAATTGAGCCCAAATAATAAATAACAGATTCATCTGTACTAGGATTTGCCTTTGTAGGACCTGCATCCTTTCATCTCAAAGGTAAATCGATGATAAAAATGGTATCCCACTATCCCTTCACTCTAACACAAGTCAGTGTTCCAATTCCTCAGAACTGAATGGATCACGGGACTTCCCTGGTGGTCCAGCGGTTAAGACTCTGTGCTCCTAATGCAGGGGGCCTGGGTTTAATCCCCGGTTGGGGTACTAGATCCCACATGCATGCCGCAACTAAGAGTCCATGTGCCACAACTAAAGAATCTGCATGCCATAATTAAGGCCTGGTGCAGCCTGAAGGAATGAATGAATGAATAAATGAATAAACAAATATAAAAAAACCCAAACAACTAAATGGATCACAAGATTTTTCCTTAACAATTTTGAACACACACACACACACACACACACACACACACACACACACAAACCCAGTTTCTGATTAGATTAAAATAGCAATCAATTGTGCCAGTGGCATGCTAGGTTAAATGAGACAGGAGTGCTCTATTAGACCATTTCCTGGTGCCACTAATGGAGCCAAATACTTCCTAGAAATCGATGAGCAGGTTTCAGTAAATAGTAAAGCTATTTAGTTTCCCCAGCTCTTTGCCAAGCCACACAAGCAAGATGTAGAAAAGAAATGTGGAAGACGAATAGTAAAATTATTTGAGATCTAGCAAAGAAAGCAAGAGAAACTTACAACTAATGTCTCCGTGCCTTGGATTAAGCCCAAAGAAGGAAGAGAAATCTGTGCTCATAATTACAATAATTTAAAAAGTGCAGGTTGGAAATGCTTTCCTAAATTCAGCCTTACAGAGCACTCTGAAAATAATCCAATGTTCCTTCAAAGCTGAGCCTCCCATTCTCTTAATATCTGAGGAAGAAGAGAATTAACAAAGAAATGTGGTATTCCTAAACCAGCTGGTGAACAAAAGGCCAGGGCCTTCAGCCTGGGTTGCATGCTCAGGGTTGCACCTGCACCAGTCCTGGTACCTGGCAGCCCTTACCTGAATGTCTGTGTCCTTCACAGGCTCAAGAGGCTCAAAGGTGGTGGCTGCACTCAGACTCTCCAATCGCTGGGAGATGTGGGATATGTCAAGTCCCCGAGACCCGAGGAGAACTGACCTATATGAGGATATAGGGCAGGGAGAAAAAAGTAGAATTAGAACATCTAATATGCTTCCTAAAATACTAGAGAGTATTTTTAGTATGAAACTAAAACTTCTTATATACTGCCCAAACACTTTTGTATGGTTGTTTCATACCTTTCCAAAAAGATCTACCACCTGGGATAACAGACACAACGTTGCATTTGGTAGTGAGAGAGAGTTCTGATCATGCCTAAATTAGAGTGAGGGACCTGTCTAGATAAATTGATAGCATATCAATAAAATTACAGGCTAGACTGTTCCAAACACTTTATAGTGAAGAAAATCGTGAGGTAGATATTATTCTCAATCCCCGTTTTACAGATGGGGGAACCAATGTGCAAAGAGGTTAACCAACTTATCAAAAGTCACAGAGCCAGGAAACAGCAGAGCCAGGTCACCAAGCTCCACAGCACGAACTCTTAACCACCATCCTATATTTACAGCCTCTATAAAGACAGATGTAGTAAACCACAAAATTTTAGAAGCTTCAGGAGAACCTAGTCTAAACTTCATTCATTAATTAAGGAAACTGAAAGTCCAGGGCAATCAATAACTTGCAAAGGGCAGGGAAACCAGAATCCAAGGCCAGTTCTCCAAAGCTTCTCTTCAAAAGCCAAACACCATGTGCAGTACATCTTCAAATTCCCTCTCTGCTGCCCAGTCCAACAGTAGAGGAAGCTGTCACCTGACTAATAAATGCTTTTGAAGAGAGATGGGAACACTACAGCTGGCTTTATGTCTACTCATCTGGAGCAATGTAACAATGGGAGAGCAAAAAAAAAATTATAGATTCTCACTAATATCTAGAACACTCTCTGGAAGAAAGAAACTTAAGGAAATTAATTGTTTAGACTGTTGCTTTTGGATTATGATTTAGTACCTCCAAATCCCATCGACAAAGTCTGTGCTCATTCTTATTAACTTAGAAGAAGCTAGACCACCTGGTGGCACAAATAACCCTAACACCTATGGGTGTTACACTGAAGATGACCAATTCTGAACTAACTTACTTACTGGAAAAAAGAAAAGACTTCTCATGCTTATTTCCATTCTACTTAGTACCACAGGAATAGATAATGTGCACCCAGAGGGCTCCGCACTGTAGATTTTTGTCTCTTCCGTGCAGACTGGTCAGCTATGATGCCATCCCTGAGGCTTCCCCTCCAGGCTATCATTTCAAATAGATAATCTTGCCTCTCTCTTCTAACAATCCTTGATGGCTAACTTTCTAGTACAGTGGTTCCCAGTCCTGGTTGCACATTAGAATCGTCTAGACAACTTTCCTCCCAATGATTCTGATTAGTGTTGGGTAAGCCTGGAGCACGGGTATCAGTATTAGGCTCTCCTTCCCTTTTTTATAACAGCTTTACTGAGATATTATTAACATATCATACAATTCACCCATTTAAAGTGTAGAATTCCATGGGTTTTAGTATATTCACAGAGTTGTACAATCATCGCCACAATCTATTTTAGAATATTTTCATCACCCCTCCCTGCCAAAATTTCCCCCACTCCATAAGCAGTCATGGGAATGTATCAATAAAATGCTCATGTCTCCACAAATCTCCCCCTAACCACTCATTTATTTTCTGTCTCTATAAATTTGCCTACTCTGGACATTTTCTATAAATGGAATCATACAATATGTGGTCTTCCATGACTGGTTTCTCTCACTGAGAATAACGTTTTCAAGGTTCATCCATGTTGTAGTATGTATCAGTACTTCATTTCTTTTTATTACTGAATAGTACTCCATCATATGGATATGCTATATTTTATATTAATGAACATATCATCATTTGAAGGACATTTGGGTTGTTTCCACTTTTGGTTATTATAAAAAATGCTGCCATGAACATTCATGTGTAAGTTTTTGCGTGAACTATGTTTTCATTTCTCTTGGGTATACACCTCGGAGTGGAACTGCTAGATTATATACTGACTCCCTGGTTAACCTTCTGAAGAACTGCCAGACTATTTTCCAAAGCAGCTACACTATTTTACATTCCCATGAGCAATGTACAAGGGTTCTAATTTTTTCCACACTCTTGCCAATACCTGTTACTACCTTTTTGATTATAGCCATTTTAGCCAACTCCTTTTTAAACTATTATAGAAAAAAATCTTAATATGAAATTAAAATAATAAACCCTGTACCTATCACCCAGCTTCAAAAACTAGTATGTCGTAGCAAACTCTATTTTCACCTACATCCCTACCTACTTTCCTCTCTCTACCACCCAGATTATTTCGAAGTAAATCCAAAATATTCTCTTAATTATTTCATAACATTAAAATGTGTTTGTCTGAATGGAATACAAGTAAGTTCTCTACCTGCAAATAACTGATATGCCTCCAAATGTCTTTTAATCTTTGAGTTGTCCCTCCATCTCATTTTTTTTTTTCTTACAATTTCTTTGTTGGAGACTCTAGATTATTTGTTCCATAGAGCAGTGCTACTCAAACTTGAAATGTGCATGTGAATCACCTGGGAAGCTTGTTAATAAGCATATTCTGTTTCAGCAGGTCTGGGATAGGGCCTGAGGGTCTCCATTTCTAAAAAGCTCACAGCTGATGCTTATGCTGTTGATCTATAGACCAGACTCAAATTAGCAAGGATGTAGTTTCCCACATAACAGGTTTTACTGATTGCATCCCCATGATGTAATTTAACATGTTCCTCCTGCCTCTCCTATCCAATTTCCTGTAAATTGAAAGTAAGTGCTAATGGTTTGATCAGATTCAGGTGGCATTTTTTTGGTTCAATTACTTCAGACTTTTATCAAGAGGTATGTAATATCTGATTACCTCTTTTTGGAATGTTACCAGACACTGATGATCATTGCTTAGATGCATTAATTCCTTAGAGGTTGCAAAATGGTGGTATTCTGTCTCTATTAGCTGGAATATTTCCCCTCAGAGACACTCTTCATCAACTACATGGTTACTCTGAATAATGAGTTGATTCTCTAGCATTCTCCAAAGGTGACTGATGAGTTTTGTGTCATTATGAACTCATGAATTTAAACATATTTGATGTATTTCAATCCACTGCAGTTATTATCCTTATCATGCTCAAAATCATCTCATCTTTGGCCAGTAGAAGCCTTTTCAAGTTGGTTTCTCAGTTCTTTTGACATGACTCAAGTTGACCTACATAACTTCCTTGCCATCTGGTATGACAAGACAAGTTCATCTTGCCCCAGACCTGGAATCGGTCAACTCTCCAAAGAGCCCCAGTTACTTTTTATTAAGAAATGGATTTTTAGAGACCACTATCTGGGCACTAAGATGTGCTCATTGCTACACTGTTTCTAAGCCTTTCAGTAGGCAGAGCTAGAAATAGAGTTTTTACTTTTGTTTCAGTTTCCTTAAGATAAATTACATCATGAGTTCATACTGACACTTCCAATTCAAAATTAAAAACGTAAAGTTTGGGGTTAACCTCATAGATTTTCTATCTGTATCTCCTTTCTCTCATACCCAAAGTCCTAGTTCTCAGCATCACCACCTTAACTACTTATTTGCTTTATCCTACACTATACACACAATAGTCTCAAAACAGCAGTATCAATCCCTCTACCAACGATATCATTATTGAAGACCGATTAAGATATTACTTGGAAATGTTCCTCTCTGAATGATTATGTCACCAACTGAATGAGCATTTATTTTCCTTCTTTAGGAATTCCTTTTTTGAAATTTAGTTTTGTTTTATAATTACACAAAATACTTATACAATTCCAAAGTCAAATCTATAAAAAAGTCCATCTTCACCTTATTTTTTCCCTTTTCCTATAGGTAACCCTTTGTTTCTTTACACCATTTATATTAATCACAACTTTTTTTTTTTTTTTTTTTGTGGTACGCAAGCCTCTCACTGTTGTGGCCTCTCCCGTTGCAGAGCACAGGCTCCGGACGCGCAGGCTCAGCAGCCATGGCTCACGGGCCCAGCCGCTCCGCGGCCTGTGGGATCCTCCCGGACTGGGGCACGAACCCACGTCCCCTGCGTCAGCAGGCAGACTCTCAACCACTGCGCCACCAGGGAAGCCCTAATCACACCTTTTAATTTCCTGTATTTGTTGCTTTGACATCTCGGGCCTTGCTGGCACTGGAGCGACTGCCTCTCCCAGAGTTAGCTACTTCCTAGAGGCCTGTAAGCACATATAAGAACATATGCACACTAATCAATCCAGAGCCCATACCTCAACCACCTCCTTCAATGGGTCACTATCCCCTGCTCTAATCATCTCAGGGTGAGGTACCAGACAACTTTACCCTAGAGCCCACTGAGGCTATTCAAACTAGCCAATCCTAAGCCTGCTCACTCTGCCTTCCCAGAGAAACCTCAGTAAAGGCTCTCGCCCAGGTTTTCCCCTTGCTTCCTCTGCCCCCTGACTGACCTCAGTGCTCCCTCAGTGGCCCTGCATGGCATGCCCTGCCTCCTGTTTCCAGAGAAATGTGAGTAGAGGGCTTCCCTGGTGGCGCAGTGGTTAAGAATCAGCCTGCCAATGCAGGAGACACGGGTTCGAGCCCTGGTCCGGGAAGATCCCACATGCCGCGGAGCAACTAAGCCCGTGCACCACAACTACTGAGCCTGCGCTCTAAAGCCCGAGCTCTGCAATAAGAGTAGCCACAGCAATGAGAAGCATGTGCACCGCAACGAAGAGTAGCCCCCGCTTGCATCAGCTAGAGGAAGCCCGCACACAGCCATGAAGACCCAATGCAGCCAAAAAAAGAAAAAAAAGAAATGTGAGTAGAAACTTCTTCCTTCATGATAGTCATGTCATATCCATGTTTGCATGTCTTACCATACCTGATTATAGTAAATCTCAGCTATTTTTAAACACCTTCCTTCTTTTTTTATTAGCAGTTATGTATATGTTTGTGTTACGTACTTTTTAAAAACAACTTTATTGAGCTATAATTCACATACTGTACAATCACCCACTTAAAATGTATAATTCATAGATACATTTATAAATGAATCACTTTGTTGTACACCTGAAACTAACACAACATTGTTAATCAACTATACTCCAATATAAAATAAAAATTAAAAAGAATTTAAAAAAATGGCAGAATGTTGATATGATAGGTGATGGGTACCTGGGAGTTTATTATACTGTTTTCTCTACTATTGTGTATGTGTTAATATTTCCATAATAAAAGTGTTAAAAGTAAGTGCAATAAGAGGGGAAAAAAGAATCTCAAAAAAAAAAGTATAATTCAGTGGGTTTTAGTATAGCCACAGATTTGTGCAACCACCACTACAATCGATTTTAGAATATTTTCATCACCCAGAAAAGAAACCACCCTACCCACCAGCAGTCACTCCCTATGTCCCCTAATCTACCCACTCCCTTGGCAACCTCTAATCTACTTTCTGTTTCTACAGATTTGCCTATTCTGGACATTTTCTATAAATGGAACTATACAATATGTAGTCTTCTGTGACTGGCTTCTTTCACTTAGCATAATGTTTTCAAGGTTCATCCATGTTGGAGCATGTATTAGTAGTTCATTCTTCTTTATTGCCAAATAGTATTCCATTATATGGATATGCCACTTTTATTTATCAATTCATCAGCTGTTAGACATTTCGATTGTTTCTACTTTTTGGTGATTATGAGTAATGCTGCTATGAACGCTCATGTATAGGTTTTTGTGTGGACAACTGTTTTCATTCCTCCTGGGTATAAACCTGGGAGTGGAACTGCTCAGTCATATGTTAACTCTATATTTAACCTTTTGAGAAACTGCTGGATGTTTTCCAAAGTGGCTGCACCACTTTACATTCCTACTGACAGTTTACGAGGGTTTCAATATGTTCCACATTCTCACCAACATTTGTTATTATCCGTCTTTTTTGATTACAGCCATCCTAGTGGGGGTGAAGTGGTATCTTATTGCGGTTTTGATTTGCATTTCCCTGATGGTTAGTGATGTTGAGCGTATTTTCATTTGCTTATTGGACATTAATATACCTCCTTTGGAGAAATGCCTGTTCAGATCTTTTGCTCATTTTAAAATTGGGTTGTCTTTTGGTCCAGCCACTAAGTAAAACAATATGGAGGCTTCTCAAAAAACTAAAAATAGAACTACTATATAATCCAGCAATTCCACTCCAGGGTATGTACTTGGCAAAAATGAAAACACTAAACCAAAAAGATACATGCATCCAATGTTCACAGCAGCACTATTTACAATAGCCAAGATATGAAAACAACCCAAGTGCCCAGCCACAGATGATAAAGAAGATGTGATACACACATATGGTGGACTGTTACTCAGCCATAAAAAAGAATGAGGGACTTCCCTGGTGGTGCAGTGGTTAAGAATCCACCTGCCAATGCAGGGGACACAGGTTTGATCCCTGGTCCAGGAAGATCCCACATGCCACAGAGCAACTAAGCCCATGCGCCGCAACTACTGAGCCTGCGCTCTAGAGCCCACACGCCACAACTAATGAGCCCACACGCCACAACTACTGAAGCCCGCATGCCCTAGAGCCCACACGCCACAACTACTGAAGCCCGTGTGCCTAGAGCTCGTGCTCCACAATAAGAGAAGCCACCAAAATTAGAAGCCCACACACTGCAACGAAGAGTAGCACCCGCTCACAACAGGTAGAGAAAGCCCGTGCAGCAACGAAGACCCAATGCAGCCAAAAACAAAAAACAAACAAAAAAGAATGAAAATCTGCCATTTGCAGCAATGTGGATGGGCTGAGAGAACATTACGCTTAATGAAATAAGTCAGACAGAGTCTGATACTGTATGATATCACTTACATATGGAATCTAAAAAATAATGCAAACCAACGTATACGCAAAACAGAAACAGACTCACAGATATAGAAAATAAACTAATGGTTACCAAAAGGGGGAGGGAAAGGGGGAGGGGCAAATTAGGGGTATGGGATTAAGAGATACAAACTACTATATATAAAATAGATAAGCAACGAGGATATATTGTATAGCACAGGGAATTATTATATCCATTATCTTATGACAACTTTTAACGGACTATAATCTGTAAAAATATTGAATCACAATGCTGTACACCTGAAACTAATATAATATTGTAAATCAACTATACTTCAAAATAAATTGGGTTGTCTTTTTACTATTGAGTTGTAAGAGTTTTAATATGTTCTGGGTATAAGCCCCTTATTCAACATATATTGTAATATGCAAATATTTTCTCCCCATTCTGTGGGTTGTTTTCTCTCCTGATAGTGTCCTTTAAAGCACAAGTTTTTTAATTTTGATGAAGTTCAGTTTATCTATTTTTGATTCTGTCACTTATGCTTTTGGTTTCACATCCAAGAAGGTCAGAAGATTTACACCTACTTTTAAGAGTTTTAAAGCTTTAAAGACAAATACCATATGATTTCACTTATACGTAGAATCTAAAAACCAAATCAAATGAACAAACATAACAAAACAGACTCATAGATTCAAAGAACAAACAGGTGGTTGCCAGAGGGGAGGGAGGTGGGGGGAATGAGTGAAATAGGTGAGGGAGATTAAGAGGTACAAACTTCTAATTACGAAATAAATGCGTCACTGGAATGAAATGCACAGCATGGGGAATATAGTCAATAATATTGTAATAAAGTTGTACGGTGACAGATGGTAACTAGACTTATTGTGGTGACCATTTTGTAATGTACAGAAATATCGAGTCACTATGCTGTGCACCTGAAACTAACATAGTGTTGAAGGTCAATTATACTCAACTAACAAAAAAAAAAAAAAAAGGAATTGTTTTGGTCATTCTAGGTTCCTTGAATTTCCATATGAATTTTAGGATCAATTTACAAATTGCTGCAAAAAAGCCAGCTGGGATTTTGATACGAATTGCATGTAATCTATAGATCAATTTGGGGAGTGTTACCATCTTAATAATATAAAGTCTTCCAATCCATGAATATGGACTTTCTTTCACCTGCTTTCTTAAATAAATGATAAAGTACTATACCCTTTCCTCCACCTTGCATGTTTATTTTACTTAACCATATGGCCTGGAGTCGCTCCATCCATGGCAGTGTATATTCTTGTTCCTTTGTGCTACTGAAAAGCTATGCACATGTACTAATATTCAACCAGTCCCATATTGATGGATGTCAGAGTTGTTTCCAACTTTTGCTATTACAAATAATGCTGCAAAGAATAACCTTGTGCACACATCTTTTCGTACTTTTGCCAGTGTATCTTTGGGAGAGATTCCCTGGAAGCGGGACTGCTGGGTCAAGAGTAAATGCACTAGCTATTGCCAAATTCTGTGCCGCAGGCACTCTATCTCCACCAGAGATACATGAGAACGTATCCAGTGCCTAGTGATTTTAAGGCATACCAGGACTGGGAACCTTGGCATTTAAAAATTAACTATTAGAATTATGAGAAGAGAAAGGTCATCCAAGTGGCTGGTGCCTGGAGGAACTGTGGGCCTGTGCAGTGCATATGCAGAAGTCCTGATGGGGGAGGCAGGGAATCTAGGGTAGGGATGGTTTTACAAATAAAGGCTGTACCAGAAACTTTCAGCTTCTAAGGGTGGAAAAATCCAAAGGTTCCCTGCCCCCAACCTGCCCCAATTTTTGTACGCCAGGCAGCTTCTCTTGAGCACAGAGCCAGAGAGGCTGGAGTCAAACAGTCCAGTCCCAGGAGAACAGAAGGACAAAAGCTGTTCTCAGTCAGTATACATGGGGAGCAGAAAAAAAGTCAAGAGGCTTGAGTTAGTCCCACCAGTCACTTACTGACTGAAAATCCTGGGTGCATCACTTTTCCAAGCTTCCTTTTTCTCCTGCTAACATGTGAAGGAAAACCCTGCCCCTCTCACCTCTCAGGCTTGTGAAGACCAGTCAAGAGAGCACCTATTATAAGCCTAGGGGAACTGAAAGTGCCTTACAAACGTGAGGGATTCTCACTGCCCAAGCTGGATTTGAGTTCTGGTGTGACCGACCACTTGCTATCTGACTCTCCTCAATTATAAAACAGAGACAGTAACACTTATTTCACAGGGTTATTTTAAGAGGAAAGTATAAAATGCATGTAAAGTACTTGGCACAATGTCTGACAAACAGTAAGTGCTTTAAAAGGTAAGTTAGTACGAGCATAGTAAAGTTATAATCTGCTGTTTAACTTTGGGCAAATAAATGTTTATACATGCTTTGCTTGAACATGAAGAAAAGTGTGAAAGAATAAGTAAATTAATAACACTGATTACCTTGGAGGGTAAAGTTAGGGAGAGAGAATGATTGCTGCATTTTTCTTTGTACACCTCTAGGTTGTTTGGCTTCTGAGCTGAATGGAAAAATCCAATGAGGCATCTCCAATGAGAAAAAGGGGGGATGCAATTGACGATGTGTACCCAGGGAGGGCTTCACAGCTAGTGATAATATTCCATGTCTTAACTGTGACATGTGCACAGGAGTATTCATTCATTTTCCTATTATTTACACCAGGAGTCAGCAAACTTATTCTGTAAAAGGCAGACAGTTAAGTGCCTCAGGCTTTGCCGGCCATACAGTCTCTGTCATCACTACTCAACTCTGCTACTGTAGCACAAAAGCAGCATAGACAATACATAAACAAGTAAGTGTGCCTGTGTTCCAATAAAACTTTAACAGGCAGCAGGTTGGATTTGGCTCCTGGGTCTTAGTCGGCCAACCCCTGATTTATACCTTTATATATGTTATACATATGCTTCTTTATGTGTGAAGGTATTTTACAATTTAAGAATATCACACATGCAAAAAAGCCAGCAAATCTGTTCCCTAAAATGAAAAATCCAACAAAGTCTATTTAAACAAATGAATTTCAACACAGAACAATTCACTCTTAGGTCTACAAGCTAATCTTAAATAAAATCTTGAAGACAGAAATTTTTTTCAAAATTTATTTCGTGTAAGAAAATTTTCCCTATTCACTTCTCTCCTCTGCCCTCATCCTGTACTGAAATATTCACATCACACTTTATGTCTCTGCCTATCAAGGAGATGGAAAAATACAGTCATCAGCCCTTTGGTTTCTTTTTGAGCACCTGCCCCACCCTACACCCATTCTTTCAATGTTCCAACTTCCTCCTCCCTAAAATGATGAATTTAAGGTAGAAAGATATGAGGAAGAATGGAAATTTACAAGAAAGAGAGCATGACTGATAATTGTTCCCAAGAAAACATTTTCCCTTTTTGCTCTTAATAGGCTGTAAAGCTAATGCAATTAAATTATAACTATAGCAACTCAGCTGGCATCACAGTCCTTTCGCTCCAGCAGCATCCTTTCACACAAGCAAAAGCCTGCACGCTAAAGACCCGGGGTAACTGCAGGCAACCAGCAGCAGCAGCAGTAGGAGCCTGCACGGAGGGCAAGTTAGCAGAAATGTCTAAAGGCTGGATGGGGTGCTGAGGAAAAGTGTAGTGGAGCAGTTGGCTGCATTTAGCTACAAGGCTGGATAGTGAAAAACCCCTGCCAGGGTTCCCCTGATTTGCCTTTACCAATACCAACAGAACACAAACTAACTAGTATTTTAATAAATAAAATTCTGGGGAGGCCTACATAAGAATTTCTACAACATCCTTACTGACTCAGCAGAGCAGCCAAAACATTCAGCTCTCAAGATTAGTTGGGAAAAAAAAAATGTAGCCCTTATACTCACCCCCTGTGACATTTACTATGTATCCAAAACAATGTCCCCACCTTAACACCAGCACTTAGGTCTTATCAAGTTTAAGGAATGAAGACTGAGCAGATGACTGACGATTTCCCATACAGTATTTCCCACAGAGAATCTCAGCCACTTTCCAGACCCAGCAAGGTCACCAGTAACAGCACCTCTGCATCCTCCCATGACCCTTCCATCAGGGCTAAAGGAGCATACACTCTGGAGTCAACCTCACTGGGTTTGAATCCTGACTCACTACTCACCAGCTGTGTGATCTGAGAGAGTTACTTGCCCTTTCTGAGCCTTAGCTGCTCATCTGTAATACAGGGACCACAGTCCTACTATTTGTTGTGAGGATTAAGCAAAATCTTACTGATGCAGAGTAAGTAACCAGTAAATCACATTTCTTATGGAAAGAGGCGAGATTTTTTCCTGCCTCACCAAATAATAAGCTTCTTGAGGGCAAGGACCATGTCTAATTCATGGTTGTAGTCCCAGAGACAGCCCAGGCCTGGCACAGTGGGGATCCCAAACACATGTCTGTGGAATCAACAACCCAAAGCATGTTGTGAGGCAGCAGCAGCCACTGGCCAGTCAACCTGCATTTTTCTCCTGCTGCACTCTCTTGAGGCTCACCCACTTTCCTCTTCTACAATCAACTGGCAGCCACTGCACTTCCAAGGCCTTTTAGAAGCAGCCTCTGGGGTCGCTGACAGTAAGCAGACAGGATCACTCCTCACTTGGATGGCTTCTCATCACTAACTGCTCATCAGTTTCTTCCAAGTACTCTTAAAAACTCTGCTCATCACTGGGCCCTCTCTGGCTTGGAGGGTAACATTTATCTGTGTGACCCACATTTACCAATATACTACGTGAGCCATTTATCACCAACAGTCAGTGAACCCAAGCAGGAACGACTGGGACGGTTTCTGTATGACAAAGCCCTTCGCCCTTTCTCACCCTCATCATCTCTGCCTGTGATAGGGACTCGCAGCTTGGTCAGGCAGACAGGCTGGAAAACCCAGGAGGCAGGGAGACAAAGCAAGGCTGCTGACCTGTTTATAAAACCTCTCTTGAATTCCTGAGACTCTGGCTTGTATCTGTCTTTTACAGACTACATCCAAATTCAAGGCAGGAAAGAAGCAGATCCTGCCCCCGAGCCACCCAGCACCAGTGCTGCCTCCCCACCAGTACTCACGCCTTGACATCTGCTGTCTCCTGGGATGTGCGTGTGAGGGTACGGGAACGCAGGCGCTCGCCTGCCTGCTGGATCTCCTGTAGGTTCCGTTCCACATGGGGAAGCTCTGAGATGCCCTCGGTCTCAGCGGCAAGCTGTTCAGCTTGCTGAAGGAGCTCACCAAACCCCTCAGTATCCATTGGAGATGCAGATCCTAGGTGGGGGAGAAAAAGGAAGAGACCCAAATCAAGAGGAAAGATAGGCTTCAAACACTGCCTGAACCTGTCACAAGCTTAACAAACACTAGGACTTTTTGTAAACAGACAAGGAGACAGCTCGTCAACAAGCAGGATTTGTTCCTGAACATAGCCCAAGAACAACAGTCCTGACAGAGAAAATGAGTCAGACTGAGAAGAAATAGATCATTTCTGTCCATACTGACAGCCCCAAGATTGATTTCTGCCACCAGAACAAACGCAAAGATATTAAAGCACAGATCAGGATTCCTGCCTCACTTCAGACTCAAAGCCGACAAGGCAACAGAAGCCATGGTGGCAACCTCTGGGAGGCGTAAAGAACCCTCACTCAAACTTCCTCTCCCTCCACCTGTCTTAGACAGAAAAACACCTCCACCCGCAGACGGCTGGCAATTTATATGGCCATCTCATCTCATATGATTCCCAAAGAACCCCATGAGGACCCTGAGAAGACAGAGAAGGAACTCCAGTCCACAGAGCTCAGTTCTGTGCCTAGAATACTCTCTGCTGCAATGAGGCTGAACTGAAACCAGAAGAACACAGGTCTTCTGACTAATCCCATTAGTCTCCTTCGCTAACATAAAAGACAGTCTTTAAATTCATGTCCAAGTCTCCATTCACTCATTCTTCAGCTTTATCTCTGAGGGCAGAGATCCATGTCTGCTTATTATATATGACATTCAGAATATGACTTAATATACCTACTACTTTTAAAGATACTGTTGCAACTAATAATTATATTAATTTAAGTAGCAGCTGGCTTCTAGACCATGAATATTAGCAAGATCACCTGTTTCTCCAACAACTGAGAAAAGCTCTGTGAACAATGTTGATATTTAATGCATATATGATATTTAATGCATTTATGAATCTTCTATATACTGTACCATCCTTGTATAAGGTTCACAACTAAGAGAAGGAGTTTTTAACTCCTACCACTATTTAAGTCAACAGAAGATAAATAGTATCAACATCATTTTAAAAAATTACATCGCTAAAAGGTTAACAAAATTATTATTTATGGGCTTCCCCGGTGGCGCAGTGGTCGAGAGTCCGCCTGCCGATGCAGGCGACACGGGTTCGTGTCCTGGTCCGGGAAGATCCCACATGCCATGGAGCGGCTGGGCCCGTGAGCCATGGCCGCTGAGCCTGTGCGTCCGGAGCCTGTGCTCCGCAATGGGAGAGGCCACAACAGTGAGAAGCCCACATACCGCAAATAAATAAAAAAATGTAAAAAAAAATTATTATTTATTAAAAAAAGAACAATATTCTTTAAATAGTAGCTCTTGATTATATTTTTCCCCTTTGTTTTAAACCCATGGCTTCTATTGTACTTTAGAAATCCCTGTGGTCTAGAATTGTAGCTACAATGTTAATGTAATATATAATTATATCTCAGCTATGAAGCTCAGGTTAATGTTAAAAGAGCATGGTTTCCACCATAAATCCACAGCAGCAGAATAAGGACTTTTAAAAATGAACATTAAAGGACATTAACTTTAAAGGCAAGGGCACAAGGTTAAAACAAAAATAGCTCAGCTGGAGTAAACATGAAGATATTTTGGTATTCTTTATGAAGTGCCAAGCTGACTTTAATCTTTAGACAAAAAGTCATATACACTACAACTCTTTACCTAAAGTTTCTAGATAATCATTGTCTTTTTTTTTTTTTTTTAACTAATAGAATCAAGCTGTAACTGGCCACCTCTACCTGTGAGAAAATGTGGATCACAGATTGAGAAGGTATTCTCAGGGACAGAAGAAGAAAGAAGCAGAGAGTATAATTAAACGATGGCTCCTGCTTGATGGAGATATGTTTTTCCTCAGAAACCTATAGGGCCAGTGATGTTCTATGAACTACCAGAAACATGGTCACTCACCAGAAAGAGGAAAAAAAAAGAAATATGCTGCCTCTTACCACCACACTTTTTTTTTTTTTTTTTTGCGGTACATGGGCCTCTCACTGTTGTGGACTCTCCCATTGCGGAGCACAGGCTCCGGACGCACAGGCTAAGCGGCCACGGCTCAGGGGCCCAGCCGCTCCACGGCATGTGGGACTTTCCCGGACCGGGGCACGAACCCGCATCCCCTGCATCAGCAGGTGGACTCTCAACCACTGCGCCACCAGGGAAGCCCTCCCCACACTTTTTTTTTTACTCTAAGATAAAAATAATTTGTCTAACAGAGCCAAGGAGAAGGAAATACTTTTTTTCCTTCATAAGGAAAATTCTGGAACTCCCTGAATAAAACAAAACTTTTTTATGTTCAAAAAAAGAAGAAAAATAAAGGAAAAAAATATATCTATCATTTCACGTAACATTTCCATGTCAGACAAATTCAGACAAAGGAAATGCTCAACTTCTCAAATGACTTGCCCATACAAAGATTTAAAGTGATGGATCTGAGGGTAATAAATGCAAAATAAAAGTCATGATTTACTTTAATATGGTCCAATAAATATGATTTTTAAAAGTTAACTAAATAGAATTATTTTGACCATAGTAAAATAAAGGCTGAATCTCTAAACAACATCCTAAACTTAATATGCCCCAAACTGAGCTTTAACCTTTCATCTACAAAACCTGCTCCTTGGCCTGCTCCAGTCAGTTGCTTGGGCCAAAATCCTTAAGGGCCTCCCTGACTCACATCCCACATTCAAATAGGCCAACAAAGCCTTTCAAATCTACCGTCAAAATGCACCCAGAATCTACCTCTTCCCACCACATTCCCCCACCCAAGTCACTCTCACCTCTTCCTGGCTTCCCGGTTTCAGCCCTTGTCTCCTACAGTGTCTTCTCAATCCAGCGATCAGTGAGCCTTTGAAAGTCTGATCACATCCATCCTCTGTTTAAACTTCTTGTACAGAGTGAAGTCCTACAGAAGCAAGCCATCTCTTCTTACCTCCTAGACTCATTTCCAGTCCTGTCCCGCTTCCTTTCCTGGGCTCCAGCCACCCTGGGGCCTCCTTGCTGGTCCCCCAGTGGGTCAAGCACATTCCTGCCATAGAGGCTTTCTTTGTACTCCTTACTTCCTCTACCTGGAACGCACTTCTCCCAGATATGCTCATGGCTGATTCCCTATCTCTCTCAGCTAAACTGTCAGCTTGCCTCTGATGCCGACCTATAACAAAATATTTACGAGTGCAACCTGCAACCACCCTCAGCACTCCCCCCCACCCCCAGCTAGAATGTAAACTGCACAAGGATAGGGTTTTTTGCCTGTTTTGTTCACTGAGGTACCCCAGGTTCTTAGAACAGTGCCTGGCACATAGTAGGTTCTCATCTGTTGAATGAATGGGAGTTTTATTCTTCCGTTTGTGGAGACTGTTCTTCTTGAAGGCTTCCTACACACTCTTGCCAAATCAGCACCCACTGGCAAGCAGAGACCAAAGCAAAAACATTCCCTTCCGACTACCAACTGATACTTAACATTTCTGAGGCTGCACAGCATAAGGCAGAGACAGTATAAATGGCATGAATTCAGATCACACTTGGTCCAGACTAGTGCTTTCCCTCTAAATACCCAGACAAAAACCCAGTGATATTTTAGAAGAAACAGCCCAGTTTTCAGGTGAACAAATTCCAAACTAAAAGAACAAATATACATACAGGAAGAACTGTGCTATATAAGTTTAGAGTAGAAAATAAGCTTGTTCCATGTCTGTCTGAGAGAAGAGAGAAATGTATATGATACCATATTTGGGAAAAACTGGATCTGTCCTGCATTATAACTCAACCAGTGGAAACTGATTTACAAAAAAGTTATCAAAGTTTCCAAATGTATACTTTGATGTAGTCATCATCTCATTAAAATTTTTAAACATATGGTTAATTTTACACATTTAAAGATGATTTTTAACCCTTCTGCAAAATAAATATCAATTTAGCCACAAAATATAGGGGTTAAACAAACTGAATATCAATTTTGACCCAAGATACTGAAAACTGATCATGAAAATAACCTCACTAGCTTTGTCCAATAGTGAGAACCAGAATGATTAGCCGGAGCGGAGGTGAGAGGGTGAAGTCCAAGCTCTGTGTTGGGAAAAAAATCTGGCCAAGACACACGCAGAGACTGGATGCCAGCTGCACCCCTGGGGAGCTATGGAGGAGGGAGCCAGGAAGAAGCCACACTGAGAACCCACAGAAGTGGGATGTGGAACAGTCAATGCAGCAAAACTGGGGCTGGACCGGAAAAGGCCAGCAAGGACAGACAGCACTAAGACTCCTCTCTGTCAGCATGACTCTGAGCCTGATTGTTGAGTGGCCTCTGGAAACACCGAAAGGTGCTTCCAAGAGCATGGCAGGGTACGAGGGCCCTGAGCAACAAACTGCTCTCCGTGCCTCTTGGCAGAAGTCCTACTGAGCCTCCACAGACCTCCTCAAACACCCGGGTAAGCCTTAAAATGAAGGGCAAACTTATCACTGCTGTTAGAAGGCAAGACTGGTTATCCTTTGGTGGGGGGGTGGGGGGGTGGGGGGGAACAGGAGGAGGCAGAAAGGAGGCTTCTGGGGGGCTGGTAACTTTGTTTTTTTATTCTGGGTGCTGCTTAATAGTGTGTTCATTTTAAGACATTCACTGAGATAGACTCGTGATTTATGTACTTTTCTGACTGTGTATTGCACTTCAATAAAAAGTACCCCATCAAAATGAAGGACAATGACCCACTGTTTTTCAGAGGTTGCAAACACCCTGCTATATTAGAAATGGTGGGACTTCCCTGGCGGTCCAGTGGTTAAGACTGTGCTTCCAATGCAGGGGGTGCAGGTTCGATCCCTGGTCTGGGAACTAAGATCCCACATGCTCCACGGTATAGCCAAAAAGTTTTTAAAAGTTAAAAATAAATAATAGGGCTTCCCTGGTGGCGCAGTGGTTGACAGTCTGCCTGCCAATGCAGGGCACACAGGTTCGAGCCCTGGTCTGGGAGGATCCCACATGCCACGGAGCAACTGGGCCCGTGAGCCACAACTACTGAACCTGTGCGTCTGGAGCCTGTGCTCCGCAACGAGAGGCCACGATAGTGAGAGGCCTGCGCGCCGCGATTAAGAGTGGCCCCTGCTCGCCGCAACTGGAGAAAGTCCTCCCACAGAAACGAAGACCCAACACAGCCAAAAATAAATAAATAAATTTTAAATATATATAAATAATAATAATAAATAAACAGAAATGGCGAATGCTCTTAGTGGGAAGTTCCCAAGATCCAGACTTCTTCACCACACCTAGAGGATGATGAGAAATTAACTAGGGGAAAAAATTAAAGCCACGGCTTTAGAGAGACAGCTCTCACCTAGAGCTAAAACCAAGGACTGGGCAGACTTCCATTTCTTCAAATTAGTCAGCACTCACCTGTCATTCACTGTCCAAAAAAATGTCCCTTCCAGGCACATAAACATTCTTAACAAAGGGAAAAAAAAAAATCTCCAAATGGCATATAGGATGAAATGAACTTAAAAAAAGGGCAGAGCAAAAATGCATCAAATAATTTTGGTTCACTTGCTATTAACATGTGTCTTAATTATGAAAAATATGGTCATTTCCACATTCCCAATATAACCATGTTAAATATTTAATCAAGCCAAAAAAGAGTAGTGTAGTATAATAAGAAATATATCTGGTCTTTGTCCCCAAGTTCCTGGCACACAGCTTCTAAAACCCTTGGAATGTCCTGAAGTTCTGAGTCTTTTGTAACTCACAAGGAACCCCTTTTAAGCACACCTGAATGTATGCAATTGAGGTAAATTGGAAAGGCTAAGCTAGGCGGCCTCAGGATGGGGCTGGTCACCAGAAAGACCAAGTGATTAGAGAGTTGGAACTTTCAGCCTCACCCACCAACCTCTGGGAAGGGGAAGCAAGGGCTGCAGATTAAGCTCTATAAAAACTCTTGGGGGCTTCCCTGGTGGCGCAGTGGTTGAGAATCTGCCTGCCAATGCAGGGGACACGGGTTCGAGTCCTGGTCTGGGAAGATCCCACATGCCGCGGAGCAACTAGGCCCGTGAGCCACAACTACTGAGCCTGCGCATCTCGAGCTTGTGCTCCGCAACAAGAGAGGCTGCAACAGTGAGAGACCTGCACACTGCAATGAAGAGTGGCCCCCGCTCACCACAACTAGAGGAAGCCCTCTCACAGAAACGAAGACCCAACACAGCCATAAATAAATAAATAAATAAATAAAATTTTTTAAAAATTGGATCATATATTCACCTTTCTCTTTAAAAAAAAAACACTCTTGAAGAATGAGATTTGTTGAGTTTCTCAGTTGGTGAATGCATCCACACGCTGCGAGAATGGTGCACCCCGGTCCACAAAGACAGAAGCACCTGTGCTAAGGACTCTTCCGGACCCCGTCCTATGTACCTCTTTACCTGGCCATTCATCCTTCATAATAAATCAGTTGATTTACCTCGGGGATAAAACCCAAATAATTTCCTCATCTCTAAAGAGGAGATGATAATGCTTACCTCCTTCAAGGGGTTGATGATACACAGAAAGTATTATTAACTCTCCTGATTTATATCACTGTAAAATGCTATTTTAGCTTTTTCCCAAAGTTGCCAACTTGGCAACACTTTGTCAATTATAAATGTCTCTGCTTCAAAAAAATCTTCTAGCAAATATATGATACTAAATTATGACATTTAATCACAGCTTCATATCATTCAGTAAGAACTTCTGGGAGACACCTGCAATTTTTAAATGTACAATTTTTACATTCCCCACTATCAAATATGGTTTTAATTATAAATACAAACTTCCACAATGAAGGTGTGATTCAAAAGAAATTTAGCATTGAATTTCAAGTGGAAATCTTGCCCTCAAACTTATTATTAATTAGACTGCAACAGGATTAAAACACAAGAACAGTGTTCAATGTCCAACACCAAGATTAATGAGGAAAGCCTCACAGGAGGTGTCAAAAGCTGAAGACTGGTTCTGCTCTCCTCTCTTCTTCTGAATACATAAACTATGGTTAAATGACAGCATCATTCTACTTTGTACTATATCTGTCAGCTGTCAATTACAACAACCAAAAGAAAATTACATCCTAACAGATACTATTGTTTCAGATGCCTCTAGAAGACAAAAACAATGATTAACAACAATAAAAAAAGTGCTGTTGGATTAACTCTTCATAGTCCTGTGAAACTAAGTAAAAGAGTTAGACCTAATCATTATTCAGAAGGTAGACTTCTGGAGAAAACAAAGAACTACTTTTGCAAATATGTTCCTATAAAAGGGTTTCATCTTCAAGGAATTCATGGAAAAGACTCTGACAAGTACACGTTTCTGGTAACTGACTATACTGCTGAACTGAATGAAAAAGCATTTTTAGAACTCTAATGGAAAACTCATGAATTCATAAAAGTGCTAACAAAAGATCAAGATGAAAAAAAATTAATTACATGGGACTGAGTGAACTGATGAGGATGATTATAATTTTTGTGACTTTCTGTTTGAATAAAAAAATAAAAAATCCCACAAGGACTCAAAGGCGAAAAATATACAAATCAATTTTTACTGAAAAATAAAGGAGCTGTTACAGTGGAGGATTACTGGACTGAATGTCAATATTATGACATAGTATGAGTGTGTTTCGTGTTTGGTAAATGCAGTCATTATTGCTTTTGTTGTGGTCATCCATTTACAATGCTTGGTGTCAGTTTATTTATCTCTTGTAAAAATAAAATACAGTGTGTGTGTGTGTGTGTGTGTGTGAAAAAAATTTTCTTAATAGCTGTTCTCTATTTTAAGTAATAGATTTATTTGTAAACATGTTGTAAATAAATGCTATTGGTTGAAAAAAATAAAATAAATAAATAAAATAAAATAAATCTAAAAAAAACACAAAAAAACAAAGAATTAAAATAAATTACCCTAGACAGAAGAGAAATTAAAGACCTGAGTGATTCAGTACAAGTATGGGCCTGGATGACTCAGTGTTTGCAGTAAGGAGTGTGTAGTATCAGCTTTCTTGATACATAACACTTGTATTATTTCATCTTCAATGAGCAAAGAGAAGCAATCTGGCATCACATAGAAACATAAAGTAACCACACAGCCTACCTTCTGACAAATTCTTGGAGTAGAACTGTGCACCCCTACCTGGCTTTGCCCTGCATCATCTCTCTGACCCTGGGACCGGCCCTTCCTCATCTCTGGATCCCAGTTTCACCACCGGTGAGAGGAAGGGGTTGGCTCAGGTGATTTCTAAGGTCCTGCCCGCCGTGAAGAATCTACAGACGTGGGATATTTTAATTCAGTCTTTAAACTCACTTAATGAATGTGTCCTTGGAAGGAGCAGCCCCATTTTAGCGGTGATGAAAAGTATCTGTATAAAGAACCTGAGGAATGATACAGGCCCCATATTACAGCTGGCATAATCGGGGGCAGATCACCAAGTCTACCTCCAAAAGGCTCTGGCTCATCTCTCGAAACCAACGGTTCTCAGCTGGGGGCAGCTTTGCTCCCCAGGGAGCACTGGCAATATATAGAGGCATTTTTGGTTGTCACAACTGAGAGAGAGAGGTGACGTGCTACTGACATCTAGATGGCAGAGGCCAGGGATGCTGCTAAACATCCTATGATGCACAGCACAACCTCCACAACAAAGAATTATTCAGCCTAAAACATCAATTGTGTCAAGGTTGAGAAACCCTGCTGTAAACTAAGGAAGGCTTCTTGTCCTGAAAGCCATGACACCAGCATCACAGGCACCAGGAACCCCGGGAAACATATGCATACATTTTTTTAAAAATATAAGAGAAGCACTATAGTTGTTATCAGATTCTAAAGTCTGAGTCCCCTGCCCCCCCCACCAACCCCAAATAATCTTCAAACACTGTATATACAGAATTATACCATTTGAGTTTTTAATGGTGGTAGTCATTCCCCGGTATACCACACAGCAATGGAAAAGATCAAACTAAAGCTACATGGAACAATAGGGATAAATTTCACAGACATAAGAATGAACTAAAGCACCAGACACCAAAAAAAGACACTGCATGATTCGATTTATATGGATTTTAAGAAGAGAAAAAACTAATCTGTGGTGCTAGAAATCAGAACACTGGTTATCCGGGGGGTTGGTGGGGATGGGGAATGACTGGGAGGAAGCACAACAGAACTTTTCTGGTACTACAGACTGAAATGTGTCCCTCTAAAATTCATATGTTGAAGTCCTAACCCCCAATGTGAAGGCATTTGGAGAAGGGACCTTTGGGAGGTAATTAGGTTTAGATGAGGTCATGAAGAGGGGGCCCTCATGACAGGATCAGTACCCTCCTAAAAAGAGACACCAGAAAACTGCTTCCTCTATCTCCCACCCCTACTCCACACACACATTCACCCAGGAAAGTACATGTGAACACACTTGAGATGGTGGCCACCTACGAGCCAAAAAGAGAGAGGGTCTTCACCAGAACCCAACCATGTGGCACCCTGGCCTTGGACTTCTAGCCTCCAGAACTGTAGAAAAACAAACTTCTGTTGTTTAAGCCACTCAGGTCAGGGTGATTTATATGGCAGCTTTCCTTCATTCATTTAACAAATACTTATTGAGCATCTACCACATGCTAGGTACTGTTTGTTCAAAGCAATGGGGATGGAGCTATGGAAAAACCAAAGTTCCCCAGCCTCAGGGAGCTTATGTCTATTAGGAGACAGACAATAAAAATGCATAAACATATAGACACATGACGCCAAGTATTGATAAATGCTATGAGGGAGGTAAAACAGGGAAATGCAGCAGAGTGGATGGTAGGACTGCTTTAGCTGGGGTGTTCTGAGAAGCTTCTTTTAAAAGGAAACCTTTGAGCAGAGACCTGATTGAAGTAAGGGGGTGAGCTATGTAGATATTTGGGGGAAGAATGTTCTTGCCAAGGAAACAAGGCAGAAGTGTAGTTTGCATAGTTGAAGAGCAGGAGGCCACGTGGCTGAAGCACATAATCATGGGGAAGGGTGGTGGGAGAAGGGGTTGGGACAGGGTCAGATCATGTCGGCTTCCCAGCACCAAGGACTCTGGATTTCAGCCTACTTATGACAGGAGCCAGTGAAGGGTTGAGCCTTCTCTAAGGCTCATTCCCACTGCTGTGTGGAGAACAGACAGGGGGCTTGAGGGGACAAAGTAAGAACAGGGAGACCAGTCAGGAGGCTACTCCATCACCCAGATGTGATACCTGAGACCCACGTGGACCAGGGTGATAGTGGTGGAAGAGACAAAAAGTGGGTCTGATTCATGGATACTATATTTTAAGAGTAGATTTAGTGTAGACATGAATTGCTGATGTAGAGTGTGAGAGGAGAAAAGAAGTCAAGGACAATGCCAAGGTTTTAAGCCTGAGTAACTCAGACCATGAAGGTGCCATTTACTGAAACGAGGGAGACAGGGAAGGGAGTAAGCCTGACATCACAGGGTTGCCGTGAGGATGGCATTAGATTATAGAAGTAAAGCCCATGGCAGAGACCTGCGCACAGCCAGAGCTCAGGAAGTGATGGTTGTCCTTTTTTTCCACTGTCATTGGTTCCTTCTAGGATTTAGGTCTCTCCTTCCCTAAAATAATTCCTCATCAGTAGGGGAAACTGGGTGAGGGGTACAGAGAACTCCGTACTATCCTGCATGTGTTCTATAAATCTAAAACAAATCTAAAATAAGAAGTTTATTTTTAAAAACTTCCTCGACCCCGTGTCCTCCTCTGGCTTCCACTCCCTTCATAAAGAGACGGCCATCCCGTCACGCGTCATTCATTCATCACCACTGCCATCTAACTTTTGCTTGCCTGCCTCCCATTTCCTGAACTCCCCGGCAGTCACCACTGACCCAACTGCCAAATCCAATGGACTCTTCAATCCTTCCTTTCTCACAGCCTTTGACATCCTAACCACTCCTTCCTTCCTGAAACTCTCTCTTCCCAAGACGTGGAGACTCCACCTTCTCCTGGGTCTCCTCCTCCTCCCTCTCTCAGCCTCCTCTGCTATGCCTCCTTCACCTACCCACCCCTCAAATGCCAAGCTTCTATCCCTGGACCTCCTCTTCTCACACTATGTATTTCTCTGGATAACATCCACTTGAACTTCAACTACAATTCCTACCACAGCCATTCATCTCCCAGATGGCTACAGACCTCTCTGAATCCGTTCACATACACATGTGCATCCAAGAGAACCACACACACACTCCTAAGCAGGCAGTGCCAGGAGGCTCAAGGCTGCCTTTCTGTGGACCTCGGACGCCTATCTGGGCCCAGGCAAGGACACTGACCTATCAAAACAAAGGTGACTTCCGTATCTCTATGTCCAGCCCAGCTCTCTCCCAGGGTCAATATTTCCAACTGTTCACCTGACATCTACAGCTGGCTGACCAGTGGATGCCTCAAACTACATATTATCCCAAACGCTTCACTTCTCTCCCCTCTTAGCTGCCACTGCCACCACCACCAGCACCACTTCCTCCTCCTGCATTTCCAGTCTCTCTTGATAAAACAATTAGCACCAGTCAATTCAGCCAGAAACCACCTCAGGCTCCCTTTCCTCTCCAAACATCCAATCTCCAGGTCTATCTCCCAAACCTTTCGGAAAGTCGAACCCTCATCTCTTTTGCCCCCACTCTAACCTCACGCTCTTCT
The DNA here is from genome assembly GCF_963455315.2 of Globicephala melas. Lineage (NCBI taxonomy): Eukaryota > Metazoa > Chordata > Mammalia > Artiodactyla > Delphinidae > Globicephala > Globicephala melas. Next base: position 34,830,066 of record NC_083332.1, on the reverse strand, counting down.
CCTGATTACCTCAACAGTCTAAGCCTTCTTGTTCCTCTAACCTACACTCCCCTTGGCTAGAGAGGTCTTTCTGAAACGTTCCCCTGGCTTTATACCCTCAGGAACACCTTCCATCTCCTACAGAAGGAAGTGCTCACGCGTTGACACGGCCAATAGGGGCACCCTCCAAAGAATGGGCACTGCCACCCTTACCATCCTCATCTCTTACTGCCTCCCAGCAAAGATACTCTAGCAATTCTCTACTCCTTGGGATGCCTCATGCTGTTTCCTCCCTTCACACAATGGCACATACAGGTGTACACTCTGCTAGAACACAAACATACCCTGGCACATGGGAACTCCTGTGGACCTTGCAAAGTCGGCTGGGACAGTCCTACCTACCTCAAACCCCTCCCACACTATTCTCAACCATCTATTACTGTTCTTCCCTGGCCAGGTGAAGAGTTGTGATGATTTTATTCCCAAGTCTGTTTCTCTCTCTACATGGAGAATTCCTGTAGGGTGAGGTCCACAGACTGCTCAGCTTTGAATTCTCAGCTGCTAAGTTTGGTACAAACTTAAAAAAGTTACCGAATAAAATGTCTGCTGAATTAAAGTGACCTGTTCCCTGAACATACCTCAGGTCCTCACCTCCAGGTCTTTGCTCTGACCCCTCCTTCTCCTTGGCATATCTATCTTTCTCTACCTTATTTTCTACCTCAGCCCATCAGGAAGCAGGTTTAGACACTCAAGTTCACCACATCTCTAATGTTCCCACCTCAGGGTATTTGCACTGCTGTTCCCACCCCAGGAATGCTCTTGCCCGAGATACTCCCCTCTCTGATTTCAAACAGGTCTCTGTTCAGACATCCTTGCCCTCTTTTTAAAAAGGCCCTGCCACTACATGCTACCCCTGCGGGCTTATTGCTGATGATGTGCTCCACAGAAACAGCAGCTCAGTGAGCACAGGCCTATCTCAGTCACCACTGGATCCCCAAGCCTCTAACAGTGTCAGGAACATGGATTTATTTTCTATTTGTTGAGCACCTACTGTGTGCCAGGTCTAGGTGCTGGGGATACATCAGGGAACAAAACAGATAATGTTCTAGAGGGGGAAAACAAACAATACACAGATAAATGAGTAAAATATAAGAACGACTAAAGAAATAAAGGAAGATAGGAAGTGGGGAATGTCTCACTAGGTGACCCTTGAATAAAAACCTGAAAGAAGTGAGGGAGCGAACCATATGAATATTGAATCGCAAGCACAAAGGTCCTGAGGTCGGAGCATGTCTGCCATGTGGAAGGAGAGGGTAGCAGAAAACGAAAGTGGGAAAATAACAGTGGGTCAGATTATGTAAAGCCATATAACTCACTGTAAGGAGTTCATCTTTAAACAAGATGGGGACCCACTGGAGGGTCCTTCTATCTGCTGTGCTGAAAATAGGGGCCAGGGCAGAAGCCAGGAGACCAGGTGGGAGACTATTTCAATAATCCAGGAGAGGTGATGGTGACCTGGCCCAGGATGCCAAGCACTGGATGTGAAGTAAGAAAGAAAGAGAGCAGTTAAGGATGACTCAAAGGTTAACGGTTAGAGCCTTTTACATTACTGAGAAAAAAAAAAAAAAACAGCAAGAAAAGCAGTCTGGGAAGAGAAGTGGAGGGAACCTTGCTAGCCCTATCTTGAAATGTTCAGTTTGAGTTCCCTACAAATCATCACAGTGGAGATATTAAAGTAGGCAGCTGGATATAGGTCAAGGGAGAGGCCCAGGCTGGAGATATTCATGTGGGATCTGTTAACCTAATAAACAGGTATTAAGAACGATGAGCCTCGAGTGAGATCACCACGAATAAAAAATGAAAATGTCCCAAACACAAATTCACAAAGAAGAATAACTGAAAGAAAGAAGGAAGGATACGATGCCCAAGGGCACCCTCTCACAGCCCCCAAACAGAACAGAAAGGTGACCCTTGCTGAAAAACATTTTGGTCTAAACAAATCATAACCTCTTCTCACACCCGACAGAGGGGCAAACCTGGACCAGCAACTCTGTCAATGGGTCGTCCAAACTTGGAACAAAGACTCCTGCGGTCGGCCCCGTAATTTTTAAAAAAGAGACCCAATAAATGCAGGCATTGCCTTTGCAGAGGATGGGGTGCTGTGGGCCCAGAGAAAAGTGCGGGCCACCTCCAGGTTCTAATCACTAGCATCTCCCTGCATGGGATGGCGCCTTCCGCTGGATGCAGACAGAGGAGATAGGCCAAGGCTCACAGGGTAGTCCCTTTCCCGGGAGGGAAACGCCTCCCGATAGAGTATCCCCGAGGAGCGAGCGAGGGAGCTGACAGGGCGCGGTCAGGAAGATACCAGGCGGAGTGTGATGGCGGGGAGGGGTACCGATACAGCCAAGGGTGGACTCGCAGGGCAGGGGTGGGCGTGGCGCGCCGGCAGAGCGCTGTAGTGGGACAGGAGGGTCGCCAGGGGGCGGAGGCTCCGCATTCAGAAAGAGAGCAGATAGCAAGCACTCCCGGAGCGCAGCCCGACGCTATAATGGGGGGCGGTTCGACAGGGCGCTGTGTCGCAGGCGTCAGGCGTGCCGGCTGCCATGAGGCGAACGGGAAGTGTGAGCAGCACGGCTCCGAGCACGGGGACCGGGCTCCGCCCAGCCTCTAGACCTTAGGTTCAAGGACCTGCCCCGTGTCGAAAGGACGGAGCCACAAACACCCTTACCTGGCGTTGCAGCCGCGTCAGCCGCTCAGGTCCGGGTTAGAAAACGCGGCGGCCGCGTCTCGCGCCGCTCGCCCGCGCTTCCTGATTGGCCGAGACCGGCCTTCCCAGAAGACCCCGCGCGGCGCGCCGCCAAATGAACTTTATGGAGACCCGAGGAGGAGGACACGGACATGGGCGGGGCTTGGGCGGGGCTTGGGCGGGGCCTTCGACTGAGCTGTCCCTCCCCACACGCACCCAGCCACCGCCCTCACCCCTCCCACGTGGTTAGAGTCGGCTCCTGCCGGAGAAAGCGATCCCACAATTGCCTGCGCGGATTTCTTACCCTTCATTGAACACCATCCGAGTGCCAGGCACTATTCTAGGTACTGGGGGCATAGTGGCAGCCACGGCAGACAAGATCCCTGCCCTAATGGAGTTCTCAAGCTGGTGGGGGAAACAAAATATAATAAATCACCTCCAGTTTGTAAGGAGGGCAATGACGAGAAAAGCAGTGTGATGGGAAAGAGAATGTGGTCAGGGAGGGCCAATCTGAGGAGGTGCTGGCTGAGCTGAAACATGAATGATGAGAAAGGGTCAGCCTTGCAGAGTCTTGGCTGCAGAACATTCTAAGTAGAGGGAAAAATCTGAAGGCTCCACCGGGAAACAAGCCTGGTGTTTGAAGAATAGAAAGAAGGGGAGTATGACTGCTAGAGGATGATCCAGCTCAGGTGGGATAAGACTCACAGTTGGCTGGGGCCAGACTTTGCAGGTCCTTCAGGCCACAGCAAGAAAGTTGAAGTTATTCCTCATGCAAATGGAAGCCACCGGAGGATCTGAAGCCAAACTGTGACATGAGCTGACTTACCTTTATAGACGATCTCTCTAGCCCTCTGGGTAGAGAAGAGGGAAGCAGAGAGGGGCTGGGAGGCTATTTCTGTGTCCAAGACATAAGGAGAGTGGACCTTTGATTGTCACAGTGCCCACTCATGCAACATACATTAGTGCCCACAATATGCCCAAAATGAATGAGACCCAGTCCTTACGATCTGGTGAGGAAGCAGAGTGTATTTCAATGTAATGTGCTAAGTGCATGACAAAGCTATATAAGGATGCTAAGGGTGTTTAACCCGGTCTGGTGGGTTGAAAGTCAAGGAGGCCTTCTCAGGGGAAGTGACACCTTAACTGAGCCATAAGGATGAATAGGGCTTAGAATGGCAGAGAGAGAGGAGGTTTTTCCTGGCCTAGGGAATGGTGTAAGCAAAGGTAAAGAGGAGAGAAATAGTGCTATTCCCACCCTCACCACACCTTTCCTCTCACTTCTGACAGATTCTCTCCTTGACAGAACTCTAGCCAGGCTCCTCTGAGCCCTGTTCTCTTCTAGGGCCTCAACCTCAGCCTGTAACAACTTGAGCAAAACAACCAACATAGTTTCCAACAGCTCAGGGCCACATCCTTAGGTGACCCTAGCCCCTCTTAAAGTACCTGCCAGAGAAAACTCAAGGCTGCCAAAAGAATTTACCATTTTTTCCAGCCAACACCTGAAGATAGGGTCCCTGTCTCCCAGCCTCTGTGCGAGGGCAGCAGCCTAACTTCAGTGAGCGCCAGTTAGCAAATCCAGATGAGTTTCACATGGACTGACACCTCCTTCCCACTTTTGGTAATTTTTCCCTAACTCAGCAGAGCTCAACCCCCTCCCTATTCTCTGATTCTCCCTTTGAAACGCCCAGTCACCTCTGTACAAATCAAAGTTGAGTTCCATTCATGCTGGACTCTGTTCTTTACTGCAATAGTATATTGCTGATTAAAATATGTCCTTACCACTTTAACTAGTGTCCAGCTTCGTTTGTCTTTAACAGCTCACACAAGCATATTGTGGGTTCTATATAAATAATTGATGCTGATTGGCAATATATATGGGTGTGGCCTTTGTCTTAAAGCTATTAAATATAACCAGATCCTGCTGTGGTCAGACGATATCCACAAATATAACAGCATCTTGCATCTGAATAATGTTTTATCCTTTTACCTTGCTTTTTTCTATTATGTAAAGAAGAATTTTTAATACCATAGACAAATACTCATGAAACATTGCCAAACGGAAAATCAGAACGTTTACCTTTTGGAGCTGAATACTTCCATATTGTAAAACCCAGCAATTCCACTCCTTGATACATGCCCAGGAAAAACTCTTACACATGTGCACCAGGAGATATTTGCAAGAATCTTCACAGCAGCACAGTTCATAACAGGAAAAAACAAAAACAAAAAACAAATGTCCATTAACTAAATAAATAAATAAATTGTGGGTATTATAACAATGGAATATTATTCAGCAGTGAAAATGAGTGTGCTATAGCTACAAACACAACACAGGTGGATCTTGGAAACATAATTTTAAGTGTGAAAAACAAGTAGCAGAAGACTACTAGTATAGTATGAGCTCTACCCTGGCTAGAGTGGCTGGTTCAGGGATGGGCCTATGACTCAACAGAGTCAAAAAAATTCATTCTCAAGATGTTCTGCTCACACAGTTGCTCTCTTTACGACTAGAATTGGAACTGTGAAGGAGTTTTCATAGAAGTCCTCACTCCCTGAAATTAAGCTTTTAGAACTTTAGTTATTAGCCATGAGGGAAGAACCTACCTAGGAATGAAGCCATTACAAAAGAGAACAATGTAGTGATGGAGAGAGAGGCAGAATCCAATGACATTATGTGAGCTTCTAGATCAAACTAAAGCTAACCCTACCCCTGGAATGTTCTGTTGCATGAGAAAAAAAAATTCACTTTCAGTTGGGTTTTCTGTCACTTATAATCAAAATAATCCTGAAGGATGCAAGATTACTTGAACCCTTGCAGCAGCTCATCTAACATGCTTGTTACAAAGTCAGCAGGCCAGAATTCAGTAAGCTTTTCCCAACTGAATGTGGTTGTCCCTCACATGCTATGTAAGGAGGTGCTTTCAACAATGTTAAGAAGAATGTTTTCACCATCATGTTACATTTTGTTCTATACATTTAAAAAATAACATTAAACAAAAAAAATATTAAACAGCTCCATTTTCAAAGAAAGAAACTGAAGAAGTCTTTTTTTTTTTTTTTTTTTTTTTTGCTGTACGCGGGCCTCTCACTGTTGTGGCCTCTCCCGTTGCGGAGCACAGGCTCCGGATGTGCAGGCTCAGCGGCCATGGCTCACGGGCCCAGCTGCTCCGCGGCATGTGGGATCTTCCCGGACCAGGGCACGAACCTGTGTCCCCTGAATCGGCAGGCGGACTCTCAACCACTGCGCCACCAGGGAAGGCCAAGAAGTCTTATTTTTATGTTCATTACATCTTGTTTCAAAATGACATCATAATTTGGCAGAGATGACAGAATTATATAGCAGATTTTTGTTTCTGTATTAAGTCTGATGGAGACCCTAGGCGATATTTATTGTTAAAAATGTAAGACTTGATGATGAACATCCTCATCATTGCTCTTGTCTTCTGGCAATTTTGTGGGGAAAGGATCTCTATCTGGCTTCCTTTTATTCATTTAGTCACTTGAAAAATATTTGTTGGGCAACTGCTATGTTCTGAGTGTAAAGATTCAGAGGGGAACGAGATGGACAAGGTTCCTGCCCCACAGAGCTCAAAATCTAACAGGAGAGCAAGAGAGTAAATAAACAATTTTTTGGAAAGGTTAATTTTAGGGAACACAAGTCTACAAAAAAATGGAAATTGTAGCTGAAAGGAGTGGGTGCTACTTTAGCTGGGGCAGTCATGGAGGACATCTCTGAGGAGGTGGTATTTGAGCAAAGAACTGAATCGTTGAAGGAGCAGCCATGTGGAGACATGAAGGACAAGCAAGTGTCATGGTCTCTGGGACAGACAGGATTTCAAAACACACCCTTTACTTCCACTGAAATAAAATAAACACACCCCAAAACAAAAAATTCCAAGTCCAGATGACTTCACTGGCAAATTGTTTCAAATATTTATGGATGAAATAACACTAGTCTTACACAAACTCTTCCAGAGAATAGAAAAAATAAGAACACTTTACAATTGTTAAATGAGAACTTTATAACCTTGAATTCAAAACCTGGCAGAAACCTTACAAGAAAAGAAATAGGACAACAGCCTGAGTAAACATAAGGCAAAAATTCAAAATAAAATATTAGAAAACCAAATACAGCAATACAGCAAAAGATAATACACCATAATTAAAAAGGATTTTTTTTGCCAAAAATGCAAGGTTAATTTAGCATTAGAAAATAATGTAATTCTCCACACTAACAGCATAAATGTGTATGGAAAAAAATGTGTATCTTAATAAACACATTAAAAAAGCATTTTATACAACACTCATTTATGATAAAAATTTTTTTTAGCAAACTAGGAATAGATGGGAACTTAATTTGGTTTTAAAAAGCCTTCCTCAAACATCACACTTAATGATGAAATATAAATATTTCCCCTGAGAAAAAGATGTCAGTTGTTACCATTTATATTTGACATTGTACAGGAAGGCTTAACCAGTGCATTATGACAGGAAAGAGAAATACTAAGTATAAAAATTGGAGGGGCTTCCCTGGTGGCGCAGTGGTTGAGAGTCCGCCTGCCGATACAGGAGACACGGGTTCATGCCCCGGTCTGGGAAGATCCCATGTGCCGTGGAGCAGCTGGGCCCGTGAGCCATGGCCGCTGAGCCTGCGCGTCCGGAGCCTGTGCTCCGCAACGGGAGAGGCCACAACAGTGAGAGACCCGCGTACCGAAAACAAAAAACACTAATTGTATTTCTATATATTAGCAAAAATAAATAGAAAATTAAAAATTTTAATGATATAAATTACATTAGCATAAAAATAATACAATGAGGAGTAAACTTTACCAAAAAAATGTGCAAGATCTTGACACTAAAAACTACGCAGCATTGCTGAGAGCAACAAAAGAAGACCTAAATAAACATAGGAATATGCCATGTTTTTGGATTGAAGACAGTATTATAAAGATGTCAATTCTCCCCAAGGTGATTTAGGTTCAAATACCTGAAGTTATAATCCCAGAAAAAATTTTAAAGGAAATTAACAAGCTGATTGTAAATTTTACCTGAAAATGTAAAAGGCCAAGAATGTTCCTTCTAGACATTCTTTTATTCTTAAAATTAATTAATTAATTTATTTTTGGCTGTTTTGGGTCCCCAAGCCTGCGCACGGGCTTTCCCTAGTTGTGGCGAGTGGGGGCTTCTCTTGTTGTGGAGCACAGGCTCTAGGCACGTGGGCTTCAGTAGTTGTGGCACGTGGGCTCAGTAGTTGTAGTTGTAGTTGTAGCTCACGGGCTCTAGGGTGCAGGCTCAGTAGTTGTGACACACAGGCTTAGCTGCTCCTTGGCATGTGGGATCTTCCTGGACCAGGGATCAAACCTGTGTCCCCTGCATTGGCAGGAGAATTCTTAACCACTGTGCTACCAGAGAAGTCCCTAGACTTTCTTAAAGAAGATAAACAAAGTGGGAGGGGAACTTATACTGTCAAATATCAAGACTTATTTAAAGCTATAATAATTTTAAAAGAATTGGCACAAGAATAAATAAATAAACCAATGAAACAGAGAGTCCAGAAGTGGACCTGATATGGTTACCTGATTTATGGCAAAAGTGACTCAGAGGGGGAAAAGATAGGGCTTTCAGTAAGTAGTATGAGCCTATTAGCTATAGGGAAAAAAAAATGTATCCCTACATTACCGTATACCCAAAATAAATTTCACATGGATTATAGACCTGAATGTGAAAAGAAAGCACAATAAATCTTCTAAAAGATAAGATAGTAGAATTCATGACCTGGGGTTGGCAAGCATTTCTTAAATAACACACAACAATCATTAACTACAAGGAAAAGACTGATAAATTTGACCCCACTGAGAGACTGAAGAAATTTGCAATACATTTCTCGAACTATGACATATCCAGAATATATAAAGAACTCCTATAAATCAATAAGGAAAAGACAGATAACCCAATTAGAAATGGGCAAAAGACTTGAATAAGTATTTTACAAAAGAGGATATTTATAATGGTTAATTTTATGTATCAACTTGACTGGGCCACAGGATGCCCAGATATTTGGTCAAATATTATTCTGGGTGTGTCTGTGAGGGTGTTTTTGGAGAGACTAACATTTGAATCAGTAGACTGAGTAAAGAAGATTGCCCTTCCCAATGTGGGTGGGCCCCATCCAATCAGTTGAAGGCTTAAATAGTACAAAAATGCTGAGTAAGAGAGAATTCCTTCTGCGTGACTGCTTTCAACTGTTTTTTCCTCTTGCTTTCAGACATGAACTGAAACATTGACTTTTCCTGGGCCTTGAGCCTGTTGGACTGGACTGGAACTACTACAGACTCTCCTGGGTCTCTAGTTTGCCTTCTGTGGAGAAACCTGACTAGTAAAATATCAAAATAGCAGTAAGTATATGGAAGGTACTCAACATAATTAGTCATAGGGTAATGCAAATTAAATCTGCAATGAATAACCGTTAAACAACCACCAGGCCAGAATGATTACATTTTTCATGAAGTACAGTCTCCTTCCAAAAAATGGACCTGTTTTAAAAGTATACGTAGGTGTATTTAATAAATGCATGACCATCACTACAATCAAGGTATAGAAGACTTCCATCATTCTAAAAAGTTTCTTTCTGTCCCTTTACAGTCAACCTCCTCTATATCCCCTAACACACATCCCAGGAAACTACTGATCTGCTTCCTGTCACTATAACTTATTTTTGCCTGTTCTAGAACTGTGTGTAAATAGAATCATGCCATATCTTTTGTGTCTAGCTTCTTTAGCTCAGCATAATGTTTTTTTATATTCATCCATGTTGATACCTGTATCAGTAGTTCATTCATTTTAATTGATAAGTATTTACTACGTAGATATACTCCATTTTATTTATCCATTCATTCTGATAAATGTTTGGATTTTTTTCCAGTTTTTGGCTAGGAACATTCCTGTACATGTTTTTGTGTGAACATATGCTTTCATTTCTCTTCTGTAAATACCTAAAAATGGAATTTCTGGGTTGTATGGTATTTATACGTTTAACTTTATAAGAAGCTGCCAAAATGTTTTCCAAATGGTTGTACCATGTTACCTTCCCACTAGCACCGTATAAGAGTTCCTGTTGCTCCAAACTTGACTAACACTTGGTATTATCAGATATTTTTCTTTATTTGAGCCCCTTTAATAGATGTATAGAATATATGATTATAGTTTTAATTTTTATTTCTCTGACTACTGATAATGTTGAGAAAATGGCTAAATTAAAAAATTGACAAAACCAAGTGTTAAAAAGATTGAAAAGTGAGGATTCTAAGAAGCATCAGGAATCTGTCCACACCTGGACAACAATTGCACTGGCAGAATCTGTTTGATGTAACTATTTTGGAACTATGGATCTATTGAAGCTTGCAACTTCCAGGGGAAGGCTTGGGTGGTAAATTGAAGTTAATTTCCGTGTATTTAAGCTCAGACACCCATCCCCCACCCCCAGCCATGTGACAGACAGCTGTGCACATATTCCTGGGGCAGCTTGCACACAGTTGCAGGAGCCGGCGTGGGTAAAAAAGGCCCTGTCCTCCAAGATCCTCCAAATCTTGGGGATCTGTGCTCTGATCACTGATTGCTGCTTCTGATCTCAGGGGTGCAGACAAAGAGAAGGCAGTCATTGTTGTTAACACCTTCTCCCATCGTTGCAAGTCCCTCCCCCTCCACTCCAGCAGAGGTCAGTCCCAGCCTATTTGAAGGGCCAGTGCCCTATTTCCCCCCTTCATTTTTCTCTTTTCCTCAGACATTAAAGACTAGAGTATTCAAAAACAACTACATACATGGGTGAAATTAGAAAATGACCACCTGCACCCAAGGAAAAGCATAGGCTCAGATAAGACCTGAGAAGACCTTAAGTTCACACCTCAGGCTGACCCTTGGCACAAAGATAGTCTACAACAATCATAAAAACAAAAACAATAACAAAAACCTAGCAAACCTTTGGGAAGGGAGAGAATCTGATTTCCGGAGTTACTACCTTACTAGATTCAAGTGTCCAGTTTTTACAAGAAAAATCATAAAGCATACAAACAAATGAAACAGTAAAGTAGGGCCCATTCAAAGGAACAAATAGGCCAACAGAAAATGCCCCTGAAAAAAACTTAATGGCAGATCTACTAGACAAAGACTTTAAAACAAAAGCCTTAAAGATACTCAAAGAACTAAAGGAAGATGTGGGAAAAGTCAAAAAAATGATGTATGAACAAAATGGAAATATCGGTAAAGACACAGAAAACCTATAAGAAACCAAAAAGAAATCCTGGTGCTTACTCTGAAGCTCTGAATCCAGAAATTCTGAAAAGTACAATAACTGAAATGAAAAATTCACTAGAGGTATTCAAAGGCAGATTTGAGGAAGCAGAAGAAAGAATCAGTGAGGTTGAACCTAGGACAATGGAAATTATGGAGTCTGAGGAAGAGGAAAAAAAAAAACTGAGGAAAAGTGAGCAGAGCCTAAGGTACCTGTGGGACATGAGTAAGTGGACCAACATATGCATTGTAGGAATTCCAGAAGGAGAAGAGAAAGAAAGAAAGGGGTGAAAGACTATTTGAAGAAATAATGACTGAAAACTTTTCAAATTTGATGAAGGTATGAAAAACATCCAAGAAGTTAAATGAACTCCAAGTAAGATGAAGTTAGAGACACACAACCTGGTACATTATAATCAAACTTTCAAAAGACAAAGAGAGAATCTTGAGAGCAGCAAGAGAGAAGCAACTTGTCACATACAGAGGATCCTCAATAAAATTATCAGCAGATTTCTCATTAGGAGCTTTGGAGGCCAGAAGGCAGTAGGCCAATATATTCAAAATGCTAAAAGGACAAAAAAAAATCGACCAAGAATACTATGTCTGGCAAACTGTCCTTCAAGAATGAGGGAGAGGGCTTCCCTGGTGGCGCAGTGGTTGAGAGTCTGCCTGCCAATGCAGGGGACACGGGTTTGTGCCCTGGTCTGGGAAGATCCCACATGCCACGGAGCGGCTGGGCCCGTGAGCCATGGCTGCTGAGCCTGCGCATCCGGAGCCTGTGCTCCGCAACAGGAGAGGCCAAAACGGTGAGAGGCCCGCGTACCGCAAAAAAACCCAAAAGAATGAGGGAGAAATTCAGACATTTCCAGGTTAAAAGCCGAGGAAATTTGCTACCACTAGACATGCCCTGCAAGAAAAGCTCAAGGGAGCCCTGCAGGGTGAAATGAAAGGACAATAGACAGTAACTTGAAGTTGTGTAAAGAAATAAAGATCACAAAAGGTAAATACATGTGCACTTATAAAAACAAATATTATTGTAACAATGTAACTCCACATTTTGTCTTCTACATGATTTAAGAGACTAATATATATTTTTAAATTATTAGTCTAAAATTTACCATTATGGTAGCTTTGATTTATAACTCCACATGTTGTTTTCTACATAATTTAAGAGACTAATGCATTTAAAAGAATTATTAGTTTTTGGGGCCCACAGTACATAAAGAGTAATTCTGTGACATCAACAACAGAAAGGGGTGAGGATGGAGCTATAAAGGAGCAGAGCTTTTGTATGCTATTCAAATTAAGCTGGTGTAAATTTAAATTAGAGTATTATAACTGTAGGATGTTAAATGCAATCCCCATGGTAACCACAGAGAAGATTGCCATAGAATATACACAAAAGGAAATGAGAAAGGAATTTTAATATTTGACTACAGAAATTCAACTAAACACAAAAGAAGACAGTAATGTAAGAAATGAGGGACAAAAAAAAAAGTGTAAGTCATACAGAAAACAGATGGTAAAGTGACAGAAGTCTCTCCTTACCAGCAATTACTTTAAACAGAAATGGATTAAATTCTCCAATCAAAAGACAGAGATTTGCAGAATGGATCCAAGTATATACCATCTAAAAGAGATTCACTTTAGACCCAAAAGCAGAAATAGATTGAAAGTGAAAAGATGGAAAAAAACATTCCATGTAAATAGTAACCAAAAAAGAGTGGGAATGGCTATACTATTATCAGACACAATTGACTTCAAATCAAGAAAGATGACAAGAGACAAAGAAGGACATTATATATTAATAAAAGTTTCAACATAGCAAGAATATACAACAATTACAAACATTTGCATACATAATAACAAACCAGCGAAATACATGAAACAAAAACTGACAGAATGAAGGGAGAAATAAATAGCTCTACAATAATAGTTGAAGACTTCAATGTCCCACTCTCAATAAAGGATAGTACAACAAGACAGAAGATAAGTAAGGAAACAGAGGACTTAACACAATAGATCAACTAGATATAACAGACATGTACAGAACAACAACAGAATTCTTCTCTAGTGTCCATGGGACGTTTCCTAGGATAGACTACATGTTAGGCCACAGATTAAGTCTCAGTAGATGTTAAGGGATAGATATTATACAAAGTGTCTTCTCTAAACAAAGCAGGATGAAATTAGAAATCAACAACACAAAAATTAAAACAATTTTTTTAGTTTGTGGAAATTAAACAACACACTATTGAACAACTAATGGATCAAAGAAGAAATTACAAGGAAAATTTTAAAATACTTGAATTTTCTAGAGATGAATGAAAATGAAAACACAACATACCAAAACATATGGGATGTAGTGAAAGCAGTAAAGGGGAAATTTATAGCTATAAATACTTATATTAAAAAAACAAGTGGGGCTTCCCTGGTGGCGCAGTGGTTGAGAGTCTGCCTGCCAATGCAGGGGACACGGGTTTGAGCCCTGGTCTGGGAAGATTTCACATGCCGTGGAGCAGCTAGGCCCGTGAGCCACAATTACTGAGCCTGCGCATCTGGAGCCTGTGCTCCGCAACAAGAGAGGCTGCGATAGTGAGAGTCCCGCGCACTGTGATGAAGAGTGGTGCGATAAATAAATAAATAAATTTAAATCATATGGGCTTCTAAGAAGACCTTGTTTAAAACAAACAAACAAACAAAACAAGTGATATCTCAAATCAACAACTTAACTGTATATGTTAAGAAACTAGAAAAGGAAGAATCAAAAATTAGCAGAAGGGGGCTTCCCTGGTGGCGCAGTGGTTGAGAGTCCGCCTGCCAATGCAGGGGACACGGGTTCATGCCCTGGTCCAGGAAGATCCCACATGCCGCGGAGCAGCTGGGCCCGTGAGCCATGGCCACTGAGCCTGTGCGTCTGGAGCCTGTGCTCCGCAAAGGGAGAGGCCACAACAGTGAGAGGCCAGCGTACCGCAAAAAAAAAAAAAAAAAAAAAAATTAGCAGAAGGAAAGAAATGATAAATATTAGAGCAGAGAGTAAATAAAATAGAGAATAGAAAAAAAATAGAGAAAAATCTATGAAACCAGAAACTGATTGATTGAAAAGATCAACAAAATTGACAAAACTTTAGCTATATATGCTAAGAAAAAAAGAGAGAAATATCAAATTACTAAAGTCAGATATGAAAGTGGGGACATTACTACTGATCTACAGAAATAAAGATAACAGTACTATGAACAACTGTACCCCCAAAAATGATGGATGAAATGGACAAATTCTTAGAAATATAAAACCTACAAAGACTAAATCAAGAAAAATAGAAAATTTGAGTAGACCTGTAATTACTAATGAGATCGAATCAGTAATAGAAAATCTCTCAACAAATAAAAGCTTTGGATCCAACGGCTTCACTGGTAAATTCCACCAAACATTTAAAGAACTACTACCAATCCTTCTCAAACTTTTCCAAAAAATTGAAGGAGAGGGAATACTTTCCAAGTCATTCTATGAGGCCAGTATTACCCTGACACCAAAGCCAGCCAAAGATACCACAAGTAAAAGTTCTCAACAAAATACTAGCAAACCAGCTGCAGCAGCATATTTAAAAGATTACACACCATGACCAAGATGGATTTATTTCTGGAATGCAAGGATGGTTCAACATATGAAAATTGATCAAGGTAATACACCACATTAACAGAATGAAGGAGAAAAATCACATGATCATCTGAATTGATGCATAAATACATTTGACAAAATTCAACACCCTGTCATTATAAAAACACTTTACAAACTAGGAACAGAAGGAAAGTACTTCAACATAATACAAGCCATATATGAAAACCCCACAGCAAACATCATACTCAATGGCAAAGAGCTGAAAGCTTTTCCTCTAAGATTAGAAACAAGGCAGGGATGCCTGCTTTTGCTACCTCTTTTCAACATAGTACTGGAAGAGCAATTAGTCAAGAAAGAGAAATAAAAGGCATTCAAGGGCTTCCCTGGTGGCACAGTGGTTGGGAGCCTGCCTGCCGATGCAGGGGACGCAGGTTCGTGCCCCAGTCCAGGAAGATCTCACATGCTGTGGAGCGGCTGGGCCCATGAGCCATGGTCACTCAGCCTGCGTGTCTGGAGCCTGCGCTCCGCAAAGGGAGAAGGCACAACAGTGAGAGGCCCGCATACCACCAAAAAAAAAAAAAAAAAAAAGTCATTCAAATAAAAAAGGATGAAGTAAATTATCTCTGTTCACAGATGATAGGATCTTATATGTAGAAAATCCTAAAGATTCCACACCAAAAAAAACCTGTTAGAATGAACAAATGTATTCAACAAAGTAGCAGGATACAAAGTCAACACACAAAAATCAGTCACGTTTCTATACACTAACAATGAAAAATCTGAAAAGAAAATACAAAAACAACTCCATTTACAATAGCATGAAAAAATAATTTAGAAATTAACTTAACCAAGGAGGTGAAAAACTTGCACAATTAAAACTACAAAACATAGCTGAAACAATTTAAAGAAGACATAAATAAAAGGAAACACATCCCATGTTCATGGATTAGAAGACAATATTGTTAAGATGTCAACATTTCTCAAAGAGATCTACAGATTCAATGCAATCCCTATAAAAATCCTTATGACATTTTTGCAGAAGTAGAAAAACCCATCCTTTATGGAGGAGCCACAAAAACTAAAAATAGAATTTCTGTATGATCCATCAATTCCACTCCTGGATACATACTCCGAAGAATTGAAAGCAGGGTCACAAAGTGACATTTGTACACCCATGTACATAGCATTATTTACAATATCCAAACCATGGAAGCAATCCAAGTGTCCAATGATAGATGAATGGATAAGCAAATGTGGTATATAAAGACAATGGAATATTATTCAGCCTTAAAAAGGAAGGAAATTATGATGTCAAGAAAGCCATGTTTGGTTCTCTTTCTCTGAAGACTCCCCCTACCCTATCTGCTTACAAAATCAATCAGCAGCTACAGATACAAGAAGATACATCAAGCTCCTATCAAGGAGAAATAAGAGTGATTAGAGGGTAAAAGTTAAGAATAAGAGGACAATCCTGCAGCCCGTGGAACAAAAACCACATTCACAGATAGACAAGATGAAAAGGCAGAGGGCTATGTACCAGATGAAGGAACAAGATAAAACACCAGAAAAACAGCTAAATGAAATGGAGATAGGCAATCTTCCAGAAAAAGAATTCAGAATAATGATAGTGAAGATGATCCAGGACCACAGAAAAAGAATGGAGGCAAAGATTGAGAAGATGCAAGAAATGTTTAACAAAGATATAGAAGAATTAAGGAACAAACAAACAGAGATGAACAATACAATAACTGAAATGAAAAATACACTAGAAGGAATCAGTAGCAGAATAACTGAGGCAGAAGAACGGATAAGTGACCTGGAAGACAGAATGGTGGAATTCACTGCTGTGGAACAGAATAAAGAAAAAAGAATGAAAAGAAATGAAGACAGCCTAAGAGACCTCTGGGACAACATTAAATGCAACAACATTCGCATTATAGAGGTCCCAGAAGGAGAAGAGAGAGAGAAAGGACCTGAAAAATATTTGAACAGATTATAGTCAAAAACTTCCCTAACGTGGGAAAGGAAATAGCCACCCAAGTCCAGGAAGCGCAGAGAGTTCCATACAGGGTAAACCCAAGGAGAAACACGCCGAGACACATAGTAATCAAACTGGCAAAAATTAAAGACAAAGAAAAATTATTGAAAGCAGCAAGGAAAAAATGACAACATACAAGGGAACTCCCATAAGGTTAACAGCTGATTTCTCAGCAGAAACTCTACAAGCCAGAAGGGAGTGGCATGATATACTTAAAGTGATGAAAGGGAAGAACCTACAACCAAGATTACTCTACCCAGCAAGGATCTCATTCAGATTCGATGGAGAAATCAAAAGCTTTAGAGACAAGCAAAACCTAAGAGAACTCAGCACCAACAAACCAGCTCTACAACAAATGCTAAAGGAACTTCTCTAAGTGGGAAACACAAGAGAAGAAAAGGACCTACAAAAGCAAACCCAAAACAATTAAGAAAATGGTAATAGGAACATACATATTGATAATTACCTTAAGCGTGAATGGATTAAATGCTCCAACCAAAAGACACAGGCTCGCTGAATGGATACAAAAAGAAGACCCATATATATGCAGTCTACAAGAGACCCACTTCAGACCTAGGGACACATACAGACTGAAAGTGAGGGGATGGAAAAAGATATTCCATGCAAATGGAAAGCAAAAGAAAGTTGGAGTAGCAATACTCATATCAGATAAAATAGACTTTTAAATAAAGAATGTTACAAGAGAAAAGGAAGGACATTACATAATGATCAAGGGATCAATCCAAGAAGAAGATATAACAATTACAAATATATATGCACCCAACATAGGAGAACCTCAACACATAAGGCAACTGCTAACAGCTCTAAAAGAGGAAATTGACAGTAACACATTAATAGTGGGGGGCTTTAACACCTCACTTACACCAATGGGCAGATCAACCGAACAGAAAATTAATAAGGAAACACAAGCTTTAAATGACACAACAGACCAGATAGATTTATTGATATTTATAGGACATTCCATCCAAAAACAGCAGATTACACTTTCCTCTCAAGTGCGCACAGAACATTCTCCAGGATAGATCATGTCTTGGGTCACAAATCAAGCCTCAGTAAATTTAAGAAAATTGAAATCATATCATGCATCTTTTCTGACCACAACGCTATGAGATTAGAAATCAATTACAGGGGAAAAAAACATAAAAAACACAAACACATGGAGGCTAAACAATACGTTACTAAATAGCCAAGAGATCACTGAAGAAATCAAAGAGGAAATAAAAAAATATCTAGAGACAAATGACAATGAAAACACGACGATTCAAAACCTATGGGATGCAGCAAAAGAAGTTCTAAGAGGGAAGTTTATAGCTATACAAGCCTACCTCAAGAAACAAGAAAAATCTCAAATAAACAATCTAACCTTACACCTAAAGGAACTAGAGAAAGAAGAACAAACAAAACCCAAAGTTAGCAGAAGGAAAGAAATCATAAAGATCAGAGCAGAAATAAATGAAATAGAAACAAAGAAAACAATAGCAAAGATCAATAAAACTAAAAGCTGGTTCTCTGAGAAGATAAACAAAATTGATAAACCATTAGCCAGACTCATCAAGAAAAAGAGGGAGAGGACTCAAATCAATAAAATTAGAAATGAAAAAGGAGAAGTTACAACAGACACCGCAGAAATACAAAGCATCCTAAGAGACTACTACAAGCAACTCTATGCCAATAAAATGGACAACCTGGAAGAAATGGACAAATTCTTAGAAAGGTATAACCTTCCAAGACTGAACCAGGAAGAAATAGAAGATATGAACAGACCAATCACAAGTCATGAAATTGAAACTGTGACTAAAAATCTTCCAACAAACAAAAGCCCAGGACCAGATGGCTTCACAGGTGAATTCTATCAAACATTTAGAGAAGAGCTAACACCCATCGTTCTCAAACTCTTCCAAAAAATTGTAGAGGAAGGAAAACTCCCAAACTCATTCTATGAGGCCACCATCACCCTGATACCAAAACCAGACAAAGATAATACAAAAAAGAAAATTACAGAACAATATCACTGATGAATATACATGCAAAAATCCTCAACAGAATACTAGCAAACAGAATCCAACAACACATTAAAAGGATCATATACCATGATCAAGTGGGATTTATCCCAGGGATGCAAGGATTCTTCAATATATGCAAATTGATCAACGTGGTACACCATATGAACAAATTGAAGAATAAAAACCATATGATCATCTCAATAGATGCAGAAAAATCTTTTGACAAAATTCAACACCCATTTATGATAAAAACTCTCCAGAAAGTGGGCATAGAGGGAATCTACTTCAACATAATAAAGGCCATGTATGACAAACCCACAGTAAACATCATTCTCAATGGTGAAAAACTGAAAGCATTTCCTCTAAGATCAGGAACAAGACAAGGATGTCCACTCTCACCACTATTATTTAACATAGTATTGGAAGTCCTAGCCATGGCAATCAGAGAAGAAAAAGATATAAAAGGAATACAAATTGGAAAAGAAGAAGTAAAACTGTCACTGTTTGCAGATGACATGATACTATACATAGAGAATCCTAAAAATGCCACCAGAAAACTACTAGAGCTAATCAATGAATTTGGTAAACTTGCAGGATACAAAATTAATGCACAGAAATCTCTTGCATTCCTATACACTAATGATGAAGTATCTGACAAAGGATTACTCTCCAAAATATATAAACAGCTCAGGTAGCTCAATATTATAAAAACAAACAACCCAATCAAAAAATGGGCAGAAGATCTAAACAGACATTTCTCGAAAGAAGACATGCAGGTGGGCAAGAGGCACATGAAAAGCTGCTCAACATCACTAATTATTAGAGAAATGCAAATCAAAACTAAAATGAGGTATCACCTCACACCGGTCAGAATGGGCATCATCAGAAAATCTACAAACAACAAATACTGGAGAGGGTGTGGAGAGAAGGGAACCCTCTTGCACTGTTGGTGGGAATGTAAATTGATACAGCCACTATGGAGAACAGTATGGAGGTTCCTTCAAAAACTAAAAATAGAATTACCCTATGACCCAGCAATCCCACTACTGGGCATATACCCAGAGTAAACCATAATTCAAAAAGACACATGCACCCCAATGTTCATTGTAGCACTATTTACAATAGCCACATCATGGAAGCAACCTAAATGTCCATCGACAGACGAATGGATAAAGAAGATGTGGTACATATATACAATGGAATATTACTCAGCCATAGAAAGGAACGAAATCGGGTCATTTGTAGAGACGTGGCTGCATCTAGAGACTGTCATACAGAGTGAAGTAAGTCAGAAAGAGGAAAACAAGTATCAGATATTAACGCATATATGTGGAACCTAGAAAATGGTAGAGATGAACCAGTTTGCAGAGCAGAAATTGAGACAAACAAGTAGAGAAAGAACGTATGGACACCAAGTGGGGAAAGCGGCGGGGGTTGATGGTGGTGGCGGGATGAACTGGGAGATTGGGATTGACATGTATACACTGATGTGTATAAAGTGGATGACTAATAAGAAAAATAAATTAATTAAAAATTAAAAAAAATTTAAAAAGGAAGGAAATTATGACATATACTACAACATGGATGAACCTTGAGGACATTTACTAAATGAAATAAGCCAGTAACAAAAAGACAAATACTGTATGATTTCACTTAGAGTAGCCAAAATCATAGAGACATAAAGTAGAATGGTAGTTGCCAGGAGCTGGGGAGTGGGGGTGGTAATGGAGTTATTTTTTAATGGGTACAGAATTGCAGTTTCACAAGGTGAAAAGTGTTATGGAGATGGATGGTAATGTTGATTGCACACTATGAAAGTATTTAGCACCACTGAACTATACACTTGAAAATTAAGATGGTTAATTTTACGTTATGTCTATATTACCAAAATTTTAAAAAAAAAGTTTTTGGGCTTCCCTGGTGGCGCAGTGGTTGAGAGTCCGCCTGCCGATGCAGGGGACATGGGTTCGTGCCCCGGTCCAGGAGGATCCCACATGCCGCGGAGCGGCTGGGCCCGTGAGCCATGGCCGCTGAGCCTGCACGTCCGGAGCCTGTGCTCCGCAACGGGAGAGGCCACAACAGTGAGAGGCCTGCGTACCGCAAAAAAAAAAAAAAAAGTTTTTAAGGTTGTGGAGCAACTGAGACCATCATATACTGCAGAGGAATTGTAAATAGGAACACACACTTTGGAAAACTGGCAAAATATATTAAAGCTAAATATACACATACTCTGTGATTCAACAGTTCTATGTACGTATATATGTATGTATGTACGTTTTATCTATCTTTTGCATAAATGTATACATATTTTCACCAAGGCCATGCACATCAATGTTCATAGCAGCATTATTTGTACTAGCCCAGAAGTGGAAACTACCCAAATGTCCATTAAAAGAATAATAGATAAATAAATTATGGTGTGGTCACAGAAGAAAATACTGCAGTAAATAAAAGAATGAACTACAACCACATGAAGCAACATGAATGAATTTCACAGCCATCACGGTAAGCAAAAGAAGCCAGACCCAAATGTATGACTCCATTTATATAAAGTTCAAATGAGACAAAACTAATCTATGGTGACACATTGTCAGATCAGTAGTTATTTTGAAGGGAGGAAGGACTGTTGACTAGGAAGGGAAATGAGACAATCTTCTGAGGTCTGTTAATATTCTGTTTCTCAATCTGGATGCTGAGTGGATGGATATATTCACTTTTAAAAATTCATTGAGCTGAACATTTAAGATTTGTGTACTTTACCGTACATATATTATCCATTATACTATAATAAAAGTAAAAAAAAAAGTAAAATATTCTCTCCACTGTAGAATATTCGATATTTTTGCTACCCAGAATTCATATCACTTTCCCTTCCCTCAACTATTTGCAGTTTAGAACCTTGTTTTACTTCTTTGGTATTCCCCCCCAATCCCTAGCATGCGGTTCATGGAAAGAAAGCTAGAAATATTTCTTAAATGACAGAATTCAGCTCCACAATTGCCCCCTAACTTGAGCTGCTGCTGCCAGAGATGGGTTCTTAGTGGGTGGCAGCAAATTGCATAATGCTTTGTGATCTGTGGCTGAGTGATTAGCAGAATTCTTTAAAAGTCATTAAAAGCTTAAAAGGGAAGCTTCTTACTTTGCTCTTCAGATGAATTTAATTTCAGCTGCACAAAAGGTGACTTGACATCAGACATGGCAAACAGGCTTTGACTAGAACACTAGCTCCTGTGTGTTCACAATTGGTTGGGTCTATCCAGAAATCCTGTGCTAAGGATGCTGAGAGCAGGTCCAGGCTCAGCGGAGGAGCGTTGAGATCATTTGGTGTATCAGTCAAGATGTTTGAGCTCCAAATAACCAATTGAATTTGGCCTGAACAATAAGGAAATGTGTTATTAATCTAATTGGAAGTTTGGCAGTAGATTGGTTGATTCAGCAGCTCACAGTCTCCAGGGACTTTCCATCTCTCTGCTGTGTCATCCTCGGTGTGAACTCCATCTTGGGGGCAGTAAAGATGTTGCTGATCAGACAGGACAGACAGTTCTTACCCTATAAGATGGCTCATAATCCTTGGCCTCTGTCAGAGCTCCTGAGAGACACAGGACATTGAAAGACGTTCTCTACAACTGGGATCTGTTAGAGTAAACAAAGGAACTTAAGACCACAGCAATCATTAACTGAGCTGTATGCAATAACTGTGCTAAGGGTCTCTGCAAGACTTTTCTCAGTTAATCCTCACAGCAACCCTTTGAGAGAGATGCTATTGACAGCCTCATTTAAGATGCAGAAAATGAGGCTAGAGTTAAGTGGCTTACTCAAGGCCATATGGTCAGCCCAGCACAGAACAATGATTCAAACATGACTCCAGACTCTATATTCCATATTAATTCCTACACTTATCTCTTCTCTCATAGTAATAACACCCCCATCCCTGTAAAAGACACCATAGTTTAAAGGTGACAAGCATGGGGAAGATGTAAAGCAACCAGAGTTCCATACATTGTTAGAGGGAATATAACCTATACAACCACTTTGTAAAACTAACAATTTCTAAAAAAAGTTAAACACACACCTACCCTATGACCCAGGCATGCTACTCCTAGGTATTTACCCAAGAAAAATGGAAACATTTACACAAAAACACTTTTACAAAAATGCTCATAGTGGCTTTATTCATAATAACCCCAAACTGGAAACCAGCCATGTGTCCATCAGTGAATGACACACCTGGGGTATGGCTGTAGAATGGGATACTATTCAGCAAAAAAAGGGAAGAAACTACGATTCCTGAATTGATATAAATGGATCTCAGAAACCATTGCCAGCTATAAGCCAGATATAAAAGGATACATACTATGCCATTCTACTTGTATTAAGTGCAAGAACAGGTAAAGCTAATCTATGGTGATAGAGGTGACAGTAATATTTCCTTGGAAGTATTGACTGGCAAAGGCACAGAGAACTTTTCGGGGTGCCAGAATATACTATCTTTTTTTTTTTTTTTTCGGTATGTGGGCCTCTCACTGTTGTGGCCTCTCCCGTTGTGGAGCACAGGCTCTGGACGCGCAGGCTCAGCGGCCATGGCTCACGGGCCCAGCCGCTCCGCGGCATGTGGGATCTTCCCAGACCGGGGCACGAACCCATGTCCCCTGCATTGGCAGGCGGACTCTCAACCACTGCGCCACCAGGGAAGCCCCAGAATATCCTATCTTGATCTGAGTGGCAGTACAGGTGTACACATATGTAAAAATTTATTGAACTGTACATTTAAGATTTGTGCACTTTACCAGATGAAATGATCTCTCAATGAAAAGATTAATAATTTTCAAATTACAGAAAATGTGATTCACATCTAATATCGGCCTTGAACCTTGCAACAATCCAGGGCAGGGCAGGGCAGGGCTGATTATCATTGTGCATCCTGTGGGAACCTAAACTCTGGGAGAATTAAATGATTTATCCAAGGTTACAGAGGGAGGTAGTGGCAGACCAGAGCCTACACTCAAGTCTTCTGATATCACGGTCAGTGTTTTCTAGTCCACAAAAGACTCAGAGGTGAACTTAGAAGACTTCGTGAACTATAAGAGCTATCCACTGGACTATTAAATGGACTTTCCTGCCAAGTTTCTGAATTGGGAAGGGAATAAATCCCACATTCTCATTAATCAGCAGCTAACACTCTGATGACATTGTGAAGGTGGTAGCATTTTTTAAACACCTGGTTGTTTTATTTGTTATTAAACAAACTGTTGAGTGAAAAAAAAAATCCTACACATCTCTTCGTTGCTGCTGTTTCAAAACAGCTTTGCCGACATCTATCAACTTTGTTTATATCAAACTGCGCAATTTGTCACTGATGCTGAATTTGCCAAAAGAAAAGTGAATTTGATTGACAAGGCCCCAGGGCTTCTCTCTCTTCCTTTTCAACGTTCCAGATGTCAAAAAAAAAAAAAAGTTGGATCCACCCCCAGGAAAGCTCATCTGCCGGTGAAAAATGCACCAAAGGAACTTGGGGGATATGGTTACAGTTTCTGTAGAAACTTTGCCTCCTAGAGACCCCATCTTCTTGATTGGTTCAAATTACCCTCCATTTTCAATTGCTGCCTTTCAATGAAGCCATCTGCTTTGAGGCCCATCTGTCAGGGGCTCTGTTGTGGTTGATTATTAAGTGCATTTGCAGATGGAGGTTCAGGAGAAAAAAAGCCTTAAATGACAAAAGAAAATTGTCCCCAAGAATGAACTAGAAAACAGAAACAGACTTCTAGCTATTACCACTCTTAGACATCAGAAGACTTAATCCTTCTTTGAAAACCCAGGAGTAAATTAACATCAGCAAACGAGCATGGTGGACAATAGTGGATATTGGGTGGCATTGGGGCTTTCCACCACACCTTCTCCCTTCTTTGGTAACTATACCCAAGAACGTGCAGGTTAACTTTGGGGGGGAATTACCTTTTTCACATTGTGACTATTCTCATAGGGATAATAACAATCTACCGTGAAGGGTTGTTCTAAGGATTAAATTCGTTAATACATGTTAAGGGCTTAGAGCAGAGTCTTACATAGAGTAAGTGCTCAATAAAGGTTAACTGTTTTTATTTCTCGCAGGGCCTGTTGCCACAATGCTCTACAATTGAGTAGAGGTTTCTCCGACTCACCAGAACAAAGCTACCCTCTGCCCTCACCCCACGCTACGCATCACAGGACATAGCAACTGTCCATAACTTTCACCGAGGGCAGCGGCATGACATGTTCCTCTTTATGTCCACCAGGGGGCGCTCAGCGAATGTTAGTTGAAAAAGGACCAGCCTGACCCCCGAGAGTCCGGACTCTCAGAATGGAGGCTCCAGCACTCACAACTGATCAACTCTGCCGGAACTCACAGAGTCTGAATTTCTCAAATAGAACGGGCATCCTCAGCATTTGGTCCAAACTAGGGCTAACAGTGGCATCTGTGGCATAGTGAGGCAGAGCCAGCTCCTACCTGTGGCCCTATCTTGGTGGTCTGTGGTTCTGTAACATTCTTGGGCACTGGAAGCATTTCCTGAAGCAGCGACGTGGCCAGACCTTATCTTGCCTTGAGACAGAAGAGTGCTGAACACTTAGACTTCAGTGAAGCAATGCTAGAGTTTACCCTTATGAAAACCATTTCACACACACTCACCAGGCTACAGCCCCTGACTGAAGTCTGTCTTAGATGTCTCATTCTTTTTAGAGCAGAAAATAAAAGTTAGTTCTCAAAAAGTCAGGGAAGAGGGCATTTAGGGAAGAACAAAACTTTCTTTATCCATCTGGTTGGTAATGTAATTTTAATGGAAAATATGTTTGTTTACCTTTCTAATCTGTGTCTTCACAGCATTTACTTTTTGTAATACATTTGATTTTAAATGATGAGAAGGCTGCTCTTCAGTTTCACGGTTCAGTTTAAACTGGAAGATTTGAAGGGAGAGTTTTTATCCAATATGGTCTCAGTTTTTAAAATCATCCATCAATTTCTATGATGTTTTTGTAAAAATCTATCCTGGCAAGAATCAACGTTTCTGTTTGTTTTTTTCTGAAATTAATTCCTGCAAGTAAAATTAAAATATGTTCATTTCAATGCAAGGCTTTGTATAGAATACGTACGTAATAAATGTGTCAAGTGAATGAAAGAAATACAATGACCTGAGAAGAAGCGGGATAACTTCTGTGTTGTGGATTTGACTGGGCAGGACTCAGCACATTGTTTCATTTTACCCACAAAGATCTATCAGGATCTGTTGGCAAAGAGGGCTCTTTGTTCTCTGTCTTCCATTCAGCAAGCCAGGAATGGGTGTTTGAAAACCAGAAAACTCCTTACTTGATAGCTGGATCAGGGTTGCTTTATCTCTACCTGATGAATAATCTTAGCACCATACTTTATACCCAGAAGGTGTGTAATTGATAATGATATCAATTATCATTATAATGAATTAACAGTTTCTCGATTCTCTGGGACTATGAAGCCGGGGAACCCAATTATCATAAGGGGAAGTTTAGGGGAAAGGAACTCATATGACAGACACTTGAGTTATGCTGTTTAATTTAATCCTTCCAACAACTCTTTCAAAGTATCCTTGTGTTTTAGAGCAGACAGGAAGCTGAGCAGAGGAAATTGTCTAAGGTCATGTAGCTAAGGAACCAGAAAAGGATTTGAACCCAGGTTGGTCTAATGCCACAGCCCAGAGTCTTGCCACTGTACCATTCTCTTTGTAGAGGAACAAGGGGCTGCTGTTTAGAGAGAAAGAATTGAGCTGCACATCCCACAGCAGGGACTCAGAGGAGGCAAGAGAGGGATGGAGCGTCATGCCTGTGGCACCTGAAGTGGGCACCCCCTTGCTTCACCCGAGCCCTAGCCCTGGCATACCCCACTGTCACTGGGGGAACAGGATTTCACCCTGCCCTCTGAGATGCTTCATGTCCTGGCCTCCCTGTACCATCATGGTTCTCAGACATTCCCACAGTGCCCTGGGCAAAAAGTCAGGGGATCCCAATGCTGCCTGTGGCCTGTTTGGGTCATGAAGGGGGGGTGGGCAAATCACTTGCCTTCTGAATCTGAGCCCCATCATGTGTCAGGGCAGTCAATAATGCTTGTCTAAGTCCAACCCACCTGGCAGGATGCGATGAGACTCCATGGAAAGATGTGCATGGAAGTGCTTCGAAAACATCAGAGGCCGTAGAAAGGTTCCAGATTCCTCAACTTCTTTCCAAACAAGATGTGATAGGGTGAGTTCCTGAGAAATTAATTCGTGTCTGTTTTTTTTGTTGTTTTGCTTTGCCTTTTTTTTTTTTAAATTTGTCAGCATCCACTAACAAAGGATGAAAAGATGATTTGTTCCTTCTGCCTCAAAGGAAAACAGCGACATGTAGAAGTTTGTATTCAATTCAGCTGCATAAAACAAACAAAAGCCAATAATGATAACAACACCAACACCTAGTGGCCTCAACAAGCTAAGACATTATTTCTCTGTCACGTAAGAAAAGTCTGAAGGGAGCCCATCCAGACAAGGTAGTGGTTCCTGAGTCATCAAGGACCCAGGCTCCTTCTACACTGTTGCTCCACCATCCTTAGCACCCTGCCTCACTGTTCAAGGTGGTTGCTTAAGATCTAGCTGTTATGCCCAGGTTCCAGCTAGCAGAAAGGAAGTCAGGGACCTGAAGCAGCTCCTCATTCCCTTTAAAGATATATTCCTACAGTTTTATATCCACTTCCACTTACAGTCATTGGACAAAATTTGGTTACCTGGCCATCACTGGCTGCAAAGTAGGCTGGGAAATGTCTTAGCTGGATGTCCATGTCCCAGATAATTGCTGGGTTCTTATTACTAAGAGGAAGAGGGTGGATATTGGGGGCAAACCCATTGTCTCTGACCCATCATATCTTGGGTTCTTAAGTTCCAGATTCCTTGTCCAGGTGTCAGGGGTGTGTGTGTGTGTGTGTGTGTGTGTGTGTGTACATGCATGCATGTATTAGGAGGAAGGGTGCCAGCAGGGGAAAACACCCAACAGTGTACCATTATCTGAGACCAGTGGACCTCAAATTTTAGTGCAAAACAGAACCACCTGAGAAACTTGCTAAAACTAGTCAGTAGGCAAAGATTCTCGGGCAGAAAACTAGCACTGATCAAAAAGGACAAAACAAACTGGTTTTCATCAAAAATTAAAATTTCTGATCATCAAAAGATACCATAAGAAAATGAAAAGGCAAGCCATAGACTGAAAGGAAATTTTCCTAATAGTTATTTAGGACAAAGGACATATGTCCAGAATTGTGCACTGGTCTCAGACTATCAATAACCAGTGCTGTGGATGGACCAGCCCTTATGGTTCTTATTATGATTGAAGACACCCTTCAGCTATAAGCGTCAGAAAACTTTGAAAAAAAGAGGGGTTTTTTACTTACAAGATCTAGAAATTACACAGCACATCTGGGGCCACACAGAAATTACACAGCACATCTAAAATCAAGGTTAGAGAGAGAGAGAGCATGCATGGGCCTGGGGTTCTGCTTTTACTGGGCTTGGGGGTTGGGGGATCTAGGTTTTCTTGAACTCACTCTTTATTGGTGAATTTAAAATATGCAGGCGGGAATTTTAAAGCACAAGAAGAGAAAAAAAACAAGTAACCCAAAGGTCAGTTGTTGAAATCAACCAAGATCTCTAAATATAAAGGCACCTTGGTGGGGGGAGGCAGCCTGGCCGTTTATCTTGCCGTGGGGCTGGCAGTGTGTTTACTCTAAATAGTTGCCTTCGAAGAGGTTGCCTCTTTTTTTAAATTTATTTAATTTATTTATTTAATTTAATTTTTTTTTTTTTTTTGGCTGTGTTGGGTCTTCGTTGCTGTGCACGGGCTTTTCTCTGGTTGTGGTGCGCGGGGGCTACTCTTCATTGCGGTGCGCGGGCTTCTCACTGAGTTGGCTTCTTTTGTTTGCGGAGCGCGGACTCTAGGCGTGCGGGCTTCGGTAGTTGTGGCACGTGGGTCAGTAGTTGTGGCTTGCAGGCTCTAGAGCGCAGGCTCAGTAGTTGTGGTGCACGGGCTTAGTTGCTCCGTGGCATGTGGGATCTTCCTGGACCAGGGCTTGAACCCGTGTCCCCTGCATTGGCAGGTGGCTTCTTAACCACTGCACCACCAGGGAAGCCGAGGATACCTCTTTGAAACGGATGCCTCAGCGATCAAAGTTTGTCAGGCACTGTGTTACAAAAAAGAAAAAATTGTCAGGGCTTACACTACAAGAATATATAAAAGAACTTCTGAAAATTAATAATTATGAATAATAATTAAAAAGATAATCCAATGTTTCTAAATGGTCAAAAGACTTCAATAGGCACTTCATGAAAGAGCATATAAAAATACCAATAAACATGAAAAAATAGTCAATATCCTTAGTCATCAGGGAAATCTAAATTTAAACCACAATGATCCACTTCTTCATACCCACTAGAATGACTACAGTTTAAAAGCCTGATAATACCAAGTGTTGACAGAAATGTGAAGCAACTGGAACTCTCGTATTCTGCTGGATGGAATCTTAAAGGCTACAACCATTTTAGAAAAGTTTGGTGGACTCTAATAAAGACGCAGCAATTCCACTGCTAGGTATCTACCCAAGAGAAATGAAAGCATATTGTCCACAAAAAGACTTATGTAAGAATGCCCATAGCAGCCCCAAACTGGGAACAACCTGAATGTCCATCCAAGAAGAATGGATAACCCAACAGTGGGGCATGCATACCATGGAATACTAGTCAGAGATGTGAAGGAATAAACTATTGATATACACAACAATACGAATGAATTTCAGAAACAGTGGGCTGAGTAAAAGAAGCCAGAACAAAGTATTGATATTTACCATAGGACTCCATTTAAACGAAGTTCATGAATAGATGAAACCAACATGGGATAGAAATCAAACAGTGGTTGTGGGTGGGTGAGAGGTACGGACTTGGGGGGGCCGGGAACTGCTAGGGTGATGTACATGTTCTGTGTCTTGACTGGGGTGTGGGTTACATGGGGTTGTACATCTGTCAAAACTCATCAAACTCTGCAGTTGAGGTTTTGCTCATTTTACTGAATGTAAATGTAATTTAATCTCAAAAACTGAGTGTGTTTATGAATTGCCAGCCCTAGTCTCAGAGATTTTGATTCATGGGATCTAGGAAATTGATACTTTTCAGCTTAGGAATTGGCATTTTTATCACCCCCCTTCCTCAGGGTGTCCTGATGCCGGTGGACAGGATAGATATGAGTTCTGGAACTGGAGAGGGAGGCATGAAGGCCGTGTGGCTTGGAAGGGATTGGCTCCCTGAGTTCCAGAGGACCATAAGGTGTGGGGTGGAGGTGGGAAGAGGGGCCTGGGTCCACTGCACACAGTGCCCTGCCAGGGGGGCCCTCAGGTGGGTAGGTGCAAGAATGCTCGGGACGTTGGTGCCTACTGCAGGGGCTCTGGGGGAGCAGGCAGGGCCCCATCACAGAGGCCTGTGGTCAGGGGTGAGGGTAGCTGGGAGAATATCTTTGTAGCTGATGGCCAGTGGAAGCACAACCCAGGGCTAGTGTTACCAAACCAAACTTGGGTCTGCTCACCTGCACGCAGTAAAGCCCATCTACTGACACCAGGCTGTGGTGAAGGAAAGTGCAGCGTTTATTTCAGGGTCAAGCAAAGAGTCCAGGGCAGCAAGTGCTTAAAAGACCCAAACTCCCCATGGCTTTCAGGGAAAGGTTTATAAAGATAGAGTGAGGGAGGGGGGGTGTGGGGTGTGTGATCAGCTGGTGGACATTCTTCTGATTGGTTGGTGGTGAGGTAATCAGGAGTCAACATCATCAATCTTCTGGTTCCAGCTGGTCTGGGGTCTACGTGCTTGTGGGCAGCACGCAGTTAACTATTCCCACCTGATGGGGGGTTTCAGTATCTACAAAACTGCTCAAAGGATTTGGCTCAGAAGATTATCTATAGCCCTTGAAGAGGAATTGAAGGTCCTTGACTTTAATGACTAAACGATTATTTTGTCTTGCTTGCTTTGTTTCTGCATTTTCTCACTTCTCTGATTAAATTTATTCTTTGGGGCTTCCCTGGTGGCGCAGTGGTTGGGAGTCCGCCTGCCGATGCAGGGGACGCGGGTTCGTGCCCCGGTCCGGGAGGATCCCACATGCCGTGGAGCGGCTGGGCCCGTGAGCCATGGCCACTGAGCCTGCGCGTCTGGAGCCTGTGCTCCTCAACGGGAGAGGCCACAGCAGTGAGAGGCCCGCGTACCGAAAAAAAAAAAATTATTCTTTGGAGCTCGGGGGAGGCCAAGGAGGCTAAAGTTTTTCTACAAACAGGAGGCAGGTAGAGGACATGGGGGTTCTGTCCCAGGAAGGCCCCATAGAGTCCTGCTTGGTTACAGTTTCTTCAGTTGAGGAGGAAAAATTACTCCTCAATCCTGAGGAGGAACAGGTGTGGAATAAGAAGGGGAATAACGTTTTAAATAAATAAATAATAGAGAGGTTAATCATAAACTCGGCAGAGGAACTCAGTTTTAGGGAGACTCCGTTTCACTAGGAATCACAGTAATAGTTAGGATATACTGAGCGCTTTACAAGTGCTAAGAGCTTTATATGCATCTATTCATTTTGTTTTCCCCATATTATAGATGAGAAAACTGAGACATCAGGGGAGTCAGGATTTGAACCCAGATAACCTGGTTCCAGGGCTCACATCCTGACCCTCCGTGCTGGTCTCCGCCTTCCACTGAGCCCCACCCCCACCCCACCTCTGTATCATTGCTTTCCTGGGCATCAGATAAATTGCTGTAGTCATAGGTAGAAATATGGAGCCTCAAAAAATGACTGAGGAAAAGAAAAAGATAACTGAGGTTGGACTCCTCAAAGCCTTGGTGAGTGGGAAGCCACAAGCTGCTGTAGGGCCAGGCAGGTCTTGCAAATGAGTGAAAGGGGCAGGTTGACACATTAGGGAGTGGTGGGGATGGTGGCACGACCACTTTAAAGGGGGCAGCCATTACTGAGATGGTCCCATCGGGGCCATGCAGGAGCACTGGTCCCTGGAGACCCAGAGTTTTAAAGATTTTGATCATTCACATTCCAGTCAAGTGAAACGTGTGTGGCTGTGATGCAGCCCCG
Organism: Globicephala melas; assembly: GCF_963455315.2. Taxonomy (NCBI): domain Eukaryota; kingdom Metazoa; phylum Chordata; class Mammalia; order Artiodactyla; family Delphinidae; genus Globicephala; species Globicephala melas. The sequence goes on along the minus strand of NC_083332.1, from coordinate 34,798,243 downwards.
GGGGTGAGGACTGCAACGTCTGCTCTCCCCTGCCTCCTGGGTCTCCTGGAGCAGGATGGATGGCAGGCCGGTGACCTTCAGAAGGTCAGGCCTCGGTCTTCTAAGGATGAGGATATTTAACTCCCTAAAAGCCCACCCTCGCCTGCATACTGAACCTGAACTTTCTGAGGCAGCCAGGAGAGTCCCACACTGCCCTCCTGTCTGCGTCCACCCTTCCTTCCTGACAGTCAGTAGCTCCATCCCAGGATCTAACCACCCCCTCCTCAGTACTCCTTTGCCCCCCGCCAGCTTTTCCAAAGGCCCGCACGTCTGCCAAATCTTAGGATTATCTGCCTCCCACTTTGTCCCCCCATGTCCCCCGCTGCCTCCTGCTCCATTTATTGGCTGATACTTTTTTTTTGTTCCTTTCTTAAATTCCATTTGCGCCATCGCGTGGCCCAATCTTTCACCTCGTTCCATATCTAGCTGCAGTCTGAGCTTGGGCGTCTGTGGGCTTTGCAGCCAGATATGAAAAGAGGAGAGTTTAGCAGCAGTTTAGATTATATACTAACTTAAAGAAAACCAGGTCTCTGCATCTCCACATACATTTCCTGCCCCCTGCCTCTCCAACTCCAAGTCTTCCAGTTTAATCCAAGAGCTCTGGAGATTTTTTTCTTTCTGGCATAAACAACAGACATTTATTTTCTCACGGTTCTGGAGGCCACAAGTCCAAAATCAAGGTGTTGGCAGGGTTGATTTTTTTCTGACTCCTTTCTCCTTCGTTTGTCGATGGCTGTCTTCTCCTCTGTGCGTGTCTGTGTCCTAATCTTGTCTTATAAGGACACTGGTCATATTGGATGAGGGCCCACCTTCATGACTTCATGTTAACTGAATTATCTCTTTGAAGACTATCTCCAAATATAATCACCTTCTGAGGTATTGGGGGTTAGATTTGCCTTAACCTCACACATGCTTCTTATAAAACCTCGCTCATCAGTAGGTGTGAGCCGGGGTCTCACGATGCAGGATGTGGGCGTGTGGGTGTTCCAGACCTCCCTACAGGCTGTCACCATCCTCCACCTGACCCTGGGGCCTCTGCCTCCCCCTAAGATGCCTGGCACATTGCACCCCACCCCTGGGCAGATGTGAGGGAAAAAAGCCCATCTCCTTGCTCATAGCAGGACAATTCAGTGGTATGAGCTTTGCCCCAGAGCACCCCAGGGGGAGAGGTCAAGGATAGAGAGTCCCTGACAACACATCAGTGCTGGGCCCCCTCCTTCCCTGTTCTGTTTCCCTCTCGCCTTCAAAAAGTCACGGGCACAGAATTCTTGTCTCCAGCTTTTAATCAGAGAAGCCTGTGGGCAGAAGAGGGTCAGTGCTGGACTGAGCAAGGAGAAGGGCAATGCCTAAAACAGGATGACAAGAAACCCCTCTACTCCCAGCACTAAATTCAAGATACTAAAATCCCATTATCATGGTGAAAAAATAGTCTTAATTGTCCAACAATAGAGAGTAGGCTTGATAAATTACAGCACACAGTTACAATGCATATTACGCCATCGTTAGCAGTGTCATACAGAGTCTGGCAAAATGCTGACATTTGTTGAAGCTGGGGGATGGGTACATTTCATTTTACTATACTCTACTTTTATGTATGTTTGAAATTTTCCATAATAAAACGCTTATAAAAAGGTGGATAAAGAAACTGCTGTTGTACTTGGAAATTATTCACTATGTAGTTAAGTGAAAAAAAACTGGCTACAACTGCTAATCCAACTATTTAAAACAATAAATCTATACATACATTTTTAAATATTAAGAAATTGATAATTAAGAGAATTATATTTACCAAACAAATTGAAATGTACATACCCAATGACCCAGCAATTCCACTTCTGGGTAGAGAAACACACATGAGAAAGGAAATGGGTAAACAGCCTAAGTGTCTATTAATAGAAAAATGGCTTTTAAAATGGTACTATATTTGCAAACAAAGCAACTGACAAAGGATTAATGTCCAAAATATACAAGCAGCTCATGCAGTTCAACACCATAAAAGCAAACAACCCAATCAAAAATTGGGCAGAAGACCTAAATAGACATTTCTCCAAAGAAGACATACAGGTGGCCAAGAAGCACATGAAAAGCTGCTCAACATCACTAATTATTAGAGACATGCAAATCAAAACTACAATGAGGTATCATCTCACACCAGTTAGAATGGGCATCATCAGAAAATCTACAAACAGCAAATGCTGGAGAGGGTGTGGAGAAAAGGGAACCCTCCTGCACTGTTGGTGGGAATGTAAATTGATATAGCCACTATGGAGAACTGTACGTGAAATGCCCAAGGTCGCGAGGCCCCTCCACAAGACCACCAGAGTCGAGAGTCAAAGCCAAACGGCAAGGGTCATTTATTGCAGGTTCGAACCTGTACCTCCGCGCACTCGTTGCCGGTGACGCTAAGAGGTCCTGGCGGAGTTTAGTACAGCTCTTTTATAGACCGGTACAAACATAGTCGCCGATTGGTTGACTTTTAAACAAAGACACTAGTCGCCGATTGGTTGACTTTTAAACAGAGACACTAGTCGCCGATTGGTTGACTTTTAAACAGAGACACTAGTCGCCGATTGGTTGACTTTTAAACAGAGACACTAGTCGCCGTCTGATTGGTTGGACGGTTGCGGGGGGGGGGTCAGCAGGCGTAATTACAGAAGCGAGAGCGGCTGGTTAAGTTTCGGTTTCCTGAGGTTTTGTTTCTTAATTAGAAATACTTAAGGCGGGGCCATGGTCGCAAAAAGAAATAGTGCAAACAGGAGGACTGATACAACCCTAGCAGTGCTGCGGCCTCCACCAGCCCAACGGCAGGGCGTCGGGAGGCTGTGCGCCCAACTTCAGGCGGCGCTCCCAAATGTGGCAAGCCCAGCGCCGCGCCCTGGAATGGTCCTTTTTCGGCCCTTCCCCTCCGGAAAGAACAGAAAAGAAATTCCAGGAAAAGCACAAATTGAATGCAGGGCGTCAACTCAGTCCTATTCTCACCAAACTAGAACATAGCCCCCTCATACGGAGGTTCCTTAAAGAACTAAAAATAGAATTACCATATGACCCAGCAATCCCACTACTGGCAAATACTCAGAGAAAACCATAATTCAAAAAGACACATGCACCCCAATGTTCACAGCAGCACTATTTACAATAGCCAGCTCATGGAAGCAAGCTACATATCCATCAACAGAGGAATGGATAAAGAAGATGTGGTACATATATACAATGGAATATTACTCAACCATAAAAAGGAATGAAATTAGGTCATTTGTAGAGACGTGGATGCCTGTAGAGACTGTCATACAGAGTGAAGTAAGTCAGAAAGAGAAAAACAAATATTGTATATTATCACATATATGTGGGATCTAGAAAAATGGTATAGATGACCTTAACTGCCAAGCAGAAATAGAGACACAGATGTACAGAACAAATGTATGGACACCAAGGGGGAAAGGGGTCGGGTGGGAGGAATTGGGAGATTAGGACTGACATATATACACTATTGATACTACGTATAAAGTAGACAACTGATGGGAACATACCGTATAACACAGGGAACTCTACTTAATGCACTGTTGTGTCCTAAATGGAGGGAATATATGTATATGTATGGCTGATTCATTTTGCTGTGCAGTAGAAGCTAACACAACATTGTAAAGGAACTATACTCCAATAAAAATTAATTAATAAAAAAATGGTACTATAATCATTCTTTGAAATATTTGGCAGCAGACAAAAAGAAAATTATCAGAACACTTAAGTGCAGGTACCCTTCTAAATACTTAGGCACATTAACGTAATTCTCACCCTATAAAGAAGGTATTATCGTCAAGCCATTTTATAGATAAAGAATAGAAAAATTAAGAAATTTGCCCAAAGTTCATTGGGCCAATGGTGATCCTGGGGCTTGAACCCAGGAAGCAGTCATCCTGGCTACAGAGCCCATGCTCTAAGTCATTATGCTATTTCACCACTTGATGATGAGATGGTCCTATAAATATCAACAAATTTATCAGACCTAACATTTAATTGCAGCCCTTCACATGGCAGGCACTGTTTTTAATAGGTGACATGTGTTATCTCATTTTGTCCTCATGACAACTTTTTTAGGAAGGGAGATACTAACTTCTAAAATCTCCCTTTTACAAAGGAGACAATCAAAGCACTGAGAAGTTAAGTAACCTGCCCAAGGTCACACAGCTAAGAAGCAGTAGAGACAAGATTCAAACCTATGTAATCAGGTTCCAGAGCCCGTGCTCTCAACGCCTCTGCCCTAAGTCAATAAATCACAACAGTATGAGAAATACAGTTCAAACAAATTAAAAAACCCACAAAATAATGTGTTTTCTAGAAGTACATGTGTAAGCGTATATTAGAATAAGTACTCAATGTGAAGAAGAAAAATGAAACCACAAAGCTGAATTTGTGATATAAAATATATACTAACTTAAAGAAAACCAGGTCTCTGCATCTCCACATACATAGAGAACTGTCTGGAATGATATTTATTACCCTGATGAGTCGTCATCTGGAAGGCAAGGGCTGGAGCCAGCTCCAGGAGTGGGGCTGGCTGTCTAAGGGGACTTGAGACCTATCTGTAATGTTCTAATTCTTTTTACAAGAAGAGTATATTCGTGTATTATGCATAATTAAAAATTAATAATGCCCCGAATAGTCTACATGGACATATACTAAAATGGTACCAAGGACCATCTCTGGGTGGTGAGATTTTCTTAGTTCTTTTCTATAATTTATAAATTTTCTACCAAGAGAAAATATATGACTTCAGAAATCAAGGCGGGGGAGGAAGGAAGGGAGCAAAAAGAAACAAATGTATCGTTATTGCCCCAAGATGATGCCCCCACCTTCTCCTCCTGGTCGTCTCCCGTTCGTTCTCCCAGACCCACCAGGATGTCCTGGTCCCCAGCCCCTTCCCCCAGAACAGCTTACTCCCCACTCACTGCACTCTGAGCCCCACAGTGGTGCAGACTACATTGCCCCGTTTTGGATGGATATGTGGGCTTGGCCATGAACTTCTCCAGGGTGGGCCCTCCGTGCTGGCCTCTGACCTCCCTGCAGGCTTCACTCCAAGCCCTGGTCCATGGGCATCAATCAGTGTTGATGGAATTTACATTGTTCAGAGTCCTTCAAAATAGAAGAGGAGAGGATCCTTCATGTCCACCTTTCCCTCCCCACCTGGGACCCCCTCTGAGTTCCAAGGGTCTTCTGACTACCCGTCCCACCCCCATGTGCCTCCAAGGGTGCATTGCCAAGTCCACTGAGCACCTACTATGTGCCAGACACTGTTCTTGACACTGGGATTGGCCCACAGTGACATGCCCAGTAAATGGCAAAGACAAGGATTGACCCCAGCCTTCAGATGCCATATCTGATACTGACCCCAGATCCTCAGACCCCAGACCCATCAGTGATTAAATTCATGGTTTTGTTAGAGTCCCCACAGCACTCACAGTTAATTTCTCCAATGTGGTTATTCTAAAGTCTACAGCAATTTACTTCACAGCCGCCGTTCACTGTTCTTGGGTCTTCCTTGACCGAATAAACACTTAAGGTAACAAGCAGAAGAAATGAGGGAATGTAGGTCAGATTTCATCTGAACCTATAAAGCCAATAAGGGGATTATTATATTACTTCATGGGCTAAGTAAAAAAAATTATGCATTTTAAACTATAATTATAAGGCATCTTTCATGATAAATATATAATGGCTTATGAATGGTTTCCTTCAAATAATGTCCCTGTTTCCAAAGAGATAGAACTTTAATTCACAAGTTTGCTTGTCTGACTTTCTAATGTACACACCCTGCCAATTAACATCTGCAGAAAGCAAGGATTTTTCCGTTAGTAAAGTCCCTGGCCCCATGGAATGTGCATTCTGTTAGGGGAAGTTAGAAAATGACAGGTGCTCAGGAAAAAAATAAAGCTGGGAAGGGGAATGGGGTAAGTTTCTGAGGGGGGGACAATGAGACTTGAAGGAGATGATGGAGGGAGCCACTGACAAAGCATCCCAGGCACAGGGGACCAGAAGTGCAAAGGCCCTGAGGCAGAACATTTTTGACAGTCCTGAGGTACAGGACTAGGCAAATGGAACTGGTGGGAGGGAGTCATGTAGGGCCTTGTAAGCCAACATAAGTACTTTGGTTTCTACTCCAAGAGAAGTGGTGAGCCATTGGAGGGTTTGGAACAGAAGATGAGATGTTCTACCAGGATTAGTCCGGCCGCTGTGTTAGGAACAGACCAAGGTTCTAGCTGCACTCACTTGAATTCTCTTGAAGCCTCTTGAAACATTGTTGTTATTGCTATTAAGTATTATTCATATTAATAACAGTTGTGGAACTTGGCTTCTGTCCAAGACTGAGCTCTGAATAACCATTTTACCTGGGCCCAGAGGGACAGGGAGGTGGCACAAACCTGGAAACCGAGTTTTGGGATTATTCACCATCCTCAAGGTCAGCCAGCATTCAAAGTCACCATAGCAACAGCTCCGACACTTCCGGACACTGAGGTCCACAGCCCTCCTTGCTGCTAACAGTCGCTGGAGGGCCCTGCCTTGGGCTTAGTGTATCGCTTTGTTCTTTCTGTCAGACAAATTTGGAAAATACTGCTTTAATACAAGATGTTCCCATTTTATGGCATCCTAAATATGTCTAATTATCTCCAATTGTACTATGAAATTCTCAAAAAAATCTTCACAAGATGAATTTAACTGTGCCTGACTATAACTTATAAATGCATTGCAAATAGGACTTTTGGTAGTAGGGAAATTGGGGACAAAGTTAATGTCCTAAAAATTGAAACTAAGGCTTTAGAAAAAAGGGGGGGGTCACTGCTTATAGCAGTTTATGCTGACTCCGAATTGTTTTCCCAAGGGCCTGTCATCTGTGAACTTAGAACTACTTTCTAAGATCTGAGCAAAGCAAATCTGATTGTCTTAACTTTTTGATGCGCTGGTTGGTTGACCAGTAAGACTAAATTGGGATTTCCCGCAGAGTGCAATGAACTAAATTACCACCAGGTGGCAGAAGACATCCATTAAAAGTCAATCCCTTTTTAAACTGTAGTCCTCAGACTTGCAGATATGAACCAAAGAGCTGAGATCTATGGCATTGCGAGGGAGAGTACTTAGAATTCTGGGTAACCATAGCTAAATTATGTTGCTGATTTTTAAAAAACGTATCCAGCTTTCAATGTACCTACGATCCCCTGCCCCCCAACCCCTTCCCCCGGGGACTTACTAGATAAATGAACCAGTTCTCAAATGGGGACTATTTTGCGCCCAAGGGGACGTTTGGCAATATCTGAAAATATTTTTCGTTGTCACGCTAGGGGAGTGCTACTGGCATAGGGTAGGTGGAGGCCAGGGATGCTGCTAAACACCCTGCAATGCACAGGACGGCTCCCACAACGAAGAATTTTCTGACCGGAAATGTCAGTACTGAGCTTGAGACACCCTGGATTACATAACAAAGCCCTGCTTCTGATGAAGTGAGACTGGGCTCCCTGGGTCTCTACTTTTCTGTAGCCTGGCCCCCTGTCCAGGGAGGAATCACTCAGTGATGCTGCAGCACTGAATTGTGTGAGGACACTGGAAAACAGATCCCATCGCTGCCTGACTGTCTGATCTCCTTGGATCTTTGTCTTTCACTATTTTGGAAAATTCTCAGCTATCTTTTTTTCAAATATCTTTTCTATCCATTTTTTTCTCTCTTCTCCTTCTGGGATTCCAGGTACACATATATTGGACATGAGATATTGTCACACATCTCTTGGATCCTCTGTACTGTTCTTTTTTCTCCACTACTTTTTCTTCTTATTTAACTTGCGTAATTTATATGGCCCTCTCTTAAAGTTCACTCATTCTCTCCTCAACTGCCTCAAATCTACTGAGGAACCCATTGGAGTTATTCTTTTTTTGGACAGTCCTATTTTTATTTATTTATTTTAAAAAATTTTATTAAAGTATAGTTGATTTACAATGTTGTGTTAATTTCTGCTGTACAGCAAAATGACTCAGTTATACATATATATATTCTTTTTCATATTCCTTTCCATTATGGTTTGTCACAGTATATTGAATATAGTTTCCTGTGCTATACAGTAGGACCTTGTTGTTTATCCATCCTATATATAATAGTTTGCATCTGTTAATCCCAAACTCCCAATCCATCCCTCCCCCACTGCCCCTCCCCCTTGGCAACCAAAAATCTGTTCCCGTTGGAGGTATTCTTCATATCTTACTATTCTTTTTAATTTCTAATATTTCCATTTGCTTCTTTCTTAGAGCTTCTCTCTCTCTCCAGAAATTACCCATCTGCTCTTGTAAGTTTTTCATAGAGTTATTTAGATTCCTACTTTTGTAGTTCTAACACCTGGGTTATCTCTGAGTCTGGTACTACTGACTGCTTTGCCCTTTTAGTGTGTTTTTTCCTCTCTCCTTTTTTTGTGTGTGTTTATAATTTTAGATGAAATGCTTAACACCCTGTGCAGGGGGGAAGAAACTGAAGTAAATAGTGTTTATGACTGGGGATGGACATGCCTCTTCTACTAGACTGGGGCTTGTGCGTGTGTGTGTGTGTGTGTGTGTGTGCATGTGACTGTGTGTTGGGGGACTTGAGGCAATTTAGTCAGGAGTTGAGCAGAGCTTGGGTTTTGCTATGGTTCTCTTAAGTGCACCACCTGCTTCAAATTCTTTTTGTACTACCTTGTGCTGAGGGGGAGGGCTTGCTGAAAGGTTTCACTCAGTGTTCCTGTTTTGCCCTCAGTTTTGGGCCTGCCCTGTGCTCCTGCCCCTCAGGGAGTCTCTCTCCACACGTTCTTCCTCCCCCAGTGGTGGATTTCTGCTGCTCAATACTTACTGCTTGATAACTTGGTGGTGGAATCCAGGGGCGGGTTCTTGTGTCCTGGTCCAGCCGCAATCTTAGGCAGTCCCTTGGTCATGGACACGGGGTTTTCTCAGTGATTCTCCCCTCCCCTGCAGTAAAAGACCTTTAATGATTGGGACCCAGGTTAGTTTCCTGTCCCTTTCCCAGTAGTAGAGGGTTTTTAAATTTTCCTTTCCCTCAGCTTCAATAGGTCTTCCCCAGGGCCCAAAGGGGAATGGGTTTGCTGCCTTTTCCCAGTGGTTAAGGGATTTTGTTTCTTAGGGGGAGAAGTGTCTGGGCAGGGCTTCAAGCCTGCATCCTCTGGTCTTACTACCTGTTCCCAATATTTCTCACAGGTCCCTGATAGAGGTCCACAGAGAAGGGCCTGTAATGAGGCCCTGTCCTCTCCTGTGGGTCCCTGGCTCCTGACGATTTTATACTCTCATACTCACCTATGTTTGGTCTTTAGCCCTCGATTCGAATTTTAAGAGTAATTGTACTCACACATACGGTGACTCCATCTTCTACCTGTCTCCAGACGGTAAGCCAGTGTTCACTTCCCATCTCTCCTTCAAAATGCCTGTCTTCCCCGAGATTTCAGGGTAATTGTTTGCCTTGCAACCTCTTTGAATGAGTCAGAGAAAGTCATGATTTTGAGGGTAATCCACTTTTTTCTTTCTGTTAAGGTGGGAGTGGCATTCCTTAGAGCTTTCTATATCCCAGGAGCCAGAAGTCACCCCAGGGATTCTGAAAGAGTCAGTTTTCACGTGACACTTCAGGGACTCACTTCAAGGTGGTCACTGCTTGGACCTGATGTGGTCCAGGCTGCAGAAAGGGTTCAGAGGAATTGCTGGAAGAGACAGCCTCAGGGAGGGGCCTGGGAGGATACTGTGTAAGTTGAAGAAAGAATTGTAGACCTGTGGGAGGGTCAGTAAGGGCCACACAACAGTGCCACAGTGTCACCATGGCAAGTCCCCCTCCTTCCCACTCCAGGTACATCCTCGGTCTGTGCCCCCTCCATGTCTACAGGCGGCTCCACATGGAGGAGAGGGACACTGCCCTCTGGTTCCCTCACATCCACTTACTGGAGTTGTTGACGGCCCAGAGATATGGAGCAGATGCAGTGTCTCCCTCAGCCCCTCCCAGGGCCCAGCCTACTGGACTCTTCCTGTCCAGAGGCCAAGCCAGAGCTGCCCGAGTCACCTTCCTGCCAGTGGTGCCCTCTCTCATCCTTCTCTCGCTAATGAGGATGACTTAATTCCAGCCCAAGACAAAGACACTGACTTGGTCTCCAAAAGAACATTTATTTCCAAAATTGAGGCCACAGAAACAGAAATTCCCCCTCCCTGACCTCTGCTACTCCCATCAGATAATTCCCCAGCCTCCACAATAAGATGCCTCTTAGGCCCACAAACACCTTCTATAGAATACCCCTGTCTGGGGTCCCACAAGCCCCCAAGGCCAGCTGAGCCTCCCGTTCACAGCTCAGCATGTTTTAACTGGGGTGGCTTCTTTGCCGCCTCCTTGGACAGGAGCTCGTTCCAGAAAGCCACTTCCTTGTCTTTCAGCTTCTCGGCTGCCTGGGTGGTGATGCCAATCTGAAGGTACCCTTCTTTCTGGTCATATACTGGCCAAGGGGGAAGCCCCTCCCCGTTGGGATTCCTGGGAACAGAGTCACATAGAAATTCCCCAAAGCTACTGTGTGGCCCCAACAACCCTCAGAGATTGTCAGGGACCCCTTGGCTTCATCTCTGCCAAAGGCTCATACGCCTCAAGAGACAGGAGGCTGACCATCTCCTGGGCAGCCTGTCCACTGAGGGAGCTCTCACGTCAGGGGCCACAGGGCGGGGAGTTTACCCAGCACACGTTGAAGCTCCTCCCACCCAGCAGACACGCCCTGCCCCTTCCCAACCCTGCTCCGTCTGTGCCACCAGCTCACCCGTTCCGAGCAAAGTTGGCCCAAAATTTCATCACCATCTTGCTGAGATTGGTCTCCTCTTCTGAGGCACCATCTGTGGGGAGGAGACAAAGCCATTGCTATTCAGAGTGTGGTTCAGGGGCAGCAGCAGCCCTTGAGAACTTGTTAGAAATTCAGAAACGGGGCCCTTACTCCAGACCTACTGAGTCAAAACCGCATTTTAAGAAGATCTTGGGTAATTCAAGTGCACTTTAAGCTTGACAGTTACTGACCTAGGTCGGGCTCAGTGAAGGGCTGGGTCACAGGGCCATACCCCAGGGTTTCTGCTACAGTAACCCCACCTCCCAGGACACTCTCCTTTGGGTCTTTTTTCAATCTCCTATATCCACACACATTTTCATAGAATCTGAAAAATAACCAAGCTGCAAGGCCCCCAAAGAGTCACCCAACCAGAAAATGCCCAGAGGCACTGCCATGTACAGCCCTGGGTTGTGTCACACACAAGTTGTCGGTAACTGCTGAGGGTTAAGACATTGAAGACATCTGTGAAAAGTCTTTCTTTAAAATATCATACTCTTAAGTGTATTAAAATATTAAAAGATACGACTTTTAGATAGATGGATGGATGGTTGGATAGACAGAAACATATTAGTCCTGATTCAAGGTTAAGAGCAATTCTAACCTTACTCTCACGTACCTTCTGATATGCTCTTGTGAGTGCGAAGTGAGTGGTGGCATTCTAGCCCTGAGCAGGGCCCTGCAGGTGACCCACCTCCTGTCTTACTGATGCCCAGGTCTGGATCCTTAGAGTGACCATGGAGGAGGGCGCAAGGATACACATTCTCCACCATGCACATTAGAGCAAGAGAAAGGTTAGGACCCTTTGTCCTTCAACCCTGTTATGGTGAATTCAGGAAACAAAGACCTGGAGAGAAGGAGGAACTTGCCCAAGGCCACCAAACCAAGACTTGAACCCAGATCCCCTAACTCCAAGTCTGTAGTCACCAAAGGGCCATCACCTTTCACAAATGGAGCCCCGAAGACCGAGAAGAGCTCATCCCCATGGTCCCCCATCACCATCTTGGGTTTCATGGCTGATGAGAAGGGCGATACTGGAACTCATACATGTAAGTGGGGGCTCCGGCAACTGGAAGACATGGATTCATGCACAGTTCACTTCAGCAGACGCATACCTGGATGGTATCAAGGGCTCCAGAGGTGGGTGGGAGGGGCGCTGTGAGCAATCAGGAAATTGGGGGCATGCCTGGTCCTGAGTGAACAATATTAACAGAAGTTGCCTGTTGTGAGAAGCAACTGTGTGCCAGATCCTGTGTGTCCCTGCAGGAAGCCCCTGGTTATCAGCATAACAGAGAAAAAGACTTTTGGAAAAATTTCATGATTTGATTAAGGGTGCCTAGTTGGGGGAGGTAGAATAGGATTTGAGCCAGGTATTCATTGAATGAATAAATGAAGATTGATTGAATAAATCAATGAATGTTGAAACCTTGGGTAGATCCATTCAAAATAACTACAAGGGCATTAGGTCAACTCACATAAGCCCCTTCTGATGCATTCACACACACAGGACGTCTATATGCACACACTTTACACTACCGTATTTCATTGCTAACAGGGTAGTCTTCATTCCCTTGGAGAATACCTGCAGCCTGACAGGTGTCTTCTATTATGCCCATTTTTGAGCATTTCTGGTGTTTTTCACACATATTCCAAGAAGAGTGAAGTAAATCCAAGTTGCTGGCCTGAAAGTGCAGATATTTAAATACAAGCCTATGCAGAAAGGGGAGAGTCTATTCCTTGTGTCTCGGGAAACCACAATTCAGCATTTCCTTTTTCTCTGTCATCTCACAGGTCTTGCTTCCTGCTTGGCCCGGGGAGTGGTGGCGGAAGGAAGAAGGGGCCGAGGAGGGTACAGTTCCTCCCTCCTCCTCTCCCCTGCCCCTATGCTCACCACCCCCCCTCTAAGCCCCAGGAAGATGTCAGTTTTCCTGCTGACGCTTCAGCAGCGTCGCCCATCTTGCTCCTTCAGGGCTAACTCACGGGCCACCCGCCTGGGGAGCTCTGTGCTCTGCATTGATCATTATGCCCAGAGCGACTGACTCTACCCGGGAAGGGTCAGGCCACAAGTCAGACTGGCAGGAAAATATCACACTTTTTCCCTTCCTGGGGACAGAATCACATTTGGAAAATGCAGAAAAAAGGAATAAGAACAAAATGATCACATCTAATCCCACTGCTCAGAGAAACCTGTTAATATTTTAGCACTTATCCGACTTATGTATATAAAATTAGGGTACTATTGTATATGTTATTTCATATGGCTATAATAATTGCTTCATATCATTAAATATTTGCCCACAAAGTAGCTTAACAATATATGCTATCCCCACAGGAGGATGTAGAATAATCTATTTAATTGCCTCTCACCCCCCATCATTGCACTGTGGTTTAGCAAGAGGTGTTTTTGGAAGAAGCAATCCTTCTGTGGTCCCACAATCCACTTATTAAACAGTTGTTTCAAGGTCAAGCAGAAATTGCTGTAAGGAGGGGTTTTATCCTTGGCTCTGCCACTCAGAAGTTTTAGAATGGAACTCACAACCCAGCCAGAGAGGAAAGACCTTTTGTGAATGAGAGAACTTAATTATGGCAGCATGCTGCCCAAAATATATTCTCCTTCTTTGTTTCTTTTTGTTTTTTTTAAGCCTTCTGCCTTAAACCTCTGAGATTTATTAAATTCCTGCAACCACAAGTCTTCAAAATAAAGTAGGCACAGAATTGAATAATAACATTTAAGAACAATAAGAAAAGCAGAGGGAAGGAAAGCTAGCAATCAAAAATACGCAAATTAAAAGTGTGATTTTTTTTTTTTTGGTTAGGAGGGGCTTATGAAATTAGCAGCATTATTTTTTTAATTAATTAACTAATTTATTTTTGGCTGCATTGTGTCTTTGTTGCTGTGTGTGGGTTTTCTTTAGTTGTGGCGAGTGGGGGCTACTCTTTGTTGTGGTGCGCGGGCTTCTCATTGCAGTGGCTTCTCCTGTTGTGGAGCATGGGCTCTAGGTGCAAGGACCTCAGTAGTTGTGGCACGTGGGCTCAGGAGTTGTGGCTCACAGGCTCTAGAGCACAGGCTCAGTAGTTGTGGGGCATGAGCTTAGTTACTCTGCAGCAGGTGGGATCCTCCCAGACCAGGGCTCGAACCTGTGTCCCCTGCATTACCAGGCAGATTCTTAACCACTGCACCACTGGGGAAGTCCCTATTTTTATTTTTTAATCTGAGTATCTCAACTGAGAGAGTTAAGAAATCCACACTCTTAGAAAAGGGAACCCCCTGCACTGTGGTGGGAATGCAAATTGATACAGCCACTATGGAGAACAGTATGGAGGTTCCTTAAAAAACTAAAAACAGAACTACCATATGACCCAGCAATCCCACTACTGGGCATATACCCAGAGAAAACCACAATTCAAAAAGACACATGCACCCCAATGTTGACTGCAGCACTATTTACAATAGCCAGGTCATGGAAGCAACCTAAATGCCCATCGACAGACGAATGGATAAAGAAGATGTGGTACATATATAAAATGGAATATTACTCAGCCATAAAAAGGAACGAAATTGGGTCATTTGTTGAGACGTGGATGGATCTAGAGACTGTCATACAGAGTGAAGTAAGTCAGAAAGAGAAAAACAAATACCGCATGCTAATGCACATATATGGAATCTAAGAAAAAACAGTACTGATGAACCTAGTGGCAGGGCAGGAATAAAGACACAGACGTAGAGAATGGACTTGAGGACACGGGGTGGGGAAGGGGAAGCTGGGATGAAGTGAGAGAGTAGCACTGACATATATACACTACCAAATGTAAAATAGATAGCTAGTGGGAAGCTGCTGCATAGCACTGGGAAATCAGCTCCATGCTTTGTGACGACCTAGAGGGGTGGGGTAGGGAGGGTGGGAGGGAGGTTCAAGAGGGAGGGGATATGGGGATATATGTATACGTATAGCTGATTCACTTTGTTATACAGCAGAAACTAACACACCATTGTAAAGCAATTATACTCCAATAAAGATAAAAAAATTAATTAATCAAAAAAAAAGAAATCCACACTCTTATACACTGGAAAGCAATTTCACAATATGTATCAAGAAATTTAAAATGCTCCTACAGGCCCAGGCTAGTAATTAAATCTCTAATAACCAATTCTAAGAAAATCATCAGAGATTTGGTTAAAGATTTATGCACATGAGGCTGAGCATAATGTTTTTGTAGCACCAAAGTATGGGCACCCTGCCTAAATATCCAATAGGACAGGAAGACTAAAGTAAATTTTAATGTATTATTCCATGAAATAATGGATGTTTTTTATGAGTTTTTGTTGACATTGAGGAAATGCTTAAATATAGGATTCTGTGAACAAAAACATAAGATAAAATTAATATTTAAATTATATGTAAGATATGGAAAGATTAATAGAAGAAAATATGGCAAAAATTTATAGCAGATTCTTCTAGGTGGAGGAATTATGAGTGATATCTAGTTTCTTCTTTATGTGTTTCCATATTTTCAAAATGTTTTACAACTGTAAGATGTTAATTTTATATTCAGAAAAGTTCTCTTCTATAAAAAAAAGAGTAAGACAAGTACAAAAATTTAAAAAGGAAATAATAATGTTGATAAAATCTGGGAAGTCCAGGGAAAAAAGATCCTGAATGCAGTCATGAGATTCAGATAAAACACAAGTCCAGGACGGCTGGGTCA
Source organism: Globicephala melas (assembly GCF_963455315.2). Classification (NCBI taxonomy): domain Eukaryota; kingdom Metazoa; phylum Chordata; class Mammalia; order Artiodactyla; family Delphinidae; genus Globicephala; species Globicephala melas. Next base: position 34,782,635 of record NC_083332.1, on the reverse strand, counting down.
ACAGACAGTGAGGAAGAGGAAACCACATGTATCGAGAGACAAAGCCAAGTTTGTGAAAGAACAAATTTGACCCCAGGCAGCCCCTGGCTGAAGAGTTTCATCAGGACCCTATGGAGGAGGGAGTGGTAACCAGCACCTGTACATGACTGTCCTGAATTTTGGGGACATGGTAGGTGAACTGTAGCTAATTTTTATTATGCTTTTAAAGTCCCCAATTCTAAAACCCTTCTAGCACAGTTAGAGAGAGTGGTCTGGATCAGAGAACCATTTCCTGCCTTGCAGACTAGGTGAAGGATAGCTCCTAGAAAAGGAAGGGTCTGGTGAGGACCTCAACAAGGCGCCCCAAAGGGACACCTCCTGTTCGGGTGAGCTCATCCATCCTTTACCTCACATCCCCCCTACACAGTCTTGGGATATGTTGAAAGGTCCTGTGATAGACCCAGCACACACTGGGATGGAACAAGGCCAGCTGCAGACATCAACATTCTCCAGACCACCTGCCCTACACCTCCCCCTTCTCACTCCTTTCAGCTTTCTTGGTCCCAGACAACACTCCTGGTCTTACTCTTGGCCTCACTCTACCCCCAGCTCCACTGGTTAACAAACTAGTTTGCAACTAGCTCTGCTCTTGGAAACCTTCCAAGACCTATCTTCCAAGATTTCCCCTCTAGCCCCACAGACCACCGCAATTCAAGTAAGGAGCCCTGTGGCAGAGGCTGTCGGTGCCTCCCCATATCCCCTGCTTCCGGGCACGTCAGCCTGAGTTCCACCTCCTGCATCCACAGCTCTTTGCCTGAGGTCTTTGGCAGCCAGAGACCACTCTGCCCATGTGTGTAGCAGGTCAAAGCACCAGGGAATTAACTGCCCTTGGGAACAGCCTTCAACCAATGTCTTGACAAAGTTGGAGGATAAATACCCCAGCTCTCTTGCCACTCTCTTGGGATAACCCTAAGATATGTCTTTCTCAGAACTCCCCAGCTCCAGTTGTCCACAGTGGATGCTTTCTTGACAGTGCAGGGTGGACTGGCTTCCTCTCCATTCATGTCACTTCTCCACTCCTCTACTGGTGTTTCCTGGGATCACCCCCCAAATAAAATATTTGTATTTGGATCCTTTCCTTGGAGTCGCTCCTGGTGGAAACCAAAATAGGACAGTGCCCCCTGACTGTCCCCAGGCCATATAGAATGGACCTTGGAGTTTCCACATATCTTTTTTTAAAAAATAAATTTATTTATTTATTTAATATTTTTTGGCTGCGTTGGGTATTTGCTGCTGCGCATGGGCTCTCTCTAGCTGTGGCGAGCAGGGGCGTTGTGGTGTGCAGGCCTCTCATTGCAGTGGCCTCTCCTGTTGCGGAGCACGGGCCTTAGGCACGCAGGCCTCAGTAGTCGTGGCACGTGGGCTCAGTAGTTGTGGCTCATGGGCTCTCGAGTGCAGGCTCAGTAGTTGTGGCACACGAACTTAGTTGCTCCACGGCATGTGGGATCTTCCCGGACCAGGGCTCGAACCCGTGCCCCCTGCATTGGCAGGCGGATTCTTAACCACTGTGCCACCAGGGAAGTCCCTCCACATATCTTTCTATGCTGAGCATTAGGAGAGAATACAGTGTGAAGCTGGTGCAGTCAGTGTCCTTCTCCTGTCCACTTTCCATGACTCACCTCTGTGGTGACGGGCCACATTCACAGATGGGACACCAAACATCCCATCTGCAATCAGGTCCAGGAACAGGTCTTTCCTTCTGGCAGGGTCGTCCGTCCCTCCTAAATACTTGTCAGCGGCCACCGTGGTCAGTTCCTCAGGGATGTTCTGAAATAGATCAAGAGTGAAAGTGACCACCCAGCCCTAGTGAACAGCATGGCTTCTCCAGCCAGGGAGGAAGGCTTGCATTAATGGCGAACCTCTCAAGTTCTGCGCAACCACTTCCGCCCACTCCTGGTGGTGAGGTGGAAAGGCATAAAAATGGGAGTAGAAACCCCCCAGCCCCAGTCTTCATTCTGCCATTAGTTGCTCTGCAGTTGGGGACAAGCCTCTTCCCCTCTTTAGGGCTCAGCCAGTTCCTGTGATTCCTAGACTCTTACAAGGATGGGGTAGGACTTCCACACGAGTGACGTGGCCGTCTTCTGGTCTAGCTTGCCTTCAGAGAATGAGTAGCCCATGAACTGTTAAAACAAAGGTTAAGCAATTGTGAATCATCCGGTAATGGCAAGAAAAACCGAAGTGACCAACACACCAAACCAATGCAGGCTGAAGGTCACTTTGTCATGTCTTGATGGGCATGGGTCTTTGAGGAGTTGGGCAAAATCAATGAATCAAATGGACTTTTATATTTAGAAATCAAGGAGTACAAAGAAGATAAAGTAATTGTTAAGGGAAGCTGCCCCAGTCTTTGTGTGTATGTATGTATATACATATGTGTGTGTGTATGTATATGCGTACATATATATATGTATATTTAGGCTAGAGTCTCCACAGTGGTCATCAAGACAGAGAGGGAAGGTTTCAGCCAGCCAAGTGTTGAAGTAGAGGGCTCTGGGGCAGATGACACAGACCTCACAAATACCCCGCCTGTGTCAGATAACTGAGAAAGCCCCAGATTCTGCCATTATGGTTTTGGTCCTTTGGTATAACCTCTGAAATCATTCTGAAGACCTGCAGAACTCTGCACATAACAACTGCATCAAAACTCTGCACTAAGTGACTTCACCAAACTCTAGCACAGCCACAAGCAGCTTAAGGCCATGTCCCCAGGATGACCCCAGACCCCCTTAAAAAGCTCTGTGCTGCCAGGAAAATTTACTGTTTGCTCTAGCCAAAACCTGGTGATAGGCAGGTAGGTCCCTGAACCCATTCGTAGAACAGTTACTTTAAAACCTTGTTATTATAAATCCTTTCTCTGCCCTTTGAGATGTAAATCTACCACACAAAACTGTTTCCTCAGGACCTGAGAGCCATCTCTATGAAAAGCAAACATTCAGGGGGTAATTCTTGCTCTCTCTTCCAGTCCCTGTGGAAAGATAAAGGCCTAATTTCAGCAGGAGCCTTGCTTCTACTTACACCACGGCCTCCTGTCATAAAGAGAGAAGAAGTTTGTTTCTTCTCCAGATAAATGCCAGCCAACAAATCTAGGTGGCCCAGTTACACGGATAATCCTCCCCGAGCCCCCGGCCTTGGGTTCAGTTCACAATTGATCTTTTTCCTACAGCAAGGGTGTATCTGAATCAAATCTGTTACCACTTCAACTGGTGTCCGGCTTTGTTTATCTTTGGCAGAAGGGAAAGTACTTCCTAACTTTTAGAAGTCAATTTTAACTCAGGAGGAAGCAGGCTCCTTTGAATCTTTCCAGTTAGATGAATGAGAGTGTGAGGTGTGGGTGGGTGGAATTTATGGAGAAACTATGAAAGCACCAAGCCCAGGGAAGAGGCTGCAGGTCCCAGGCCTCACTCTCCTTAACTCCCAAGCCCCTTCCCCTTTCCAGGCCTTGGGTTTCTCATCTGCCCAATGATTATCTCTACCAGCCCTCCTGGCACTGACATTTCAGGATTCTTGGATGGGAGGACAAGCAGAGAGTGTGTGGGGATGTGGGTCCCCAGGGCCGCACCACCCAGATGACAGCTGGGCCATCGTGGAGAAGGTTTCCACGGAAACGTCAAGGTGTATGAAGGTCCCCGAGGTGCGTGCGTAGAAGGAGGGATCCTGTGACCAGAGATGGGAGGGGTGATGTGACGGGCAAGGGAGGCGAGTCTAAGAGGCCTGCACTTTCTCACCATCGGCAGAATCCAGCCACACTCCTGCTCGTTGATTCCCACGACGTAGGGAACGGGGTGGAAATTCTTTTCAGCCAGAATCTCTTCGGGCGTCTTTGGCAGCAGCACTCCGTCAAGCACGGTGGGCAGGAAAGGAAAGCTCTGGGGAAGAGGGCAGTGTTGTGTCCATTATGGTTGCCAGGGTCTCCTGCCCGCTAGTCACTTAGTAGCCCTCTTGGTTACCAGATCAACTCTCATGGTATTGCAGGGCTTGTGTTCAGGTGACCCTTATTTACTTGATAATGGCTCCAAAGCCCAAGAGTAGTGATGCTAGCATTTGGATATTCTCTTAGGGTACCTAATTTATGAATTAAACTTTATCATAGGTATGTATGCGTAGGAACTGAAACATAGGATATATAGGGTTTGGTACTCTCTGAGGTTTTGGGCATCCACTGGGGGTCTTGGAACTTATTCCTCGAGGATAATGAGGGACTACTGTATTGACAAGGCCACAGATTAGTAGCAACCGACTCACATGTCACCACCTGGGAAGCTGGTTTCCAGTATAGTTATAGTTCATATTTGGTCACAGTGGTCATTAGGAGCAGGGTTTTTGGAGCCAGACTGGATTTGAAATCTGGCTTTGTCATTTACTAGCTGGTCACTTGGGAAAGTAGTTTCACCTGTGTGTGCCTCCGTTTCCTCATCTATAAGATGGGTTGTTGTGGGGATTAAATTACTGAACACATGCAAAATGCTGAGCACAGTACCTGGAACCTGGAAAGGGCTGAATAACATTAGATATGATTCATTAGCAGTGCTGTTACAGATCCTGCACTGCACACCAGCCCCATGTGCATATTCCCCTACCTGGATGGCAGGTAGAAGTGGACAATTCCTAGGCTCTGAGATGCTATGGCTCCCGGGACCTGCTTCTACTCTGCAAGGACCAGTGAATGACAGGCCAGCTCTAGTTGCCAGCAAGAGAGGTTCTGTCGCATGATTCTGATGCAGCAGGACAAGGCCCTGAATCCTAATCCACTATGGCTGACGATAGGGGAGAAGGGACTGGGGTGCCACTACTGCTCACTTCCAAAGGCTGCACAGTTCAGGAAGGGCTGCTGCAGGAGGCCAGCAAGAGTAGCAACTCATTCTGGAAGGAGGACCCAGGAAGGCCACACAGAGGAGATGCCTACCGTTGGCAGTGGGCTTTGGGGAATGAACAGTTTTCTAAAGAGTGGGAACAGCATAAGCAAAGTGACAAAGGTGTCACTTTAGTGCTCATCCCAGGAACCTCAAACACCAAGGGTCCTGGGCTTGGAGGAATGTTGGCGGTGTGCACTAGAGACATGGTCACATGTTGGAGCACGTGTTCTGCACATGCCTGCACACAGTAGGGACTCAGATGTATTTTGAATGAATAACTCCATGAGTGAGGGGATTTGTCTTGTAAGGAAGGTCTGTCTTTTAAGACAGAGGCGGCATGTGTTTACAAGGGGAAATCTGTCAGGACCGTGGGACATGGGATGGGCAGGGGCAGTAGAGAGACAATAAGGGTCCAAGTTGATCAAGGTGGTGTCCAGGGCAGTGTCCAGTGGGGACTGACTGATACCAGCAACAGTAAGAGGGACAGTAAACACTGCTCTCCAGAGGGGGTGCTAGTGGCTGCTCTGTGTGGGCCTCATGTATCACCTTGCTCAGGTCAAAAAACCCAGAGGAGGGAATTCCCTGGCGATCCAGTGGTTGGGACTCCACGCTTTCACTGCCGAGGGCGAGGGTTCGATCCCTGGCTGGGGAACTAAGATCCCACAAGACGCGCAGCGCGGCTGAAACCAAAACCAAACCAAACCAGCAAACAAAAAACTCGGGCCTGCTTCACTCCTCTTCTCCTCACGCCCCACACGCTGTGCATCAGCACATCCCGTCAGCTATTACTTCAACAACATCCATGGACCTGGAGGTTCTCATACTAAATGAAGTAAGTCACATAGAGAAAGACAAATACCATATGATATTGCTTATATGTGGAATCTAAAAAAAGATACAAATGAACTTATTTACGAAACAGAAACAGACTCACAGACATAGAAAACAAACTTATGGTTACCAAAGGGGAAAGGGTGGGGGAAAATTAGGAGTTTGGAATTAACAGATACACATTACTGCATATAAAATCGATATACAACAAGGATTTACTGTATAGCACAGAGAACTATATTCAATATCTTGTAATTACCTATAATGGAAAATAATCTGAAAAATAATATTTATATATATCACTGAATCACTTTGCTGTACACCTGAAACTAACACAATATTGTAAATCAACTATACTTCCATAAAATATATCTCTATATATCTATATCTATATCTATCTATCTATCTATCTATCTATCTATCTATCTATCTCCAGGCCCAAACCTCTTCTCTCCACCCACTCTGCTATAGCCTTAGTCCAAGCTGCCATGATCCCGGGCCTGAATTATTCCAGCAGAGAGGCTCCCCAGCTGGTCTCCCTGTGCCTGCCCTGCCCCTTCCCTACATCATCCTCAACACAGCAAAGTGCCCTTTGCAAAATCTAAGATCCTGTCACTTCTCTATTCAAAACCCTCCCAAGACTTCCTATCTCACTTGGAATCAAAATCCAAGTCCTTTAAAGGACCACCCCCACCTTCCACTCTTTTTTTAGCCTCAATCCTGTTCTCTCCCCTCACACCAGCCACACTGGTGTGGCTGTCCACACCAGTCTCATGTCCCTTGCTGTTTCCTCTGCCTGGAACACTCTTCCTCCAATTTCCTGACAACTGGCTTCCTCCCCTCCTCCAGAACTTGGCTCAAATGTCACCTCTACATCCAGCTCTTCCCTGACCCTGCTCTGCAAATTCAAACCACTGGCAAATTATCCCCATTTCCCTTCACCAAACACACCATCATCAAACATACTACATATTTTGTTTGCTTGTCTATTGTCTGCCACCCTCACTACAAGGGGGCAGGGGATTGTGTCTGCATGGCCTCCACTGCTAATATCCCCAGCTTATAAATCAGGTCCTGGCACAGTAAAGTGCTAATTAAATCTTTGTTGGAAAAAGAACAAATCTTTGTTGGAAAAGCTGGAGTATAACCATCCCAGACTTCAGACAATACTACAAAGCTACTCTAATCAAAACAGTGAGGTATTGGCACAAAAACAGACATATGGATCAATGGAACAAAATAGAGAGCCCAGAAATAAACCCATACACCTACAGTTGATCCTCTTTGACAAAGGAGGCAAGACAATACAATGGAGAAAAGACAGTCTCTTCAGCAAGTGGTGCTGGGAAAGCTGGAGAGCCGCATGTAAATCAGTGAAGTTGGAATACACTCTCACCGCATACACAAAAATAAACTCAAAATGGCTTAAAGACCTAAATATAAGACATGACACGATAAAACTCCTAAAAAAGAACATAGGTAAAACATTCTCTGATGTAAAGTGAAACAAAATTTTCTTAGATCAGTCTCCCAAGGCAATAGAAATAAAAGCAAAAATGAACAAATGGGACCTAATCAAACTTATAAGCTTTTGTACTGCAAAGGAAACCATAAACAAAACAAGAAGACAACCTATGGACTGGGAGAAAATATTTGCAAACAATGTGACCAACAAGGGCTTAATTTCCAAAATATACAAACAGCTCATACAACTCAATAACAACAACAACAAAAAAACCCAATCAAAAAAAAAAAAAATGGGCAGAAGACCCAAATAGACATTTCTCCAAAGAAGACATACAGATGGCCAATAGGCACATGAAAAGAGGCTCAACATCACTAATTATTAGAGAAATGCACATCAAAACTACAGTAGGGTACCACTTCACACTGATCAGAATGGCCATCATTAAAAAGTCTACAAATAACAAGCGCTGGAGAGGGTATGGAGAAAAGGGAACCCTCCTACACTGTTGGTGGGGATGTAAATTGGTGCAGCTACTATGGAGAACATTTCCTTAAAAAACTAGAAATAGCATTGCCATATGATCCAGCAATCCCACTCCTGGGCGTATATCCAGAGAAAACTCTATTTTGAAAAGATACATGCACCTCAATGTTCATGCAGCACTATTTACAATAGCCAAGGCATGGAAGCAATCTAAATATCCATTGACAGAGGAATGGATAAAGAAGATGTGCTATATATATATATATAGATAAATAGATAGATAGATAGATAGATACACAATGGAATATTACTCAGCCATTAAAAAGAATGAAATAATGCCATTTGCAGCAACATGGATGGACCCAGAGATTATCATACTAAGTGAAGTCAGAAAGAGAAAGACAAATACTATATGATATCACTTATATGTGGAATCTAAAATATGACACAGATAAACTTATTTACAAAACAGAAATACAGACATAGGAAACAAACTTATGTTTACCAAAGGGGAAAGGGGGTGGGGGAGGGATATATTAGGAGTTTGGGATTAGCAGATACAAGCTACCATATATAAACTAGATAAACAACAAGGTCCTACTGTATAGCAGAGGGAGCTATATTCAATATCCATAATGGAAAAGAATATGAAAAAGAATATGTATATGTATGTATAACTGAATCACTTTGCTGCACACCAGAAACCAACACAATATTGTAAATCAGCTATACTTCAAAAAAAAAGTCTTTGTTGAATGACTGAATGAATCTCATTTAATCCTCTCTACACCTTTTAAGGTAAGTGTTACTCTCCCCAGGGAGAGAGCAGAGAGGGCAGGACATAAGATGTTGCATCGGAACCTGGCAAAGCATTGGAAGGTGGGAGGGGAGGAAGGAGATGGGAGGCTGCTGTTTGAGTTTTCTGCGTGGCTGGGAGGAGGGTAGTGTCCTCAGGACTGAGATTCATGACTCCTTTCCTCACAGCCCTGCAAATAGTGCAATTTGCACAGCCAGTCACCCCTGCAGCCTCCCAGGAGATCTGAGCTCCTCGTGACGGCTCCTGAAGAGCCCCCATTGTCCAGTTCTCTCCACTCCTCACAGTGGACGTTTCTAGTCCAGCCTTCCCCTAACAGGGCATTTTTAGGAATGTAAACAAGATGAGGGGGTAAGTGGGTCCAGGTGACACAGGGTTGATGACAGAGAGCACTGGACTGGGAGTTGGGGGAACAGGTTCTGTGTGCTATGATTGGTCTTCCTCCCTGTGCTATCCAGGCAATACTCTGTCCCTCTCCTGGCCTCAGCAGGGTAAATGCAAGGAGTTACTATGATTTCACAAGAGAGAATTCTTTCATTCATATGCAACTGGAGCTTAAAGACTTAAAACCTATAATCAAGAAACCAAAGGTCCTTACCTCTCTGGGGTCTCCATGTAAATCAAGAGCGAAAAATTTCTGTGAAGACAAAGGCAGAGGCTGTGGGTGAAAAGTCTTCCTGAGAGCAAAGCTGATCCGGTGAGCTGTGCGTCAAAGGTATCAAGTCCTCCCTCCTGGTGCCACCCTGGCTGGGCTGAAAGGAAGTGGGCAGGGCACCAGCTCCCCTGGGCATGAGCACAGGGTGCAGGTATGGGACGGGGGAGGGGAGCTCTGGAGAGGACTGCGGCTTGTGCCTGCCCTGCCCTGCACCCATTTCCTCTTCTTGTTCCTCCAGGCGAAAACATCCCTATTTTCCTTTGGGGGACTCCCTCTTCCCCAGTCTCACTCCACGATTCCAGGCATCTATATGTGACCTGAGGTGCACCATCTCCCTGAAGACAGGGATAACTTCAGGGATGGACATGTGCCCATGTCAGTTCAATAGAGTTTACCCAAAACTTTTGCTGGAATTATTGGGAAAGAGGGCTTCTAAGCAGATAGGATGTAAGTCTAGGATACTGCTGTTGTCTAACCTCCCCAGGGGACAAATCCGCCTGAGAGTGAAGCCAACACAGAGAGGTAAAAAGCTGAGGGATAGAGACAGAGTCTTGATGATATCATATGTGCATCTGGATCCGGACATGCCTGAAACCATCAACTCCTGGACTTTTCAGTTAGTTACCTGAAGATTCTGTTACAACATATCCCTTTCTCTTCTCAAGTCACTTCGAGATGAGTTTTCTCCTCCTGCATTAGAAAATCCTGACTCATACAAGCTCACTGAAATTCACCCCACTCCACACTTCTCTTTGTTGTGAGTTCACCAAGATTGTGCTCATTTTATTGTGACACTGCAGCTAACAGTCCTGACCAGTATGCAGGAAGTCCCAGTAAGGGTCCCTCCGTTATGGGTTGTAGCCCCGCAATCCAGGTGTGTGTGTGTGCACGTGCACACCCACGTGTGTTATTGGGGAGAGAGGATAATCATGGAAACACTTCCACATGATCTCAGAAGATCTCAGAAGGATAACATGGGCTCTTAGGTTCTCTGGATTCTCCCAAAGTCACCGACTCTCCCTTTATAAGTGGATCTCTTGTGCCACACGGAGAATTGCTGAGATAAATTTACCTCTTTCCAGGCATCAGAAAACAGTTGTGTTTTTATCTTTGAGCACATTGGTCACCTTATTTGAGCCTGAGAAACCAGGATCCAAGGCTACGTTGGACTTAACCCATGGAAATAGAGCAGAGTCCAGTGCTGGAGGCTGGCCGCTGGGGGTCCAGGAGCATCCTCAGGGGTCCAGGGTCCAGACTCTCCCCTTATAAGCGGATCTTATAAGTGGTGATCTCTGGGTATCTGTTGTGCTGTAGCTTCCTGTGATGACCCACTACCATAGCCATCCACCAATCCTGAAATGTCACCTTCTCTGTGAAGCATCCCTGCTTACTATAATGAATGCATCCCCTCTCTGTATTCCCACCACACTTAATCCACTAAGTATATGGGCATGTTTCTCCTTGAATAGTTCCTTATGAGCAGGGACTATATCCAGTTATGTCTGCATCACCCACGCTGTTACCCACCCCCATACACTTAGCAAGAGAGATGGTTGGGTGGATGGAATTAGTCAATACTTGGAGTATTGAATTGGGCAGATAAGTGGATAGATGGATGATAGCTAGCAGATTAGGTGATGGATGGATCACTGATTTTAGAGAGATGGATGATGAAATACAGATATATGAATGATTGATAACAGATGAATGAATGTTATAGATAAATTGATATTAGATTGATGAAAAGATACTGATGAATTGGATTCACTGGTGGATGGACAGATGTATAATAAGATGATGAATGAATGGATGGATGAATAGATGGATGGATGGTTGGATGGATGAATGGGGAGATAGACGATTATGTGAGAATCACTACTGAGGCAGACGTGCAGAAAATCTAGAAAATTGGGCCACCACTGGATGATAATTGAGGTGGTTTCTAAATTAACCAAGACAATTGTGACAACCTTTCTGAAAAGCTTTGTTCTAAATAACCCCATTCCCCAAAATTCAGGATGGTAATCACCTCTGAGAATGTGTAATGTTTAATTTCTTAAAAATCTATCAGATTCCACTTACATGAATGAATCTAGGATGGGCAAATTCATACACAGAAAGTACATTAGAGGCTTCCAGAGACTGGGGGGAAGGGGAGAAGGTAGAGTTATGTTTAAAGAGGTAGGGATTTTTTGTTTGGGATGATGAAAATTTTTGGAAATAGTGGTGATGGTTGCACAGTACTATGAATGAAATTAATGCCATTGAATTGTACACTTAAAATGATTAAAATGGTAAATTGTATGTGACACATATATTTACAATAAAGAAAATAGTTATATATAAAAAAGCTATCAGAAAACAATATTGGAAAAAGTAAGTTTTGATAGATATGAGGAGTTATTACACAGTTGTTCCTTACGTTATTATTACTATTTTTAAAATAAATTTATTTATTTTTGGCTGCGTTTTGTCTTCGTCGTTGAGCACGGGCTTTCTCTAGTTGCTGTGAGCAGGGGCTACTCTTCCTTGCAGTGCATGGGCTTCTTATTGCGGTGGCTTCTCTTGCTGCGGAGCACGGGCTCTAGGCGTGCGGGCTTCAGTAGTTGTGGCACGTGGGCTCAGTAGTTATGGCTCACGAGCTCTAGAGCGCAGGCTCAGTAGTTGTGGTGCATGGGCTTAGTTGCTCCGTGGCATGTGGGATCTTCCTGGACCTGGGATTGAACCCATGTCCCCTGCATTGGCAGGCGGATTCTTAACCACTGTGCCACCAGGGAAGCCCCATTACATTATTTTTTGTCTTTGCTAACATCTGAGATATTCCATAACAAAAAAGAAAGAAGGAAATTCCCCATTCAGATCCAGAGCTCTGACACTGCTCTTGAGAGGTGAGAAACTGTCCCAGGTAGTTTTTCCAGGGCAAGGGGACAGCTGAAATGATGAAGCCTGGGGCCATGTTTATAGGACGGGGAGCTTGTGTGGCTATGAGACTGGATGTACTCACCATCTTCAGCGTTATCTCCAAGAGCTCGTCCTCTGTCTTCTGGCGCAGGCAGTGAACAAGGACAGCCGAGGTGGTGCTTTTACACCCAGCAAAGACAGCAATTTTCTGCAGAGATCACAGGTGACAGCAGAATTCAAGAGCCCTGTCTCCTCCCTCCATCAATAAAGAGGTGTTCTGTTCCAACCTCAATTTCTAAAGTCAACACATGGTAGCGAAGATACTCTAGACCAGTATGTCCTGGATCCCAGACGTGTCAATTATACTCCTCAGCCTCTGCTGCCTTATCTCTGTTCAAGTGGACATAATGATCTCAAAGCTGAACATCTAAAGAGAGGCAGCATGGAGTGGGGCTTGAGAGCATGGAATCCAGAATCCCACTAATTTCAAATCTCAGCTCATCCAATTAATAGCCTTTTGGCCTCAGGCTAGACACTTGCAAAGTGCAGCCAGAGGGGAAGATGCAGAAGGAGGAAAGTCAGGCTCCATGATGGCGGGACCACGGAGAGCGCACATGGGCTGCCCAGAGCCTGGTCCGGTGTCTGACATACAATCAATGCTCAGTATGTATTTGGTGAAAAATTAAATAAAAAGGCACATGAAGAAGTAGAGTGGAGAGAGAGAGAGAGAGAGAGAGAGAGAGAGAGAGAGAGAGCGAGCGAGAGCACACAAGAATATGAGTCTTGGATTCTTTATTCTGTCAATTTCTGGTCCTGTGTGACAGCAAAATCCAGCACCATTTCTGCCACCTTTGTTTCCTTTAAATAAACTCCCCCTTCTTGACTTAAGCCTGATCAATGGGCTTCTGCTGTTAATAGCCAAAGAATTCTGAAAAACAGTCTCAACAATTTTTTAAATTCTTGGTGTCTTATCTCCTCCCCTCCTGTTTACCAGTCAGTCCCTTTAAGTCTGGCTGCTGCCCCCACCCGTCCACCTAACCAGCTCTCACAGCCCGACGAAATCGCTCCACATCAGTGACTCCAGCGCACACTCCTCAGCAGAGCCTCCCTGTTGCTCACCCTTCCTTGGCTTCCTAACACTCTCCAAATAAAGACAAAGTCCTCACCAGGTCCTCTGCAGCATGGCCCTGCCGATGGCTCCATCCTCACTTCTCTCCAGGTTCCGTCTGCTCTTTCTGCTCTGGCCACAGCAGCTTTTCTCGCTCTCTCTCAGTTGAGATACCTGCTCCTGCCACAGGACATTTGCACAGGCTGTTCCCTCTTCCTGGATATTCTTTTCTTACCAAGTAATTTACTGCTCATCCTTCTCATCTCAACTCGTTGATCACTTTTTTTCATGAAGCCTTTCCTGAAAACCTCCCCCTGTCCACTGGACTAAGCACTCCTTTTGGATTCTGTTATGACATCAGGTATCTCTCCTCTATTGCTATTGTCACAATTGATATTTTATAAATTGTGCAATTATGTAATCATTAATCTCTTCCATGAGAATAGAAGCTAGATGTCAGGCTGTACCAAAACTATCTGTTGAATGAATGAATGAAGCAATGAATGAATTCTCAGGAACCCACCCCAGTCACAAGCCCCCAGGGAGGAACCACTCCAGGCCCACATGGTACAAATGAGTTCACCAGACCTCAGACCCTGAGAGAGGCAAGACACAATGACAGTCCACCAGACACATCCAGCCCAGCACCCCTCCCTTAGGAAATATGGTCAGTGGACCGTGCATGGGGCTGGCAGTCCAGAGTCATGAGTCTGAGTCCGGCTCTGCTCTGATCACTTGCTGACCCTGGCAAGTGCTTCTGCTCTCTGCCCCAGTTTGCTCAGCAGTAGAAGGTGGAGGTGGGATGAGGTGTGTCCTTGCCCTCCCTGATCAGCCACCCTCACTTCTGTGATTCTTTGAGGATGTCGACTGGCTCCCACAGCAAGAAAGACCCCTGACAACTCCAGGAGAGCAGAGCAAAGGGTGTGGGGACAGTCCAGTGTGAGACCTACCTTAGCTGCAGCCTTCACGTCCTTCTTGACCAGGATAGAAGTGAGGGCCACACCACTCTCAGAGATGGCCCGGTGGAAGAGATTCTTGGCCAGGGGAGATAACACCTGGGAGGAGGGTGGCGAGAAAGGGAGTTTATGCTCACGGGGAGGGGTCTTCAAGAGTTACCCCCATCCACAGCCCTGTCCTGGGCTGTTCCCCTGGAGACCATGGGGCCTGGCTTCTGCAAGAAAACCTCAGCTGGAAGGAGCCAGGAGCAGAGTGAAGGACAAAACAGGAAGTGTGTGGCACACACTGATTATAACAATCAAAGTATCTGAAAGGCAGCTCAGCAATTCCTAGCAGCACTTTAAAGCACAGTTCTGATTCCCCATTTCCATTACTCAGAATTTATCCTGGACTTCCCTGGTGGTGCAGTGGTTAAGAATCTGCCTGCCAATGCAGGAGACATGCGTTCGAGCCCTATTCTGGGAAGATCCCACATGCCGTGGAGCAACTAAGTCCGTGTGCCACAACTACTGAGCCTGCCCTCTAGAGCCCGTGAGCCACAACTATTGAGCCCGTGTGCCACAACTACTGACGCGCACACCTAGAGCCCGTGGTCCACAACAACAGAAGCCACCGCAATGAGAAGCCTGCGCACCCCAACGAAGAGTAGCCCCTGCTTGCTGCAACTAGAGAAAAGCCCGCGCACAGCAACAAAGACCCAACGCAGCCAAAATAAACAAATTAATTAATTAATTAAAAAAAAAGAATTTATCCTATGGAAAATGAACACGGAGGTACACAACAGTTTCTAAGAATGCTCATGTTTTTTATAGTAGTAAAAATTGGAAATAACCCAAGGTTCCAATATTATGAGATTTGGTAAATAAACTATTTTTCATTCTTACAATGGAATACTTCTTGACTATACACATAAAAAATATGAAAGAGTGCTTAATGGTTAGAGAAATATTTATGTTGTTTTATAATGCTAAGGAAAGTTTGTGTTTAAAAATTCTAGCTAGATTGATAAATACGTAGATAGAAGGATAGATACACAGATAGATAGGGTGGGTCATGGAAAAAAACACTAGAAAAATACAGATCAAAATGTTCATGGTGAGAGCAGAAGCAAGAAGAACTTCAATCCTGCAGCCTATGGAACAAAAACTACATTCACAGAAAGATAGACAAGATGAAAAGGCAGAGGGCTATGTACCAGATGAAGGAACAAGATAAAACACCAGAAAAACAGCTAAATGAAATGGAGAAAGGCAATCTTCCAGAAAAAGAATTCAGAATAATGATAGTGAAGATGATCCAGGACCACAGAAAGAGAATGGAGGCAAAGATCGAGAAGATGCAAGAAATGTTTAACAAAGATATAGAAGAATTAAAGAACAAACAAACAAAGATGAACAATACAATAACTGAAATGAAAAATACACTAGAAGGAATCAGTAGCAGAATAACTGAGGTAGAAGAATGGATAAGTGACCTGGAAGACAGAATGGTGGAATTCACTGCTGTGGAACAGAATAAAGAAAAAAGAATGAAAAGCAATGAAGACAGTCTAAGAGACCTCTGGGACAACATTAAATGCAACAACATTCGCATTATAGGGGTCCCAGAAGAAGAAGAGAGAGAGAAAGGACCCGAGAAGATATTTGAAGAGATTATAGTCAAAAACTTCCATAACATGGGAAAGGAAATAGCCACCCAAGTCCAGGAAGCGCAGAGAGTCCCATACAGGATAAACCCAAGGAGAAAGATGCTGAGACACATAGTAATCAAATTGGCAAAAATTAAAGACAAAGAAAAATTATTGAAAGCAGCAAGGGAAAAATGACAAATAACATACAAGGGAACTCCCATAAGGTTAACAGCTGATTTCTCAGCAGAAACCCTACAAGCCAGAGGGAGTGGCATGATATACTTAAAGTGATGAAAGGGAAAAAACTACAACCAAGATTACTCTACCCAGCAAGGATCTCATTCAGATTCGATGGAGAAATCAAAAGCTTTAGAGACAAGCAAAAGCTAAGAGAATTCAGCACCACCAAACCAGCTCTACAACAAATGCTAAAGGAACTTCTCTAAGTGGGAAACACAAGAGAAGAAAAGGACCTACAAAAAAAACCCCAAAACAATTAAGAAAATGGTAATAGGAACATACATATTGATAATTACCTTAAGCGTGAATGGATTAAATGCTCCAAGCAAAAGACACAGGCTTGCTGAATGGATACAAAAAGAAGACCCATATATATGCTGTCTACAAGAGACCCACTTCAGACCTAGGGACACATACAGACTGAAAGTGAGGGGATGGAAAAAGATATTCCATGCAAATGGAAATCAAAAGAAAGCTGGAGTAGCAATACTCATATCAGATAAAATAGACTTTTAAATAAAGAATGTTACAAGAGACAAGGAAGGACACTACATAATGATCAAGGGATCAATCCAAGAAGAAGATATAACAATTATAAATATATATGCACCCAACACAGGAGCACCTCAATACAAAAGGCAACTGCTAATAGTTCTAAAAGAGGAA
Source organism: Globicephala melas (assembly GCF_963455315.2). Lineage (NCBI taxonomy): Eukaryota > Metazoa > Chordata > Mammalia > Artiodactyla > Delphinidae > Globicephala > Globicephala melas. The sequence continues at coordinate 34,765,990 of NC_083332.1, read as the reverse complement.
ATTGATAGTAACACAATAATAGTGGGGACTTTAACACCTCACTTACACCAATGAACAGATCATCCAAACAGAAAATTAATAAGGAAACACAAGCTTTAAATGACACAATAGACCAGATAGATTTAATTGATATTTATAAGACATTCCATCCAAAAACAGATACACTTTCTTCTCAAGTGCTCACGGAACATTCTCCAGGATAGATCACATCTTGGGTCACAAATGAAGGCTAAGTAAGTTTAAGAAAATTGAAATCATATCAACCATCTTTTCTGACCACAATACTATGAGATTAGAAAACAATTACAGGGAAAAAAACGTAAAAAGCACAAACACATGGAAGCTAAACAATACGTTACTGTGTAACCAAGAGATCACTGAAGAAATCAAAGAGGAAATAAAAAAATACCTAGAGACAAATGACAATGAAAACATAACGATCCAAAACCTATGGGATGCAGCAAAAGCAGTTCTAAGAGGGAAGTTTATAGCTATACAAGCCTACCTCAAGAAACAAGAAAAATCTCAAATAAACAATCTAACGTTACCCCTAAAGGAACTAGAGAAAGAAAAACAAACAAAACCCAAAGTTAGCAGAAGGAAAGAAATCATAAAGATCAGAGCAGAAATAAATGAAATAGAAACAAAGAAAACAATAGCAAAGATCAATAAAACTAAAAGCTGGTTCTTTGAGAAGATAAACAAAATTGATAAACCATTAGCCAGACTCATCAAGAAAAAGAGGGAGAGGACTCAAATCAATAAAATTAGAAATGAAAAAGGAGAAGCTACAACAGACAACGCAGAAATACAAAGCAACCTAAGAGACTACTACAAGCAACTCTATGCCAATAAAATGGACAACCTGGAAGAAATGGGCAAATTCTTAGAAAGGTATAACCTTCCAAGACTGAACCAGGAAGAAATAGAAGATATGAACAGACCAATCACAAGTCATGAAATTGAAACTGTGACTAAAAATCTTCCAACAAACAGAAGTCCAGGACCAGATGGCTTCACAGGTGAATTCTATCAAACATTTAGAGAAGAGCTAACACCCATCTTTCTCAAACTCTTCCAAAAAATTGTAGAGGAAGGAAAACTCCCAAACTCATTCTATGAGGCCACCATCACCCTGATATCAAAACCAGACAAAGATAATACTACAAAAAAAGAAAATTACAGACCAATATCACAGATGAATATAGATGTAAAAATCCTCAACAGAATACTAGCAAACAGAATCCAACAACACATTAAAAGGATCATATACCATGATCAAGTGGGATTTATCCCAGAGATGCAAGGGTTCTTCAATATACGCAAATCAATCAATGTGACACACCATATTAACAAACTGAAGAATAAAAACCATACGATAATTTCAATAGATGCAGAAAAAGCTTTTGACAAAATTCAACACCATTTATGATAAAAACTCTCCAGAAAGTGGGCATAGAGGGAACCTACTTCAACATAATAAAGGTCATATATGAGAAACCCACAGCAAACATCATTCTCTATGGTGAAAAACTGAAAGCATTTCCTCCAAGATCAGGAACAAGACAAGGATGTCCACTCTCACCACTATTATTCAACATAGCTTTGGAAGTCCTAGCCATGGCAATCAGAGAAGTAAAGAAATAAAAGGAATACAAATTGGAAAAGAAGAAGTAAAACTGCTACTGTTTGCAGATGACATGATACTATATACATAGAGAATCCTAAAAATGCCACCAGAAAACTACTAGAGCTAATCAATGAATTTGGTAAACTTGCAGGATACAAAATTAATGCACAGAAATCTCTTGCATTCCTATACACTAATGATGAAAAATCTGAAAGAAAAATTAAGGAAACACTCCCATTTACCATTGCAGCAAAAGGAATAAAATACCTAGGAATAAAACTACCTAGGGAGACAAAAGACCTGTATGCAGAAAACTTAAGACACTGATGAAAGAAATTAAAGATGATACCAACAGATGGAGAGATATACTATGTTCTTGGATTGGAAGAATCAACATTGTGAAAATGACTATCCTACCCAAAGCAATCTACAGATTCAATGCAATCCCTACCAAATTACCAATGGTATGTTTTACAGAACTAGAACAAAAACTCTTAAAATTTGTATGGAGACACAAAAGACCCCAAACAGCCAAAGCAGTCTTGAGGAAAAAAACAGAGCTGGACAAATCAGACTCCCTGAATTCAGACTATACTACAAAGCTACAGTAATCAAGACAATATGGTACTGGCACAAAAACAGAAATATAGATCAATGGAACAGGATAGAAAGCCCAGAGATAAACCCACACACTTATGGTCAACTAATCTATGACAAAGGAGGCAAGGATATAGAATGGAGAAAAGACAGTCTCTTCAATAAGTGGTGCTGGGAAAACTGGACAGCTACATGTAAAAGAATGAAATTAGAACACTCCCTAACACCATACACAAAAATAAACTCAAAATGGATTAGAGACCTAAATGTAAGACCGGACACTATAAAACTCTTAGAGGAAAACAGAGGAAGAACACTCTTTGACATAAATTGCAGCAAGATTTTTTTTGATCCACCTCCTAGAGTAATGGAAATAAAAACAAAAATAAACAAACGGGACCTAATGAAACTTCAAAGCTTTTGCACAGCAAAGGAAACCATAAACAAGATGAAAAGACAACTCTCAGAATGGGAGAAAATATTTGCAAATGAATCATCGGACAAAGGATTAATCTCCAAAATATATAAACAGCTCAGGTAGCTCAATATTAAAAAAAAAAAAGACCCATTCCAAAAATGGGCAGAAGCCCTAAACAGACATTTCTCCAAAGAAGACATACAGATGGCCAACAAGCACATGAAAAGCTGCTCAACATCACTAATTATTAGAGACATGCAAATCAAAACTACAATGAGGTATCATCTCACACCAGTTAGAATGCGCATCATCAGAAAATCTACAAACAGCAAATGCTGGAGAGGGTGTGGAGAAAAGGGAACCCTCTTGCACTGTTGGTGGAAATGTAAATTGATATAGCCACCATGGAGAACAGTATGGAGGTTCCTTAAAGAACTAAAAATAGAATTACCATATGACCCAGCAATCCCACTACTGGGCATATACTCACAGAAAACCGTAATTCAAATAGACACATGCACCCCAATGTTCATTGCAGCACTATTTACAATAGCCAGGTCATGGAAGCAACCTAAATGCCCATTGACAGATGAATGGATAAAGAAGATGTGGTACATATATACAATGGAATATTACTCAGCCATAAAAAGGAATGAACTTGGGTCATTTGTAGAGATGTGGGTCATTTGTAGAGACGTGGATGCCTGTAGAGACTGTCATACAGAGTGAAGTAAGTCAGAAAGAGAAAAACAAATATCGTATATTAACGCATGTATGTGGAACCTAGAAAAATGGTACAGATGAACCAGTTTGCAGAGCAGAAATTGAGACACCGAAGTAGAGAACAAACGTATGGACACCAAGGGGGGAAGTGGTGGGGGGTGGGGTGTGTGTGTGATGAATTGGGCGATTGGGACTGACATGTATACACTGATGTGTATAAAATGGATAACTAATAAGAAAAAAAATAATTAAAAAATAAACATTAAAAAAAGTGTTCATGGGCTTCCCTGGTGGCGTAATGGTTGAGAGTCCGCCTGCTGATGCAGGGGACGTGGGTTCGTGCCCCAGTCCAGGAAGATCCCACATGCCGCAGAGCGGCTAAGCCCGTGAGCTATGGCTGCTGAGCCTATGCGTCTGGAGCCTGTGTTCCGCAACAGGAGAGGCCACAACCGTGAGAGGCCCACGTACCGGGAAAAAAAAAAAAAAATGTTCATGGTGAGTATCCAAGGATAATGGGACTGTGAAAGACTTTTTGTTTCTTTGAGATTATCTGTACTTTTCCTTTTCTCCACTTTACAAAATATAAAATCATTTTCCTCTGAGTGTTCCACTATGAAACCAAGATATGCTTTTAAAATGCAGTAATAGCACTGACCCTCTGCTCAACTGTGAGGCAGTTGGAGGGTTTCTAACAGCTCCCAGCGCCTTCTAATCTGGTTTTCCACCTTTGCTTCCCTCGGTGTCTCCCAACTGCCATTCCCACATCAGGCTCCCAGGTCATGTCTGTGTTCCATTTCCCGGGTCCCATCCCCCCTTCCATCCTCCTTCCTCTCTCTACCTCTCCTCCCCCAGCCCAGCTCCATCCTCAGCCCCAGACGCTGCTGCTCTCCTTCGTGAGATGAACAAGCCATCAGACCTCCCCAGAGGAGGCCTCTACCTGTTCTTAGTGTTCGTGTCCCCTTGAATTGTAGATCTGGCTTCAAGCCAAATAATGACATTGCACCCAACTTCATGGTTGCCTCCTCTTATCCAGAATTTACACCCATCCCTACTTCCCAAGAGGAGTGAGGTGAGTACTAATAGTAAAATGATTAGGAAGGAGAGTAAGAGCTCAACCAACACAGGACAGGAGGAATGTCTCCGTTGCAGCCGTGGCTGGAGATATGGTCCCAGGATGCTAAGCTGAGCTCTGAGCTTCCTGCGGTCCAAGGAGAGTTTGGCCATAACTTTCCACCATCTGATGCTGCACAGAGTAGGGTCAGCCTTGAACCAGGTCCCATGACTAGACTGGCTGGTCTGCAAGGGGTCCCATCGGTAGCCACATCAGGGCCAGGAACACTTACAAGAATAGAGACACTTTCCCCTCCTGCTGACCCTCCACAGATGGTCACAGAGCCTGGATACCCTCCAAAGTCGGCAATGTTCTCCTGGACCCAGTGCAGTGCGGCCAACTGGTCCAAGTGACCCCAGTTCCCCCGGCTGTGTTCATCCCCTGTGCTGTAAGAGAACAGGGTGGGGTTGAGAGCAGACACGTCACAGCAGGGCTCTCAGGACCACAGATGGGGCTGGGGGTCTGGGTGAGCCTTCTGCAAGAGACTGGGCTTCCAGAGCCCTGACACTGGGGTCTTTAGCTGCCTCCCATCCTGCAGCATTGTAGCACTCTATACATCCATCCCACATCTATTTATTGAGCATCTACTATTCTACAGTTCCAAAGGGAATTCCAGGCAGAAGAAACAGCACATGCAAAGGCCCCAGCGTCCCGTGAAAAAAAGTGTGAGTCTAGGACCTACAGCTACAGAGGGCCCTGAGGGCCTCAGTAAGGATGTCAATGTCATCTTGAGTAAGTTAGGAAGCCACTGCAGGGATGACATGATTCCATTTATGTCTTAAATGATCACTTTGGCTACTGTGTGGATCAGACACGGTGTAAAATAGCAGGGTTATAAAAGTAGGTGTTATTACAACAATCCAGGGGAGAGACACAGAGTGCTTTGAACAGGGTGACTACAAGGGAGGAGGTGAGAAGTGGCTGGATTCTGAACATATTGTAAAAGTGGAGCCAAGAGGATTTGCTGGTGACTGGATGTGGGGTGTGAGAAAAAGAAAAGAATCCAAGTGCCCCCAGGCTTTTATCCTGAGTAACTGGAAGGGTGGAGCTGCCTGCAGCTGAGCCGGAGGCCCTGTGGAGAAAGGAGGAGGGTTTGGGGCAGGGGCATGGGGAGTCAAGGGTTAAGTTTGTCCGAGGAAGGGAGAGGTGCCCTCAGGTGTCCCGTGGGGATGGCAGGAGGTAGTTAATGATGTACCTGCTGGTTTCAAAGGAGAAATGGGCTAAAAATAGGGAGCCTGGAAGTGCCCCCTGAGGTCACTCAGGAAACCAGTGGGACAGAGAAGAAGATGCACACAGAGGCTGAGACGGGGAGGGGAGGGTCCGGGAGGGGCCGAGAAGGAGCTGCCATGAGGGAGGAGGTGGCCAGGAGCCAAGAGAAGGAAATTTTTCAAAAAGGTTTGAGGGGTGACGTGCGGTTGCTGCCAAGGCTGGGCCACTGGTGACCTGGACCAGAGCAGTGTGGTGTCTGGTCGGGGTGAAACCCTGACTGACGTGGTAGAGGAGAGCCTGGGGGAGAGGGAGGGGGGAGTGTACGCAGTTATACTGTAACTGGGAGCAGCCGTGGGCCGCGGGGGAAGGACATGAGGAGTCTCAGTGAAGGTGACACATCCCGGGACATGACTCACCTGGGACAGCCCTCCTCCAGCCCATAGGTCTTTCCAGTGAGATGACCACCCCCCCCCTCAGCCCACCCACCAGCCATCTGAGGGTAAGAGGTCCTGGGGCTGGTGCATTCAGAAAAGGCTCAGTAACTGTGCCTGCAGGAAGTCCGGTTCCTGTCCACACGGACACTCCATGGAGGAGACTCGAGCCTTCGTTCACGCATGTGCCAAACTCCATGAAGGAAATGGGGTGAGTGGGCCCTACACTCCTCTCAGTAGACGTGTCCACTGGAGTCAGGTGCTCGTTACAGCCTCCAAGTTCCAGCCACCCGTTCCTCCACCTACAAGACTTTACGGAGCTCCCACGTGAGTCTGCTCCTTCTTTCCTTCCCCATGAGGTAAGATGTATAAGCCTCTAACTGCTGCGCTGCATGTTAACTGTCACCTTACAGGTATGCAACATGCTGGGCATCACAGGTGAAAAACAGATGAGCATTTCAGACGAGGTAACATTTGGGTTGGGTTTTGAGGGAATAATAGGAGTTTGTCAGGCAGATTAGGCATTTTACATGCAAGTAAGTGGACCAGGGTGGCTGGGGAAGGAGAAGGTAGGTAGAGCCCAATTATGAGGGGACTTGCATGTCTTAGTAGGGAACCTAGCAAAGATCCCTTTGAGGGCTTGCATGACCAGAGTGGGGTCCTAGCACTCCCACACTGAGGGTCAATGTGCCGTGAGGAGAGTCCAGTGTCTTACCTGAAGAATCCCCAGATGCCCAGGCGGTACTGAACGGTCACCACCACCACGTTTTCACGGGCAGAGAGGGCCAGCCCATCATAGGTTGATGCCCCGCCCAACATCACACCTCCTCCGTGGATCCACACCATCACCTGGATGGGGAGGAAGCAACCATACAGGGCATAGGAAGCAGAGCTGGGAAAGACCTCAAGAGGCTGTCTGGTTTGGTCATCTACCCGTCCTCCCAGCTGTGGCCCAACTCAGGGCACCCTGGCTGCCCCTGCCTGTCTCCCCTGCCTCAGTGCCACCTCCTGCCAGTGCTCTTCATGCTGAGAACATCATCATGGGAACAGCCAAGGCTAAGAGCGTCATCTTCTCCCCAACACTCCCACAGTCCTCACTCCCGGACCCCTCACGCAGCTCAGCACACTCCGCATGCAACAGCCCTTGGTTAGCAGCTTATTTCAGCTTCACCTTAGTTACCTTTTGTGTGGTGAAATAAACTTCTCACGTGAATGATGACCATGTCAAGAAGCACATGCCCTGGGTGGTACCTCTTCTTAATAGGCCTTTCCACTGCCTCCTCTGCTCCCCAAATCTCACCCATCCTCCAAAGCCCAGCCTAAAAGCCACCTCCTCTAAGAAGTCTTCAATCATCTGATGAATATGATTTGAAAACCTACTAGGTGCCAGGGACTGTGGTAAGGATTAAGGATGAGAGTGGACATGACAATTCATAATGCATGGCCCTGAATTTAAAGAGTTCACATAGCAAGAAAGTGAGAATGGCTAAAATAATAGTATAATGATTTTGTTAATAAAAAAATCAAAGAACTCATACATGAACTATGTGTCAAGTACTGCTCTAAGCATTTAAAAATAAACCATCCACAAGATAGGGACTACTATTGTCCCATTTCACAGACAGGAAAACCGAGGCACTTAACCACCCTGAGGTCATGCAGCTAATAGGTGGTGGAGGCAGGACTTGAACCCAGGCAGTCTGGCTCCAGACTCCACACATCGAGCTGCCCAGCACACGGCAGCCAATGGCCACGGTGCAGTAGGCCGGCTGTTGGGGCAGGAGTAATTTCTTCCCTTCAACTCTAACTAATGCATCAGCAAGACTTGCCTCGTGTGCTGTGTCAGACACTGACATAAATCTTGATATTCATCATTGAACACTTGTGTGTGATTATCCCTGATTTGAGGAAACAGAGCCAGGTCTCTCAGCTAGTAAAAGGCAGAACCAGGATTTACACCCAGATTCTGCAGTTCCAGAGCCTGTGTCCATAGTAGAGGTTCTCCAGCTTCAGGTTCCTGGAGCCCCTGCTCCTCCTACATCTCTGATCCCTGCCTACCTCCGGGCAGAGGGACTGAGTGTGCAGTCACCTCTGAGTCCAGGCTGAGCCAAGGGCTGGCCAGCAGTGATTTGCTGAAGAAGCTAGTCCAGCTCTGTGCAACCCAGATGCTAAGATCCTCGAAGGCAGGGGCTGTGTGGTCATGGTTTTATGTTCCTCCTTTCTCTTAACCCCCAATTCTAGCTATGCATATGGGGGTGCTGAGTATGTACTAGGGGAATGAATGAATGCATGAATGAATGAATGAACAATTGTCCCCACCTCTTTGAGCCCAGCATATGCAGGGCCACCTTCTAGTCACAAGTTCACAGATGCCCTCCTCCACATCTGGGCACCATGCCAGGGGTGTTCCTGGGAGATGGCTGGGTGCTCACACCCTTCCTGTCTCTACCCCACTGACCCCTCCTTTCCCAGCAGACCAGCCCCACCCTCCAGCCTGAGTCTGGAAGGCTGCCCCATCTCTGGGCTTCCATTTATTCTGCAAATGCTGACTCACTGGGTCATCAGCTTGTGTCAAAGTAAATTAGGAAGTGAAATTATCTACAGTAAAATCTTGATAGTTGGCAAAGGCAAAGGAAAGGGCTTCTCTGTTGCTCCAGGCTCTGCATCCTCCACCTGTGACACTGAGACACTGAAAGTTTGTCAGAGAAGGTCTCTGTGTGCTGAGGAAAGGCCACACACAGGCTCCACTTGCTAGTGTGTGTGTGTGTGTCAAAGAGCGTGACTTGAGATCAGGAGACCCGTGCTCTAGTCCTGCAACCCTACTCTGCGACCTTGCCTTCCCCTCACTGGGCTTCAGTTTCTCTATCTGTAACGGAACAGTTGGGTTGTTGGCTTATCTCCAAGATTCCTTCCAGCTCTGACTTTATTGGAAATTATGTCTTAGCCACCCTGGGTATCAGATTCCTAATCTAACAATTAAGAGTAATCCTTCTTGTCCATCTATTAGCATGAGAGAACTTAGAAAAATTAAAATGTTCATTACAGATGTATAGCAAACTCCCCCAGAGGCCCTATGTCTGTCACTATGGGAAAATGAGGTGTGGAAAACCTGTGTTTCCTGATGTCAGGTTTGGCTGTGGTGGTAAAGAAAGCCCTGGGGCCCCTGGGGAACAGCCTGGGGCCCCTGGAACAGCCTTGGTCCAAGACGCCCCAACCCAACACTGCCTTCATCCCCCTCCAGTCTACACCAGCCTTGACCATGTGTTCCCACTGCTTACTGGCAGCCTGCTTCTCTTCCTCAAGTCAGCAGGAGTGTAAATATTTAGGTAAAGACAGTCTTCGGAAAACCTGAGATTAATGTTCTCCTTTCTGTTGGTAAAGAGCTCTGAGATCACTTGCCCCGCCACTGGGTCTTGGGAGCACCTGGGAGAGGCAAGGAGAGAAATGATTTCTTGAAGTTCAATCAGAGCTGACCAAGGAGATGTCTCCTGTGGTCAGGCCAGGTCTTGGACTGGGAGAATTAAGCCTGTAAATAGAGTTGTTCTTACCAGATTCCAGACACTGGAATGCGTAGGAGGCTACCTGGGGGATCACGATGGAGGGACCTGGGGCTCACCAAGGTCTCCTGGGAGAGTGAATAGTGAGAAGGCCTGGCACCGTCCCCTTCCAGGAGCCTTCAGGATGCCTTGTGTCAAGAAGAGGATGCTGCTTACATGCCTGGGAAAGGATCATTTTCTGCATGTCCTGGTCGCGGCTGACTCTCTGCTGGGCTCTGCATAGTGAGTGTGGGGTGACCACGTTCCTCTACCAGGTAAACCAGGTGTTCCAGTCCATGGGATACTTCCAAAAACCATGAGAAGTCACTCTATTGGTAGACATTTAAGGCATGCAACAGGTCAAGGACAAAATATTTGTGGTGCAACATTAGGAGAATTTTATTCTAGTCGTGCCTCAGCCACTTATGTGCTGGGTGACCTTGGGTGAATTCCTTCTCGGCTCTGGGCCCCAGTCTGCCATGTCTAAGTGAGGGGAGTGATTTCTGTAAGGGTCTTGCAGCACTGACATGCTAAGATTCTATCATCAACCCATCTGGTCAAGTGCTATTTGTTGCCCAAATAATGGATCTTAAAGATCCAACAGAGATAATTGGTAATATTTAATCTTCAGATCAGCTCCATGATATAGGTTCTACTATTATCCCCATTTTACATTTGAGAAAACTGAGCCACAGAGAGGTTACAGAACCTGCCCAAGGTCACACAGCCAGGAAGAGCCATACTACGTAGTGTTTATGTTTCTGAGGACATTATAAGCAACATTTGCAGATTTCCAGAAAGCAGGCATGACTGCTCCCAGTATGTCAATGAGGTAATTGGGGCACTGAGGTGTTTGGATGAAACAGCTGTCAAGTGGCAGAGTCAGAGCTGCAAAGACAGCCTCTTGATTTCCATCGTGGGGGAACTTTCCCCAGATCACCAAGGCAAAGGGCATATTATTCATAAGAGAAGAAATTCAAAAATTAAAAAAGGGAAAGAGAGTTCAACATCCCTAGTATTCAGATAATTGCAGAATAAATTTTAAAATTATATAATTATGATGATAATTATTATTATTTTGCCTATCCAATAGTCAAAACAATTTTTTAATAATCCCAAGCATTGGCAAGGGTCTGGTGAATGAAAGTTCTCATATATTAATGGAAGGAGTGTAGTTAGAACATTTCTGGAAGGGAATTTAACAAAAGGTTATACTCTTTTCCTCAGAAATGTCATTTCTTGGAACTTATCCCAAAATACTGTGAATGTGCATAAAGGTTTGGCTACATGATGTTCATCACGGTGCTAATTATATTATCAGAAACATCAAGAACAACTTAACGATCCCAAACAAGAGATTGGGTAAATAAATTATTATTCAGTACCCAGTGTAATATAATGTCAGGCTGTGATATTTAATGACATATAACGATGTTCATGATACATTTATAAATGAGCAAAGCAGGCATTCAAAGTATCTGTATCCTGTGATATAATAAGAAATATATTTTTGGTCTTCTTCCCATTTCTGGCAAAGAGCTCTGAAAACCCTTGGAATTTCCTAAGTGATGAGAGTGATAAATGTGTCTTTTGTTGTGTTAATGAGGTGATTCTGGACCTTACCTAAGGATGGGAGCTGATTATCAAGAGAGCCACATGTGATTCCAGGTTTGGAACGTTCAGATCCACCCCCCTGACCTCTGGGGAAGGGAAAGGGGCTGGAGGTTGAATCAATCACCAGCGGTCAATGATTTCATCAATCCTGCCCATGGACCGAAGCCCAAAAGGCTAGAGTTAAGAGAGCCTCCAGGTTGGTGAACCAGAACTCTTCCAAGTGCCAACGTGCTGGGACCAAAACTCCACAGGACAGGAGCTCCTTTGTGCCTCATGTTATGTATCTCTTCATCTGGCTGGTGATTCATATCCTTTAATATTCTTCATAATAAACCAGTAATCTAGTGAGTAAACTAGCATCCTGAGTTTTATGAGTTGCTTTAGCAAATTAATGGAACCCAAGGAGGGGGTCATGGGAACCTGTGACTTACAGCCATTTGATCAGAAGCAGAGGTAACAACTTGGACTTGAGATATCATCTGAAACGGAGGGCAGTATTGTGGGACTGAGCCTTTAACCCATATAATATGATGCTGTCTCCAGGTGGTTAGTGTCAGAATTGAGTTGAATTGTAGGACACCCAGCTGGTGTCAGAGAATTGCGTGTTGGTGTGGAAAAAAGAAAATAAACATTGGAATTGTGTGCAGAATCTTATGTGGTTACATTTTAAGGGATAAAATATGCAATAGGTAAGAGACTACAAAAACAGAATCTAAAATATGAATGGCAGTTCTCTCTAGGTGGTAGAAGTATATATAATTTTCATTTTCTTACCTTTACTTCCTCACTTTTCTGTAATAAGTATGTATTACACTTGCAATCAGGACTAAAAACAGTGAATATTATAAAGAAAAGAAAGAAGGGAGAGTTGGAGGGAGGAAGGGAGGATGGCAAGAGTAGAGGAGAGAAAAGAAAGAAAAGGAGAGGAGAGGAGAGGAGAGAAGAGGAAAGGAAAGGACAAGAAAAGAAAAGAAAAGAAAAAAGCAGGAAGAGACGGGCCCCTGGAAATTCCCAGAAATGCCTTGCTGAGATGAAAAAGGTCTGAATCCATGCATGTAGATATCCCAGGTGTCCTGGGGGATGACTTCAACATCTTTGCCCAACATGGCCAGAGTGACCAGGATACACCAACGAGTGCTCTGCTCCTTACTAGGTAAGAGTCACACCTGGGAGTTGGGAACTTGACTGGTCAACACCCCAAAGACTCCCCACCTACACATCTGGCCCACCTCACTCCCCAACTACAACAAAGTTCAAGACAGGAGAATAAATAGAATAATTACTTCTGATCCCCCTCACCTGCTCAACTCTTTATTTTATTCCAAAGCACTTATCCTACTCTAACATATTACATAACCTATTGCTTTGCATATTGTTCAGTGTGTCTCTCCCTGCTAGAATGCAAGCTGCATGAGGGTGGGATCTTTGTTCTGTTCACTAATGGATCCCAGGAAACTAGAAAATGCCTGGCAAAGTTGCTCAATAAATATTAGTTGAATAAAGGGCTCTAGAATGCTGTGAGAGTTCTGAAATGTTTGTAAGGATCTACAATATCTTAGGATTCCAGAACAAAGTATGAGCCACTCAGAGGATCGCCTTGGCTCCTTCCTGTGTCCCTTTGAGGCTAACATCCCCACTGGAAGATGCCAGAGTCACACCTTGACTTACATGGGAGGGTAAGAGGTGGTATTCTTCACGAAGATCCATGGTTCTGCAGGCTGCGGCGGAGCAAACCTCAAGGATCCAAGAGGGGGCCTGGCAAAAGGGACTCCCAGGAAAACAGCCACAGGCTGTGCAAAACCTTCTAAGCTGACGTATTTCCCCAGGACTCTGCCCTGCGCGGTGTCCACAGCAGGCAGTGAGGGTGGTTGCCCTGCTGGACATTGAGAGGAAATGAGAACATGTCAGTGGTGAAGGTGTGAACTGGATTCTGGGTGAATTTTGCTACTTTTGCCACGTGATCTTGAATGTCCCCTCAACTCTCTAAGCCTCAGTTTCTTCTTATGTAAGAGAGAGTGAAGCTAACTGTCCTTCCTAACTCACAGTGCTATCTGAAGGAGCGAATTGGAATTGGAGGTATAACAGCATCAAATAAGACATAAATGCAAAAAGAAGAGCCACTGGGAATGAAGAGGGCATTCAGTTTCCACACTTAGGAGCATCTAGAAACAATCACTGGACACTGGTGCCGAGCTGCACGCTGGATGAGAGGATGAACAAGAGCAGGTTGCTCTTCTCAGAAATCTGGCCTTATGTGGAGGATGAGCTACATACATACCTGACCCTACTGCTGGGAAGAAAGTGGTCCGTGTCCTGAGAGACGTACCAAGTAAGGTGCCATAGGAGACAGAAGAGGGAGCGAGGCCTTCTGACTGGTGGCTTCATGGAGGCAGTGACCTTGGAGCTGGGACTTGCAGTAGTGGAAGGAGTGACAAGGGGAGGTGGAAGAGGGTGCTTAAAGGTATAAACAGAGATGAGATTGTGCAGAGGTGAGGCTCTGCGACAGCAAAGTGCAAGACCTGCTTGAGGAAGAGCGATTGGCCCATTTGGGTCAGGAAGAGTAATGGGGGAGGAACATAACCCTGGATGAGACAGGTTCATGTCTGGGAGGGTCTCAAACGCCAGGCCAGTGATTCGGCCTTTATTTAGTGGGTAAATGAGCAGCAGTGAACCATACTGGAGTAAAAGAGAGTGACACAATCAGCTTGAAGAGGCCCCTTCTGCTGGCTCTGAGCACGGTCATCCAGAGGGAGCGAGATGGGCCCAGATTCCATCTGTCCCCTTCTCGTGGAGCAGACAGTTCTTTCTCACTGAGCTGAAATGCGTCTCCCTGAAGCTGCCACATCAGTCCTGGTCCTACCTGCTCTGGGACATCCTGCACCTTCATGTGACAGGCAGCCTTAGTGACCCATGTTCATACCCATCCCTCAAGTCTTCTCTTGTCCGTCCTCAACAGCTTCAGTTTGTTTAAGCATCCTAACAGGAAACGATTTCCAGCCTCTCATCCTCCCAATTGTTCCCCTTTATATATAGACACAAGGTCAACCTCTCTCTCAAAGTATGTGGCCAGAATAGAAAAGAATAACCCAGATTTGGTCTTACGGACAAATCCGATGATAACGTTCAAGAGAGATGAAGTGGACAGATGTCCAAATGGCAAAGGTAAAAAAGTGGGCAATTGGCTGAGAGGTATAGGCAATACTGGTAACAGCAGCAGTTACCACTTGTGTTATATGTAATGTTTGTATACTGAGCACTTACTATGTGCTACATGGGCATTCCAGTTCCTTTAAACTAATCTTCACAAAAGCCTTGCTAGGTAGACATTAATATGCCCATTTTACAGATGAGGTAACTGAGGAAATGGAGGCAGCCAGTATGGACTTTCTAAAGGTAGAACTGGCATGGCCCTGCCAGGGGGTAAACAGCAGTAAGGGAATAATCTGCCCCTAATTTGGTTCTTACTCTTCTCTTACCCTCAGTTCCAGGCCTCTCACAGTGTCATAGGCCCAGGAAGAAGAGAAAACCCAGTGGAGCCTGGGCTGTCAGTGCACTGACAGCCAGAGCACTGGCTCTGGAATCAGGAGTTAGAGATAGAATTCAGAGCATGATTTTCCGGTTGACCTTGGGCATGTACATTTCCCTCTCTGAGTCTCAGTTTCCCCACCTATAAAATGGCACAGATGCATTCTGAGGTCCCTTGCTGCACCGTTGTATTAACCAGGTCTTTTATGTTCTGTATTCTGATGCCTTGACATCTGGGGCCTTGCTGATTCTGGAGGGACTGCCCCTCCCAGAGTTCGCCAATCCCTAATGATAGGAATGAACTTCCCCTTCAAGCGTGCCAGAGCCTGTACCCCAACTACCTTCTCTATCCGGCCCTCCACATCTGGCCACTATCATCCTGCCCTAATCACTCCAGGCCAAGTACCTGACAACTGTGGGAACTCCCTAAGCCCCAGAGCCCGTTGCAATTGGCTAGTTTGCCAATCCCAAACCTGCTTATTCTGCTTCACCTCGACCTTGCCCCCAGCAACCAAGATAAAGGTTCTTGCGCCGAATTCCTCGTTCCTTCCTCTGCCTCCTGATGCACCCGGTGCCTCACCTGTGGCCCACCATGGTGGTGTCACGCCCCCTCCTCTGGGGAGCTGTGAGTAACAAACTATCTTTTCAGTGGCAGTTGACTCCTGATCCGTGGCCTTACCACACCTCAGACTGTCTATTAATATACTATATCTTAAAACAACCCCTTTATTTATGAATTACTTTATTTTTCTTTCTCCATTCCAGGCACTCTTTAGAAACAACAACCCATTTCAACCTTACAACAGCCCAGTGAGGTAGATACAGTTGTCACCCCCATTTTAGAAATGCAAAACTGAGGCACAGAAAAGGGACATCCCTCGCCGAAGAACACACAGTACTAAGTGCTGAGCTGGATGCGAACCCACACACTCTGACTCCAGAGTGGATATCAATATTCTGCTAACCCACTTTTGGCAATATCTGGACTAATAATCAAGGGGTTGCCTTGATACACGGGGCTTGCCAAAGTCCTCAACTGCCAGGGGTGAGGTTAGCTGGCTGCGCTCCTGCACGTGGCATAGTCCGGTTACCTTCCTCTCTGTCTCCTGTCACTGGGGCTGGCTGGGCAGAGACTCAGAGTCCTGACAGCGCGTGCTACTGCAGAACCCGGCCTGTCACTCCTTTGCCCTGTACGCATCTCCTCTACCTTGTCCCCCAGGAAGATTTCCAAAGATGCCCCCGCTATTTGCATTTCAGAAGGACTCACCCCAAGCCGTGGAAGTGGCGAGGGAAGTCAGGACCAGAAGAAGAAGCCACATCGTGGAAGGACAGCAACTTCTGGGCCTGCAGGTCTCTGTGCCCATAGAGGGCCTTAGGAGTCTACCCCCCAGTTCCCACCCCCCTCCAGCTCCCACCCCCAGCTCTGCCCCCGCCACCCAATAGCCTGATGAAGAGACAACAGAAAAGCTCTTCCCCTTCCCAAAGATGCAATGGGCGGCTGTTGGTGCCTCCAAGCCCCGCCCTCCCAGAGTTTACCCTCTTTTATCAAAAGAGTCTGGATTAAACTCTCTGATTACAGATAGCCACCTACTCATTCAACAACTTGTTTCATAAGTGTTTTTCCCTTCCTGGACTCTAACCTTAGTGTGCTGTGGGCTACCCAAGGCAGACACAAGCAGACAGAGGCCTTTAGACAAGGGGAGGCTTTGGCCTGGGGTCCTCAGAACAACTTGAAAACTTTCAGAGCAACTCCTAGCTCCACAGCTGCCCAGCTGGAGAACTTAGGGCAAATCTCTTAGCTTCCCTGAGCTTCTATTTCATAGAGTTCCATGCTTTCCACTTTGGAAGCATCTTAAATTTCATCCCATTTCCCTTTTGATGCCTGGATTAACTTTTCAATATTCCTGCCAATTAACTCAGCCTCCTGTTGCACACCTCCAGGGTCAGGGAACTCATTACCTCTCCACGCAGGGATCTTTGGACAGAATGTTCTTATAGTAAAGGAACTCCATCTCTTCATAATCCCTCGCTCTAACCATCCATCCTTCCATTTATTCATTATTCCCTTTATTTATTCATTCTTCAAACATTTATCAAATGCCTGCCTCTGTGCTAGGTAGTATGGATACAAAGATAAATTTAAGACATGTTCTAGTGCCCAGAGGAGCTCACCATGTAATAGATAAGATAGATGGGGGAAGGGGTGGCTTGCCATGCAATGTGAAAGCACCAAAATAAAGGGATACAAAGTGCTCTGGGTATACCTGGAAGAGTGTCATTTACCTGATGGGGATGCAAGGAGGATGCTTAAAGCCTGTTTCATTGAATCATTAAGTGTCCAAAAGAGAATTCTCCAAATACACTGTGATATTGATCCTTAGCTGGCTAAGACAATACTACACATTCACTCAAACTAGAGATGCATACCTCTACATACGGACAAGGGAATACAGTCATGATCCATTGTGAAGGAAAATAAAACAGGTTATAAAATAGTTATGGCTGCTTTGGGACACAGTTCGGCAGTTCGTCAAAAATTAAACTCAGAAAAAATTAAAAAATTAAACTTAGAATTACCGTATTTCATAGCAATTTCACTCCTAGGTATATACCCAAGCTAACTGAAAATATGTCCACACAAAAACTTGTACTCAAATAGCAGCATTCTTCAAAAAAGTTGAAAGTGGAAACAACCAAAATGTCCATCAACTGATGAATGGACAAAGAGATATGATCTAACCACACAATGGAATATTATTCAGACATAAAAAGAAATGAAGTACGGATACTTGCTACAATGTGGAGGAACCTTAAAAACAGTATGCTAATGGAAAAAGCCAGACACAAAAGGCCAGATATTGTATGATTCTATTTATGAGATGTTCACAATAAGCAAATCCATAGAGACAGAACGTAGATTAGAGGTTTCTATGGGCTGGGGACGAGGGGAATAAGGAATGACTCCTAATGGGTATAAGGTTTCTTTTACGTGTGATGAAAATTTTCTGAGATTGGATACTGGTGATGGTTAAACAACTTTGTGAATATACTAATATCACTAAACTGTACACTTTAAAAAGGTGAATGTTATGGTATGTGTATTGTATTTCAAAAAAATAAATATTTTAAAAATCCCATCATGTATAATATCCCATGTTAAAAAACAAAGTTCTACTTCGTAAATTTGAAGATCTAATTGGCTTTTCAAATGATTCACGAACCAAGCGGCATCCCATCTAGCAAGCAGAAAAGAAAAGGTTTTAAAGGCAGAGAAGAAGTAGGACAAGGAAGTCATAAACAAACAAAAATGATGATTTCAGGCAGGGTTACCTTCTTTGAGGGGATAAGAGGGTCTATTAGGCATACTACCTCACTGGTGCTGACCAGGAAATTCCAGACTGACTGGTTAAGATTACATTCCTGGGGAAGGTTGAAACTACAATTAAGTTAGGTACTAAATCTTCATTTGGTGACGAGGGCTTAGCACAAGTGACTGCATTTGGGGTCTGTTGTTTCTTTTCTTTTTTTTAACATTTCCCCTCTTTTGATCAAATTCTTGGCTTAACTGAGAGATGCGATCAAAATCTAAGGCATCAGCACCACTCTCAGCTACCGGTCACTTTTGTGGATCCTTTGTGTGGTGTCCATAGCTCATCATGTTTTTGTCTAATCCCCGTGACGGTCACAGGTCATGGCTTCAGGTTCATAATACTTAAGTGGTTATTCTCTTTCCTTCTTTTCTTTTTTTAAACATCTTTATTGGAGTATAATTGCTTTACAATGGTGTGGTAGTTTCTGCTTTATAACGAAGTGAATCAGTTATACATATACATATGTTCCCATATCTCTTCCCTCTTGCGTCTCCCTCCCTCCCACCCTCCCTATCCCACCCCTCTAGGTGGTCACAAACCACTGAGCTGATCTCCCTGTGCTATGCGGCTGCCTCCCACTAGCTATCTATTTTACGTTTGGTAGTGTATATATGTCCATGCCACTCTCTCACTTTGTCACAGTTTACCCTTCCCCCTCCCCATACCCTCAAGTCCATTCTCTAGTAGGTCTGTGTCTTTATCTTAGTGAGATCATTTGCGTGGTCGTTAGCAGCTGGGAATGCGTATGAACGCGTATTTAAAACCTTTGGGAGAATACAATGCACCACAGAAATGATTATGATTGTAATTAGCAAGATAATTCTCAATGTTTGGAGTGCACTCTAGAGCCATGGTCCCTAAGACCCAAACCAATCAAAATCAAATAAGTCCAAGAAAGACTTATTGAAGAAGTCACTTTTTTAAGCCAAGTGGCTTGCTCAGTGATCTTATATAACTGTTCTTATGTAACTAAGTTACTTCCCCAGAAATATTAATCCAAGTGCAGCAAGTGGTGTTGGCCAAAGCACAGTTACCTCCTTGCTCAGCTAAAAGATAATCAAGGGCTATCCTATTATCAAAAACAACTTTGGCCAGAGTCTCAGAATTTTTCGGAGCTATTGCTTTAGTGGCAGATTCCATAATACTTTCAAGAGTTAAGAAGAGGTTCCTGATCACAGCCTCATTTACATTTACTCCTAACCAGGGAAGTAGGGCCTTCCTTCAAAGGAAGCGAATCTTGAAAATTGAATGCCTCCTGGTAATTCCCATTTAAGTTTTTGGCTCAGGATTGGAAAGGTGACAGCCATGGAGGCCAGTAAAAGGGTCTGTAGACCACACAGGCAGTTTTATTCTGGTTACCCTTTCCTCATGTACTTTTCTTTGCATAGAGCCTGGACACAAGGTTTCCCATGTTTGGGGCTGTTAACCAGAGATAAGGAAATGGACCAGGGTGACCCTGGCATCATGGACAGATAAGAGTTTTTTAAACGACAAATCCAGCAGTCTGAAAACTTACCCCCTTTAGCAATGGTCTTGGAGATATGGATAATGGCATCATCTTACTAGGCCAATGCCAGAGTAAAGGAAAGAAAGAGAAGAAAAAAAAGGTTTCATATTTAGTTAAAGTATGAAGTCCCGATCCGACATCTTTGGTGGAAGAAGTCTACCTTGACGTCAGCTGCTTCTCTCCAGTCAGTTTGATGTGGTGGCCTCCAGCATTTGTACAGGACCAGATGACAGGTGGAGCCTTTTTCAGCTGTGAGTTATATATCTAAGGTTCAAGTTCCTGAAGTTTGGCTGCCGTCTGGGTAGTAGGAGGAAGACCTGGATCCTTCCAAGGAGATCCAAGGGCAGTCTTTGTTCTTAGTGATTCTAAATCAGAAGGGTGGGAGATAATTAGAAACATTAGTTTGGAGATTTGTAGCCAGATATTTGAGGAAACTAGAAGAATTCAAGATCCAGTCCAATTAACAGGTATATAGCAAAACTTCAAAGGCAATTATCAGGATTATGCAAAAATAATTTTTCTCTCTACAACCATCCACATTTCTTATTTTCCAAGGATAATCACAGTAAAACTTAATTTGTTTGTATCGAATTTGGCTTGATTATTTACATAAGTGCAGCAAGAATAGTTGACCATATACGTTCTTTTTGAGACTGCTTCACTGGCACTTTTCATAAGGAATCTCAGACTGAACTCTTAAAAAGCCTCTAAGGCCAAGAACTCACCATCAGTTTTTACTTGCAATACCTATAGTTTGGGTAAATTCCTCTCTTCTTGAGGTTCCTGGGTCTGCCAGGAAGTTACCTGCCTTACTCACCTGGTAAGGTTGCTGGGAACCCTGTAAGCAAGGTACCAGGCTGATTTTTTCAAGCAGTTCCTTAAAGTTGTCTGGTCAATTTGAGCCTTTATACATCTCTCTTTTTTTTTCAAAACGGAGCTGGGAATTTTTTTTTTAAATTTTCTATTTATTTTATTTTATTATTTATTTTTGTTGCACCGGCTCTTAGTTGTGGCAGGTGGACTCCTTAGTTGCAACCCACGGGCTCCTTAGTTGCAGCTCACTGGCTCAGTTGCAGCACATGTGCTCTTTAGTTGCAGCTTGAGGGCTCCTTAGTTGCAGCACGTGTGCTCCTTAGTTGTGGCCAGCAGGCTCCTTAGTGTGGCATGCAAACTCTTAGTTGTGGCATGCATGTGGGATCTAGTTCCCTGACCAGGGATCGAACCCACGTCCCCTGCATTGGAAGGTGGATTCTTAACCACTGTGCCACCAGGGAAGTCCCTACATCTCTTTTAAATATGACATTCTACTCAAAACTTTGGTAATATATGACTTCCCTGGTGGTCCAGTGGGTAAAACTCCACGCTCTCAAGGCAGAGGGCCCAGGTTCGATTCCTGATTGGGGAACTAGATCCTGCACGCATGCCTCAACTAAGAGTCCACATGCTGCAACTAAGAAGCCTGCCTGCCTCAACTAAGACCTGGTGCAGTCAAAATAAATAAGTAAATTAATTAATAAAAAAGCTTTGATAATCTATCCAATGTTATTGTGTTCTGTTACAAGGAGAACAGACTCTTATTGAACTTACTGAAACACCAAACTATATTGGCATGAAAAGAATACTCAAGAGTTTCTGAAATTTGAAGGGATTGGGTAGGGAGAAAAAGTAAAGGTTTCGTCTTTGTTCACTACGGTATAACTGATTTAACTTGTCAATAGCTTCAAGAGAAAGAAAACAGGTTTCCTTAAATCTGGAAAAACAAAACATAAGAGAACCAGCAACGTTTCAAACAAAAAGTCATCACCAAAAATTATAATGATCTTTATCAGTTCATTTAGTCCTATGTAATTAATTATTGTTGATCTCGATCTTTTGTTAGCAATTCTATGAATCTAGTTTTTCCTTAGAGTTCTGAAAATTCTTACCCAGTTTTGTGGTATGATCTGAAAGTTATCAGGAATCTGTATTCTAGAGTACCTGTCAGAATCCTTTCTATGAATTTCTCTGAAGATGAAACACTTTTGTAGGAACGCTTTTGCAAAAGCATCAGAGTAAAACAATAACTACATGTAAATAACAAAAGACTTAAAATAGCCATGGTTAAAGATCTGATTAGAGTTCATTACAATGCAATTGATAAGGAAATTTGGTTATTTCTGTGACACACACAACATTTTAA
The DNA here is from genome assembly GCF_963455315.2 of Globicephala melas. Lineage (NCBI taxonomy): Eukaryota > Metazoa > Chordata > Mammalia > Artiodactyla > Delphinidae > Globicephala > Globicephala melas. The sequence goes on along the minus strand of NC_083332.1, from coordinate 34,744,139 downwards.
GATAATAACTGGAATTACAAGTGATAACATACTAGGACGTCTCAGATTTTAGGAATTTCATGCAATTTCTGGAACACTTATAATACATACCAACATAAATGCAATATTAAAAAGTTTAGGGGCTTCCCTGGTGGCGCAGTGGTTGGGAGTCTGCCTGCCGATGCAGGGGACACGGGTTCGTGCCCCGGTCCGGGAGGATCCCACATGCCGCGGAGCAGCTGGGCCCGTGAGCCATGGCTGCTGAGCCTGCGCGTCCGGAGCCTGTGCTCCGCAACGGGAGAGGCCACAGTGGTGAGAGGCCTGCGTACCGCAAAAAAAAAAAAAAAAGAGTGCAGCTCTCTCCTCCAAGATCCACCCCGGCTAAAGTTCCCCACATGTGCTCTGCTTCTGCTAGTCCCAGAATTGGATTGAATCTGGGGAATCCAATCACCTGATCACAACAGAGCACCAGAAGGCCTGTGGCAGCATCAACACAACGTGATTTCTGTCCAGAGATTTGAGTGTCAAAAGGAAAATTTTCCTTTAGTTCAAGGAAGTGGCTGTAGTAACAGTGATGAAGACAACGCCTGGTCACCTACCTAGTGGTCATGACGGTGGACAAGGTTGTCCCACCCTTATGTTACTAGCTGACCATCAGTGGTCAGCTTTTCCCACTGAGTAACTTATTTTCAGGAAAACCATTTTGTAAGGGAGTGGCCAAGATGGCGGAGTAGGAAGACCCTGAGCTCACCTCCTCCAACAGGCACACCAAACAGAGCGACTATCAATGAGAATGACCTGCAGACTAGCAGAAAAGGTCTTCCACAGCTAAGATACAGAGAAGGAAACACAATATGAGAGGACGGACAGAGAAGACCCACACCCCCTGTGTAGGTGACCCACAAATGGGAGGATAATCACAGTTGAAGAGGTTCTCCCCAAGGAGTGAGGAGTCTGAGCCCCGTATCAGGCCCCCCAACCTGGGGAATCTGCACGAGGAAGACCAGCCCCCAGAATCTCTGGCTTTGAAGGCCAGCATACAGGAGAGCTGGAGGGCTGTGGGAAAGGGTGCACATAAAATATCACATACTCCTAGACCCAGCACAGAGGCAGTAACTCGAAAGGAGCCTGGATCTGACCCACTAGCTAATCTTGGAGAGCCTCCTGAAGAGGCAGGAGGCAACAGGGATTCCCCCTACAGGAAAAGATGACAGCGTAAGCCATTTACGGGAGCTTGTTCTACCACAAGGACCCGGGCGCTGGCAAGTGCCGTTTCGGAGCACTTCCTCTAGTCTATTAGCACTGAATCTTAACTGGCCCCTGGCTAGCTGGCACGAGTCCAAGGACCCCCTAGGCTGAGCCGCCAGCCACTCTGGGACATAGCCCTGACCATCAGCAGGCCGAGGACCCAGCCTTACCCACCAGCCATGAAACCACCCAGCCTCAGCAGCCAGCCACACTGGCACATGGCCCTGCCACCAATGGGCTGGGACCAGCCCTGGGACGGCTCTGCCCCCAGGACCCACTGGCAGCCACCGGGGCCGGGACCAGCCCCACCTACCCGTGGACTCACAGTAGTTGGCCCTGCCAAAATAGAAGGACCCATGCACCCACCACAGGTGGCACCACTAGAGCCTATAATTTTGGTGATCAGAGGGGAGTGTGCTGCTGGGCCCCATAGGACAACCCCTACATGAGGCCACTCCTCCAAGACTGGGAAATGTAACTGACCTATCCAATACACAGAAATAAAAACTGAGTTAGGCAAAATGAGGCAATGGAAAAATATGTCACAATGAAGGAACAAGATAAAACCCTGGAAGAACTAAGCAAAGTGGAGACAAGCAATCTACTCAATAAAGACTTCAAGGTAATGAATATAAAGATGCTCAACAAACTCAGGAGAGGAATGGATGAACACAGTGAGAAGTATAACAAAGAGTTAGAAAACATAAAGAAAAGTAGAACTGAAGAATATAATAACTGAAATTAAAAATACGCTAGAAGGAATCAGCAGTAAAATAGGTGATACAGAGGAACAAATCAGTGAACCGCAGGACAGAGCAGTGGGGCTCATTGAAGCACAACAGGAAAAAAAAAGAATTAAAAAAAATTACAATAGTTTAAAAGACCTCTGGGACAGCATCAAGTATACTAACATTTGCAATACAGGGGTCCCAGAAGGAGAAGAGAGAGAAAGGGGCAGAAAACTTATTTGAAGAAATGATAGCTGAAAACTTTCCTAACATGGGAAAGGAAACAGACATCCGGGTCTAGGAAGTACAGAGTGTCCCAAACAAGATCAAATCAAAGTGGTCCACACCAAGACACACTGTAATTAAAATTGCAAAAGTTAATGATAGAGACTATTAAAAGCACCAAGGATAAAGCAACTAGTTATGTACAAGGAAATTCCCATAAGTCTATCAGCTGACTTTTCAGCAGAAACTCTGCATGCCAGAAGGGAGTGGCATGATATATTTAACGTCATGAAAGGAAGAACCTACAGTCAAGAATACTCTACCTGGCAAGGCTATCATTCAGGTTTGAAGGCAAGACAAAGAGTTTTATAGATAAGCAAAAGCTAAAAGAGTTCAGCACCAGAAAACTGGCTTTACAATAAATGCTAAAGGGACTTCTCTAAGAAGAAATGAAAAGACCACAGCTAGAGATATGAAAATTACAAAAGAAAAAATCTCACTGCTAAAGGTAAATATATACTCACAGTAGTAGATCAGCTCCTCCACAACAAAGGGTCACATTGAGATGGGTAGGAGAGGCAGAGTTGCAGTCTTCCCCAAACCCCATCCCCAGTATGGTGACCCACAAGCAGGAGGGATCTCACAAATGTACTGCTTATCCCTGAGGAGTCAGGGGTTTGTGCCCCACATCAGGCATGCTAACTCTTGGGACCTGCACTGGAGAGACAGCTCCCAGGACGCCTGGTTTTGAAAACCAACAGGGCTTATGTTCAGGAGAACCACAGGCCTATAGGGAATGGAGATTTCTTTCTTTAAGAGCTTGTACACAGACTCATTTGCCCTGGGATCAAGCACAAAAGCAGCAGTTTGAAAACTGCCTAGACCATATGTGAAGAAGATTTATTTGTTAATCCTAAAGCATTTGCTGGAGGGGCGGGAACCTATTAGGACACTCTCTGGGGACACCGGCACTGGTGGGCACCCTTTCTGCTTCTCCTTCTACCTTGCTAGCATCGGCTTGGCAGACACCTTTTTTGCACTCTCCCTCTGACCTGTTAGCACCAGGGGGCATGTCTGGCATCTGAGACTCTCCCTTGGCCCCAATCAAAGCTGGCCAAGCAAGTACCTCAGCCCTACCACTTCTACAGCCCCACCAAAGCCAGTTGGGTGAGTGCCCTGCACCTGTACTGTTCCCACGGTCTCACCAAACCTGACCAGGCAAATACACTGCCCCTGCATTACTCCTGTGGCCCCACCAAAGCCAGCACACACATGCAGCCCATAATGGGGATACCCACTGAGTGGTTCACTCTGGTGGTAAGGGGTATTATATTTCTGGATCCCAGGGATCCGAAAAAATCAGAAAGTTCTTGACACCCTCAAAAACTGGGACCTAGCTAGAAAAAATCAGGCTGCTTAGACAATCACAAATGATTAAGAGATGACCAAGAGCTAGGTCAAGGTTAATGATAAGTCTTGATCTCCTACTCAAGTCTGCTCCTTCAAGACTGTTTTGCCTAATACATAGAAACAAACACAGAGAGCCAAGCAAAATGCGGAGACAGAAGAATATTTTCCAAATGAAAGAACAAGATAAAACCCCAGAAAAAACCTTAATGAAACAGAGATGGGTAATTTACCTGACAAAAATGTAAAAGTAATGGTCATGAAGATGCTCATGAAACCTGGGAGAGGATGGATGAACACAGCAGAACTTCAACAAAGAGTAGATAGGAGAAAGTACCACACAAATCACAGAGCTGCAGAATACAATAACTGAACTGAAAAATACACTGGAGGGGTTCAACAGCAGAATAGAAGAAGCACCGAAAAGAATCAGTGATCTGGAAGACAGGGCAGTGGAACTCAACAAAACAGAGCAGCAAAGAGAAAAAAAGAACTTTAAAAAGTGAAGATAGGGGCTTCCCTGGTGGCTTGAGTTGAGAGTCCGCCTGCCGATGCGGGGGACACGGGTTTGTGCCCTGGTCTGGGAAGATCCCACATGCTGCAGAGCGGCTGGGCCCGTGAGCCATGGCCACTGGGCCTGCGTGTCTGGAGCCTGTGCTCCGCAACGGGAGAGGCCACAACAGTGAGAACCTCGTGTACCATAAAAACATTAAAAAATAAAAAAAAGTGAAGATAACTTAAGGGACCTATAGGACAACAGCATGCAAAATAACATCCACCTTATAGGGGTGAAGAGAAAAAGAGACTCACTTCACATCTAAAGATGCACACAGACTGAAAGTGAGGAGATGGGCAATCTCTGTATTTTTTTGGTTCCCACCACATGGAGATCAGCTCGGTGCTTTGTGACCGCCTGGAGGGGTGGGATAGGGAGAGTGGGAGGGAGGGAGATGCAAGAGGGAAGAGATATGGGGACATATGTGTATGTATAACTGATTCACTTTGTTATAAAGCAGAAACTAACACACCATTGTAAAGCAATTATACTCTAATAAAGATGTTTAAAAAAAAGTTATATTTACATCTTACAACAGTCTATTAAGTCTTCAATAGCATTATGTCTAGAAAACCAATGTACATACCTTAATTTAAAAATGCTTTATTGCTAAAAATACACTAACAATCATCCGAGCCTTCAGCAAGTCATAACCTTTTTGCTGGTGGAGCGTCTTGCCTTGATGTTGATGGCTGCTGACTGATAAGGGTGGTGGTTGCTGAACGCTGGATTGACTACAGCAATTTTTAAAGATAAGACAACAATGCAGTCTGTGTACTGACTGATCGAATGATTTCTCTGTAGCATGCAATTCTGTTTGATGGCATTTTACCCACAGTTTGACTTCTTTCAAAATTGGAGTCAATTCTCCCAAACCCTGCTGCTGCTTTACCAATTAAATTTATATACAATAGTATCATAAATCCTTGTTGTCATTTTAACAATCTTCACAACATCTTTACCAGGAGTAGAGTCCATCTCAAGAAGTCACTCTTTTGCTCATCCATAAGAAGCAACTCCTCATCGGTTAAAGTTCTATCACGAGATGGCAGCAATTCAGTCACATCTTAAGTCTTCACTTCTAATTCCAGCTTCTTGCTATTTCCATCACATCCGCAGTTACTTCCTCCAGTGAAGTCTTGAGCCCTTCAAAGTCATCCATGAGGGCTGGAATCAACTTCTAAACTCTTGTTAGTGTTGATATTTTGACCTCTTCCCATGAATCATGAATGTTCTTAATGGCATCTAGAATGATGAATCCTTTCCAGAAGGTTTTCAATGTGCTTTGCCCAGATCCATCAGAGGAATCACTATCTGTGGCAGCTATAGCCTTATGAAATATATTTCTTAAATAACAAGACCTGAAAGTTGAAATTAGTCCTTGATCCATGGGCTGCAGAATGAATGTTGTGTTAGCAGCATGAAAACAATAACAATCTTGTACATCTCCATCAGAGCTCTTGGGTGACCAGGTGCACTGTCAATGAGCAGTAATGTTTTGAAAGGAATCTTTTTTTCCTGAGCAATAGGTCTGAACAATGGGCTTAAAATATTCAGCAAACCATGTTGCAAACAAATGTGTTGTCATCCAGGCCTTGTTGTTCCATTTATAGAGCACAGGCAGAGTAGATTTAGAATAATCCTTAAGGGCCCTAGGATTTTCAGAATGGTAAATGAGCATTGACTTCAGCTGAAAGTCACCAGCTGCTTTAGCCCCTAACAAGAGAGTCAGCCTGTCCTTTGAAGCTTTGAAGCCAGACATTGACTTCTCCTCTCTAGCTATGAAAATTCTAGAATGGCATCTTCTTCCAATATAAGGCTGTTTAATCTACATTGAAAATCTGTTGTTTAGTGTAGCCACCTTCACTAATGATTTTAGCTAGATAATCTGGATGATTTGATGCAGTTTCTACTTTGGCACTTGCTGTATCACCTTGTACTTCTATGTTATGGTGACACCTTCTTTCCTTAAACCTCATGAACCAAGCTCAGCTAGCTTCAAACTTTTCTTCTGCAGCTTCCTCACCTCTCTCAGCTGTCACAGAATTAAAGGAAGTCAGGGCCTTGCTCTAGATTAGATTTTTTTTTTTTTGCAGTACGTGGGCCTCTCACTGTTGTGGCCTCTTCCGTTGCAGGGCACAGGCTCCGGATGCGCAGGCTCAGCAGCCATGGCTCACGGGCTTAGCCTCTCCGTGGCATGTGGGATCCTCCCAGACCGGGGCATGAACCTGTGTCCCCTGCATCGGCAGGCGGACTCTCAACCACTGCACCACCAGGGAAGCCCTAGACTAGATTTTGGCTTAAGAGAATGTTGTGACTGGTTTGATCTTCTATCTGACCACTAAAACTTTCTCCATATCAGCAATAAGGCTGTTTTGCTTTCTTATCATTAGTGTGTTCGCTGGAGCAGCACTTTTAATTTCCTTCAAGAACTTTCCCTTTGCACTCACAATGAGGCTAACAGTTTGGCACAAGAGGCCTAGCTTTCAGTCTATCTCAGCTTTCAACATGCCTTCCTTAGTAAGCTTACTCATTTCTAGCTTTTGATTTGAAATAAGGGACGTGCAACTCTTTCTTTCTCTCGAATATTGAGAGGCCATTGTAGGGTTTTTAACTGGCCAAATTTCAATATAGTTTTGTCTTGGGGAATAGGGAGGCCTGAGGAGAGGGAGAGTCAGAGGGGAATGGTCCATAGATGGAGTAGTCAGAACACACAAAACATTTATTAAGTTTGCCATCTTATATGAGCATGATTTCTGGCGCCGCAAAACAATTACAATAGATCAAAGATCACTCATCACAGATCACCATAACACATATAATAATGAAGAATGTTTGAAATATTGTGAGAATTACCAAAATGTGACATAGAGACACAAAGTGAGCAAATTCTTTTGGAAAAATAGCACCGATAGTTTTGCTCCACACAGGGTTGTCACAGACTTTTAATTTGTAAAAAATGCAATATCTGTAAAGCATAATAAAGTCAAGTGAAATAAAATGAGGTATGCCTATAAAGGAGCCCAGATAGATAGATAGATAGATAGATAGATAGATAGATAGATAGATAGATAGATAGATAGATAGATAGATATAGATGATAGATAGTGGATGAATGGATGGATGGGTAGATAAATTCACCTCTTATCAATCATCCCACTCTAAACAAAGAAATCTGTTTCCTACAGGTCAAGGTATAAAAGCTGTTCCCTAAGCCTCAAAGTTGTGCTCTAGCAACTGTGACAATACCAGCCATGCTGCCGACTGGTCTGGCCCTCTCCCCGCCCTGCACATTTTTTTTTTTTTTTTACATCTTTATTGGAGTATAATTGCTTTACAATGGTGTGTTAGTTTCTGCTTTATAACAAAGTGAATCAGTTATACATATACATATGTTCCCATATCTCTTCCCTCTTACGTCTCCCTCCCTCCCACCCTCCCTATCCCACCCCTCTAGGTGGTCACAAAGCACCGAGCTGATCTCCCTGTGCTATGCGGCTGCTTCCCACTAGCTATCTATTTTACGTTTGGTAGTGTATATATGTCCGCCCTGCACATTTATGGTCGAGCTTCCACACACCTTTGCTGGCCTTTATCCCCCCATCCATTCTTTAGGTCCCAATTTGAGACCCAACCCATCCATGGAGCACAGCAACTTCTTTGCCCAGGAATTCCTTTGTATTTGGACATAATCAAGGGACAGGTTTTTCTCTCCCCACTCCTCCCTTCCCAGGGAATAAAATGAGGTGCACACTTACAAACTTTTAGCAGAGCAGAAGAGCTATGGCGGGCTGGGTCAGTCTCAGCTGTGGGAAGGGGGTTCATCTTGTAGATTTGTTACCTGGGGCAGTGCCAGGCACAGCAGCCTCCCAGGTACAGGTCCTGAGCCCACCTTGCACCTTGTTCCACCTCTGCCAGGAGGGAAAACCCGTGACTTTCAGCCAAGACCAGAGGTTGAAAGGGAGAAGAATCGGGCTTTGGGGGTCACGCAGAAAGGTCCAGAGCCCAAAGGGCCACTGAGGCAAGAGTAGAAAGAACAGGTACACACAGGGGAAGGAACTACTTTCTGCCCATCTGAGGCAGGCTCCTAGGGACTGGATGGGAAAGTAGAAAAAACAGGAAAGAAAAAAATTGCTGGCCCCAAACTCTGTTCCGCCTGCGAGTCATTTCAGTCTTTTGAGGTAATGAACTGTACTTTTCCCCTTTCCAAATCTTACAGGGAAAAGGGACAATGATTAATGGTATAGGTTTGTAACGTAACTATTTCGTATGGTTTTCTTTTCCTTCTAAGTTCTAGGGTATCATATCACCTGCATCCCAGGATCCCTGAGGGAAGGGAATTTTTTTTCCCCTTTTACATTGCTGACCTCTGCTGGATGACAGGAAATTCACAGGCGAAGGCTGATTTGTCTCTAAAGTTTTGTTTGGGTTTGATTTAGTAATTCAAATTCAAGATTGTTTGAAAAAAATAAAGGATTTTTCTGTAAATAAATAATTTTAAAAATTTACAACAAGAAAGTGTTACATATTTTATGTTTTTACAATGATGACAAAGCAGAAGTGATTGTGAAATACATGTACCTGTACTGTTGATGAGTGTGAACTGATGTGACCCTATGGAATTGAATTTGTAGAACCTAAGGAGAGTAATTTTAAAAGGGCCCTTGGGGTGTCCCTGGTGGCACAGTTGTTAAGAATCTGCCTGCCAATGCAGGGGACACAGGTTTGAGACCTGGTCCGGGAAGATCCCACATGCCATGGAGCAACTAAACCCTGTGCGCCACAACAACTCAGCCTGTGCTCTGGAGCCTGCGATCCACAACTACTGAAGCCCACGTGCCTAGAGTCCGTGCTCTGCAATAAGAGAAGCCACCGCAGTGAAAAGCCCACCCACTGCAATGAAGAGCAGCCCCCGCTCTCCGCAACTAGAGAAAGCCCAGGCACAGCAACGAAGACCCAACGCAGCCCAAAATAAATAAATTTATAAAAAATTAAAAAATCAAATCAAATCAAAGGGCCTTTGATCCAGTTGATCTTCTGCAAATCCAGAAGCCATAAGTAATTTTAAAAAGTGAAAGTACTCACCTTTTGGCCGGAACTGCCATCTTCCAGTAATTCTCCAAAATGACCAACACAAAGGGAAAGAGGAGGAACACCTGCTACATGTTCTCTAGGCCTTTTAGAAAACATAGAGTTGTTCCTTTGGCCACATACATGCGAATCTACAAGAAAGGTGATACTGTAGATATCAAGGGAATGGGCACTGTTCAAAAAGGAATGCCCCACAAACGTTACCATGGTAAAACTGGGAGAGTCCACAATGTTACCCGGCATGCTGTTGGCATCATTATAAACAAACAAGTTAAGGGCAAGATTCTTACCAAGAGAATTAATGTGCCTATCGAGCATATTAAGCACTCTAAGAGCCGAGATAGCTTCCTGAAACCGGTGAAGGAAAATGGTCAGAAAAAGAAGGAAGCCAAAGAGAAAGGTACTTGGGGTCAACTGAAGCGCCAGCCTGCTCCACCCAGAGAAGCACACTTCATGAGAACCAACGGAAAGGAGCCTGAACTGTTGCAGCCCATTCCCTATGAATTCATGGCATGATGGGTGTGAAGAAAATAAAAGACCTGGACTGTAAAAAAAAAAAAAAAGTAAAAAAGTAAAAGTACTCATTCCCAAAGTTACTCATCAAATTATGCCCATAAATATCCAGGAGCACACTATTGGCTAAAGAGATTGTGATATACCCACATCAGTCAGATATGAAAGCTGATTTTTTTCTTCTAGTTTTGTTGAGATACAATTGACATATAGCACTGTGTAAGTTGAAGGTGTACAGCATAATGATTTGACTTATATGTACCATGAAATGATGACCACAGTAAGTTTAGTGAACAGCCATCATCTCATACAGATACAAAATTAAAGAAACAGAAAACCTTTTTCTCCTTGTGATGAAAACTCTTAGAATTTACTCTCCTAACAACTTTCTTTGTAACATATGGCAGTGTTAATTATAGTTATTATGCTGTACATTATATCTCTAGTACTTATTTATCTGATAACTGGAAGTTTGTACCTTTTGACAACATTCATACAATTTCCCCTCCCTCACCCCTGCCTCTAGTAACCACAAATACAATCTCTTTTTATATAAGTTTGCTAGTTTTTGTTCACTCGTTTGTTTGTTTTTGAAGTATAATTGCCCTGCAACACTGTTAGCTCCTGTTACACAACATAGTGATCTGTTATCTCTATATATTTCAAAAAAAGCACCATGATAAGTCTAGTTACCATCTCTCACCATACAATAACACATAATTATTGACTATATTCCACACACTGGGTATTTCACATCATGACTCATTTTTTTACAGCTGGAAGTTTGTATTTCTTAATCTCCCTCCCCTGTTTTTCTCTTCTCCCCAACCCCCTCTCCTCTGACAACCACCTGCTTGTTCTCTGCATCTACGACTACGTTCCTGTTTCATTGTTTGTTCATTTGTTTTGTGTTTTAGATTCCACATATAAGTGAAATCATGATATTTGTCTTTCTTTGTCTGACTTATTTTGCTTAGCGTAATAACCTCTAGGTCCATCCATATTGTCAAAAATGGCAAGATTTCATTCTTTTTTTATGGCTGAGTGTGTGTATCTATATATATATATATAGATACACACACACACACACACACCCCACATCTTCTATGTCCATCTATTGATGGGCACTTAGATTGCTTCCATATCTTACCTATTGTAAATAATTCTGCAATGGACATAGGGATACATATACCTTTTCAAATTAGTGTTTAGGTCTCCTTTGGAAAAATACCCAGGAGTAAAACTGGTGGATCATATGGCAGTTCTATTTTCATTTTTTTGAGAATTCTCCATACTGTTTTGCATAGTAACTGCACCAAATTTACATTCCCACCAACAATGCCAAGGGTTCCCTTTCCTCCACATCCCCAACACTTGCTATTTGTTGTCTTTTTGATGACAGCCATTCTAACAGGTGTGAGTGATATCTCATTGTGGTTTTGATTTTCATTTCCCTGATGATTAGTGATGCTGAACATCTTTTCATGTGCCTGTTGGCCTTTGTATATCTTCTTTGGAATAATGTCTGTTCAGGTCCTCTGACCATTTTAAAATCAGGTTGTTTGTTTTATCGATGTTGAGTTCTGAGTTCTTTGTATATTTTGGATATTAACCCCTTATCATATATATCATTTGCAAATATCTTCGCCCATTCAATAGATGGCCTTTTTGTTTTGTTGATAGCGTCCTTTGCTGTGTAAAACCTTTTTAGTTTGATGTAGCCCCATTTGTTTGTTTTGGCTTTTGTTTCCCTTACCTGGGGAGACAGATCCAAAAAAAAATATTGCTAAGACTGATGTCAAATAATGTACTGGCTATGTTTTCTTCTACAAATTTTATGGTTTCAGGTCCTACATTCAAGTCTTTAATCCATTTTGAATGTATTTTTGTATATGGTGTGAGAAAGCAGTCGTTTGATTCTTTTGCATGCTGCTGTCCAGTTTTCCCAGCACCATTTATTGAAGAGGCTGTCTTTACCCCATTGTATACTCTTGCTAACTTTGTCCTACATTAATTGGCCATATAAGTGTGAGTTCACTTCTGGACTCTCTCTTCTATTCCACTGATCTATGTGTCTTTGTGTGTGTGTGTGTGCGTGTGTGTATGCCAGTATCATACTGTTTCGATTACTGTGGCTTTGTACCAGAGTTTGAAATCAAGAAACATGATACCTCCAGTTTTGTTCTTCTTTCTCAATATTGTTTTGGCTATTCTGGGTCTTTTGTATTTCCATACAAATTTTGGAAATACTAGTTCCAGTTCTGTGAAAAATTCCATAGGTATATTGATAGGAATTGTGTTGAATCTGTAGATTGCCTTGGGTAGTAAGGTCATTTTAACAATGTCAATTTTTCCAATCCATGAACATGGTATATCTTTCCATTTGTTTGTGTCATGTTCAATTTTTTCATCAGTGTCTTACAGTTTTCTGAGTACACGTCTTTTATCACCTTAGTTAGACTTATTTCTAGGTATTTTATTCTTTTTGATGTGATTGTGAATGGAATCGTTTTCTAAATTTCTCTTTCTGGTAGCTCATTGCTAGTGTATAAAAACACAACAGATTTCTGTATATTAATTTTGTATCCTGCAATTTTACTGAATTCATTGATGAGTTCTAATTTTTTTTCAGTGGTGTCTTTAGGATTTTCTATATATAGTATCATGTCATCTGCAAACAGTAACAGTTTTACTTCTTTCTTCCAATCTGGATTCCTTTAATTTCTTTTTCTTTTCAAAGTTCTGTGGCTAAGACTTCCAGTACTAAGTTGAATAAAAGTGGTGAAAGTGGGCATCCTTATCTTGTTCCTGACCTTAGAGGAAATGCTTTCAGCTTTTCACTATTGAGTATGATGTTACCTGTGGGTTTGTCATCTATGGCCTATATTATGTTGAGATTTGTTCCCTCTACATCCACTTTTTTGAGAGTTTTTATCATAAATGGATGTCCAAATTTGTCAAAAGATTTTTCTATATCTATTGAGATTATCATATGATTTTTAGTCTTCAATTTGTTGATGTGGTGTTTCTCAGTGATCAATTTGCAGATATTGAACTATCCTTGCATGTCTGGCATAAATTCTGCTTGATCATGGTATATGTTCCTTTTAATGCATTGTTGAATTCAATTTGCTAATATTTTGTTAAGGAATTTGCATCTATGTTCATTAGTGATATTGACCTGCAATTTTCTTTTTTGTGATATCTTTGCCTGGTTTCAGTATCAGGGTGATGTTTGCCTTCTGTAATGAGTCTGACCCAGGTCATTTCAAATTCCTCCTTCTGCCCTGGTTCTCCAAGCATGTGAAATTTTGTGTGTGCCCTTAAGAATGGAGACTCTATTTTCTACAGCCCTCTGTCTCTCATGAAAGTTAGACCCACTGGCCTTCCAAGCCAAATGTTCTGGGGGCTCATCTTCCCAGTGCAGGACCCCTGGACTGGGGAGCCCAGTGTGGGGCTTTGACCCCTCACTCTTGAGGGGAACCTCTGCAATTGTAATTATAATCCTGTTTGTGGGTTGCCTATGCAGGGGTATGGATCTTGACTATATGACATCTCTGCGCCTCCTACCCATCTCATTGTAGTTCCTTTTAAAATTATTATCTTTAATTATACAAGATCTTTTCTGCTAGTCTTCAGGACATTCTCATTGATAGTTGGTCTGTAAATAGGTGTAATTTAGGTGTGCCCATGAAAATAGGTGAAATTGGGATCTTCCTACTCTGCCATCTTGGCCATGCCCCATAAAAGCTGATTTTTTAAAGACCCTCTGGCAACTTGGAAAATACATATGACACATGCTTAAGGCTCAGCAGTTCTTATTCAGGGTGTGCACTGAACATGTAAAAACTGAAAATACAGATTCCCAAGTCCTAGCCAAGAAGATTATGCCTAAGTTGGACTGGGTGTGGAAGGGCACTGGATTTTGGAAAAACCCTCCAAGTGTATCTTCTACTTACACCCCATATAAAATTCTAAATTAAATGAAAAAAACCTGGATGTCAACTGTCATTTTTTTTTTTTTTTTTTTTTTTTGCGGTACATGGGCCTCTCACTGTTGTGGCCTCTCCCGTTGCGGAGCACAGGCTCCAAACGCACAGGCTCAGCGGCCATGGCTCACGGGCTTAGCCGCTCCATGGCATGTGGGATCTTCCCGGACCAGGGCATGAATCCGTGTCCTCTGCATCGGCAGGCAGACTCTCAACCATTGCGCCACCAGGGGAGCCCTCCAACTGTCATTTATATTTCAACTTTAATTTGATAAAACATTTAATTGCATGTGGACAGGAACAAGGAAGGAAGAGGGCCCTGTATCTGGATGAAGTGGATATATGCTCCCTCCTGCAAGGTACCAACCAAAATAAGAACCATATTTGATGACACTAGGACTGCAAGCAGTATATAAATAATGTGTAATTTCATTTAATATAATAATATTTAAAAATATGAGTTGAGTGATATTTTTCTAGCTGTTAGTTTTGCCAAATACCAATGTAGAAATTAGCCTTCTGCAGCTGCAGAGGCAACTGAATTTCCAGCTTGCTTGTATGCGGCTCAGTCCCTCTTTTAACAACCATAAAATGGCCCAAACATCACTGACCCACAACTCTCAAAATCACCTAAACTAGAGATAATCCAACAGCTTTGGACCATCTGCTGAGGGAGGCAGGCAGCATGGCAGGAAGAGTCTTGTGCTGGAGAGACAAGAGACTCAAGGCCTGGTGTTGACTTGCTGCTAACTCACAAGTCATCTTGGGTGAGTCCCTTCCCCCTTGCAGATTACTGTAAAATGAGAGGTAAGGGGTCCAAACTTAAACACCTTCAGGGGGCAGGTAATACCAGTGAGTGAAATGGGCCAGGACCAAGACAATGGAGAATAGTGAAGACTGGGGAAAGTTGAGAGTTCATGCCTTTGTAAAGGGATAGCCACTCCTCAGCTCCTGCAGATTGTTTTATCAGGGTTGCTGAGAACAGTTATGAAGGTTGTGCACTGCACAAGGACACTATTTCAGAGGACATGTCATTCATATCATAGATGTAGATATTTTCTGTAGAGGGTTTTGAGGAAAGGATACCTTATAATTTGCACGAAGGTGTTATATGGGCTTTCAGAAGCCCTAGTTACCATGTGGGAATACAGTTCTAATGTTGCCGGATCTGTTGTTGTTGTTTTTGAGAAGCTGGAAATATGGCTTTTAATGTAAAATGTCCCTAATTTAAAATTAGGTGGAAACTAATTCCAAAACATATTTGACATTGTGTGAGCTAACCAAAACTCTTCTGGAGGTCAGATTCAGGCTATAAGTTGAAGATCTCTGACCCAGAAGAACTGTAAGTTACTGACACTTCAGAGACCCTCCTATTTTATGTACCTCGTGTAATTTTGAAGGAATCAGAAATAAATAGTAATTACCTGGGTAAATTGTATGGATGTAACAGGAATTATATGGATATAAAAAGTAAAAGTGCATCCTTTGAATGATGGTATGTATAACATTCTCCCTACTTATCATCTGGTTAACTTTAATTCATCCTTTCTTATTACAAATGTTATTTCTCCAGAGAGAGCTTCCTAAGACTTTCACCTCAATGAGGTTCCCCTCTTACACTTTCTTAAAATACCTTCCTTTACTAAATGAATTCTTCAACTTTGTATCTTAAGATAGTCACTTGTGTGAATGTTTGCTTACTGTCTGTTTGCTCACCATTTGATGGAGAGTATGTCTTTGTTAACTGTTGTAACCCCAGTAGGGCTATTGCTGGTACATATCAGGCACCCAATGTAGATTTATTGAATGATGGATTAGTCTCCACCCCATCAGTAAAACATCCCTTCTTCTTGGAAATCTCTGACTGAACTTGCTGCCTGGTGTTTGACTTCTGCATTCCAGAACTTGGAGGACGTCTGTTTTCCATTTCTGAGCAGGGTCTCTGGTGTGTCCCTCTCCCCGACATAACTCCTGAGCCAGAGAAGAGAGCCAGTTCAAGGCAGTGATGTTCAGGACATCCATGCTTGGTTCGTGGCTAAAACCCACCTAGATGGGGGTTGGAGGACACATAATTCAGGTAACACACACCAAGACATGTTAGAAAGTTCACTTCATCTTGGATGCTGGGGTAGAGGGGGAGAGTTTTCAGCCCATAATTAAATTCTGCTCCCTGTACATATTTTGCATTCTTATTTTATTTTATATGAGTAACAAGATCATTATGATGCCAACTAATAGGCCAACCCTCCTGCAGATTTATTGAAGAAATCTGGTAGCTTTCCAAGGCAAATTGCGTTGTTTTTTTTTTTTTTTTTGGTACTTGGGCCTCTCAGTGTTGTGGCCTCTCCCGTTGCGGAGCACAGGCTCCGGATGCGCAGGCTCAGCGGCCATGGCTCACGGGCTCAGCCGCTCCGCGGCATGTGGGATCTTCCCGGACCGGGGCATGAACCCATGTACCCTGCATAGGCAGGCGGACTCTCAACCACTGCGCCACAGGGAAGCCCCAAATTGCATTTTTTGACGTTGAAAATAATTCTTTAAGGATCATCCCCAAGTTCCCAAAACATCAGCTAAAGCAGTTGACTCCGTAAAGTAGCTAAACACAGATGAAGCTAATGATTGTGGGAGAAACCGCAGAAGGAGAAGGAAAACCAGAATCACACAAAGATAGGAGCAAAAGAGAAAATGAAAGGCAGGAGCAGAGAAAGGAAGGTTAAGAAAGAAAGAGAAGCAAGGAGCGTTCTGGAAGAGGACATCATCAGGGGGAGGGTGTCCGTCCAAAACTCCAGCTCCAGCTCTTTCAGTCTCTGTCCCACGCTCATGTTCAAGTCCAGCTGTAAGTATTCCTCGGTCTGATCGTAGGCCGGCCACAGGGGCAGGCCTTCCCCATTAGGATTCCTGGAAGTGAGAGATTTTCAGCCTCAAACACCTGGTTACGGAGGATGCTGGGAGGTTCACTTACCCATTCCGAGCAAAGTTAGCCCAATATAGCATCATGTTCCTGCTCAGCTGTTTCACTGCACTCATTGCGTATTTGCAGATACTGACTTGCCTGAAGAATCATGGTTCCAAATGGTGGAGGCTGAACACACATCTTCCCTGACCATCCAACACTCTTCCTGCCCTTTCCACGGGACTGCAAGTTCCTTGGGGACAGAGACACCTCTCTCTCTCGATCAATCAATCAATTATTGTACTTCTTTATTTGAAAATGTAACACTGCTTAAAGCACAAAGTTCAAAATGCAGGAAGTATATCTAATGAAAGTAAGTTTCTCCATCTCTTCCCTCTAGTCACCCAGTTACCAGCCTCAGAGGCAACCATTGTTACCACATTCTTGAGGGAACTTCCGAAGGAGTCTAGACGTGCATGAGGGTTTAAGCAGACACTTTTAACACACTTGATGCTACAGTGGACACACATTATACATCTTTCTCTTTCACTAAAATTGTATCCAGGAGTTAGTTCCATATTGCTGCCTATAAACCTTCCATTTACTGTTCTTTGTTGCTCTATAAATATACAATACATAAATATATATATGTAAGTATATAATTCATGTATCCAGTACTGTATTGATGGGTCTTGACATTTTTTTCAATCTTTTGCTCGTAAAAGCAATGTTTTAGTGTGTGTTTGTGTGTGTATATTTTTGCACATGTGGAAGTCTAATTGCATAAAAAATTCCAGAAGTTGAATTGCTGGGCTAAAAACTACACGCATTTTAAATTTTGATAGAGTTTTCCATTGACATATGAGGTTATCAATTTTCCCCCACCTGCTCAAATACATTATGTAAAATGTTCTTCTCAACCTTGATCTATGAAAAATGAGTCCTTGGTCAAGGTTAGTTTTTAATCCTCTTTGCTATGAGCGAGGTTGAATGGATTTTTATGTTTAAAAGCCACATGTTTCCCTTTCCATAAACTATTTATATCTGTTACCCAGTTTTTGACTGGGTTGTGTTTTTCTCATTGATTTTATGAGTTCTTTAGATACCAAGGAATTTAACCCTTTGATACATACATATGTTGTTCATTTTTTCCATTTTTGAGAGTCCATGTGCCCATCACATAGTACAGGTTCAGTGATGGTTACTGAGTAATAATAATAGTAATATTTCTTAAGCACTCACCATATGATTTATGAGAATTGTTTCATTTAATCCTTATGACAACCTAGGAGGTAGTTCTGTTAGTATTGGCATTATAAGATAAGAAAGAATAAATAAAACAATGAACAAACCGCACTGCACAGACACACTCTAGAGGAGAGGTTCTGTCCTTTTCACGGAGAGGCTAGCATGAACTGGTTAAGAGCCTACACTGTGCAATTTTTTAACTAAATAGTTTAGTCATAACTCCTGTGTGTAGTTCTTATGGTTTTTTAAATTTTGATCACCTCATCTGATTGGCTTATTATTTTAGGCACTGAACAGGTCATAAATTCAGGAATAAATGAGCTAACCTCACCAGAAAGAGTTCACAAGCATTTACATTAGATCACCTGGATCCAGACAACTTTCAGCTGCAATTATGAAAAATGTGGTTCTTGCCTTTGAAAGCCCTGAGTGGTAGCCTCACGGGAGCTCTGGGAAGGGCAGGGAGGGTGAGACCAGATGTCAAAGAGAAGGAAGTAAGTGGGTGGGGTTTTTTTTTCAAAAAAAATCAGATTGCATGAGTGCCCCCAAGTGCCCACCCCTATAGGCTTTAGTCTAGAGAAAAACACTCATCAAGCAAATGTTGGCCCATCTTTTTCATGGCCTCTTTTTCTAAAACTACGAGTGGAGACATTCTCCAGCGAAAGGTTGTGTCTGTAAACCACCATGCCAGTCCTCCCAGCCCCTGCATAGTGTTGCGGTTGGTGAGGCTTCGCGCTAACAATGGAGATTCTCATCTTCTCCCCAACTCGTCCCAAGCTCATGTTCCTGCAAGAGCAGGAGCCCCTGAAGCCAGTTTCTTACCAAACGTGACAATGTCGCCCTTCAGGAAGGCACCTCCAGAGACAAAGCGGATTTCATCAGTGTGATCAGCTTTGACAAAAGGTGGCTTCTTATCCTTTAAGCACTGGGGCCGATGCTGAAACTCATAGAAGTAGACAGGTGCACCAGCATCTGCAGAAAGGTAGGAAGGGTTTGTGGCAGGCATGCATGCAGGGGGCAGTAGGGGCTGGCCCTGCATTTCCATCCATCTAGTCTGGGATCCACAGACTCGTGGGTGGAACAGCCCAGAGACAATGTGAGGCTAGTGTTTCCTGCTACAGTGGCCCTCATGCCCCTGGAGACAGAACTCACTACCCCTCAGGGTGGCCTGAGAGGGCAACAGTACTACTTCTCAAAAAAAAACCCTTTATACTGATCCGAGATCTACCTCCTTGTGACTTCCTTTGTTTGACCCTGGTTCAACTGTCTGGGGAAAACAGAACAAAATTATTTCCTGTTACCAAGATGCTCTGCTGCATCCTATGTTTCTTCACCTCTCTTCTAAAGGTCTTTGCTCTGTAATTTCCCCTCTTTCCCTGCATCATCAGTTTTTCTCTATTGGATCATCACCATCAGTAGCAAACATGCTTACAAAGTCTCTCATTAAAGCACACACACGTGTGCACACACATATGGGCACACACACACAGAAGCACACACAAACATATCAATACATACTCTTGGTCTCAACTTCCCCTCCAGTTACTGGCTTATTTCTCTAAATTCCTTCTAGCAAGCCTTACAGTGAAGTTGCCTTATTATCTCTGCTTCCTTTCCTCTCATTTTCTCTTTCAATAGAAGTATCATGTATGGACAATAAAAAGCACAGATTTTAAGTGTACATTTTGATGAGTTTTTACAAATGCATGCACGTTCGTGTAAACACCACCCCAAGCAGGATACAGAGCATTTCCATCACCCCAGAAGTTCCCTTGCATCTCCTTCTAGTCACTCTACCAAGAGAAAACCAAAGTTTTTATTCCTATCACAGTTGATTAATTTTGCTTGTTCTTGAACTCTGTATGGAATAACACAAAATGTACTCTTTTGTATCCAGCTTCTTTTGCTCAGCATAATACTTTTGAGGTTCATCCATGTTTTGCCTGTATCAATAATTGACTCCTAATCACCAAGTAGTAAGCTACTGCATGAATATACCATAAATTACTTATCCATTCATCTGACGATAGACATTTTGGGTTCTTTCCAATTTTGGGCTATTATGATTAAAGCTGCTGTGGATATCCATATACAAGTCTTTTCTGCGGTTGAGTAACAGGGTAAGTGTATGTCTATAAGAAACTTACAGTTTTCCAGGGTGATTGTAACCACTTCACATTCCCACCAGAAGTTCTGAACATTCCACCCTTGGCAATACTTTTTGGTATATGGTTTGAGTTTTTAATATTAGCCATTTTAGCAGGTGTAAATAGTTGCCTCATTTTGGTTTCATTTTGCATTTCCCTGATGACAATGTCGAGCACCTTTTCATGTGCATTTTGCTTTCATTCATCCTCTTTAGTGAAGTGTCTTTTCAAGCCTTTTACACATTTGTAATTGGATTATTTGTCTTTTCACTACTGAACTGTAAGAGTTCTTCTATTCTGGATATGAATTTTTTGTCAGATTTGTATTGTGAATATTTTCTTCCAGTCTGTGGCTTGCTTTTGCATTTTCTTCACAGTAATTTTTAAAAATTCACCAACATAAAAGTCAGCATTTTAACAATTTCAAAGTGTATAATTCAGTGGCTTTTAGTATGTGCAGAATGTTATGCAACCATCACCACTATCTAGGTCCAGAACATTTTCATCACCTCAGACAGAAACCCAGATCCATTCAAGCAGTCATTCCCTCACTCACCCCTCCCCTTACCCTTGGGAATTTTATGGTGCTATAGATTTGCCTACTCTGGACATTTCACATAAATAGAATCACACAACATATAGCCTTTTATGGTCTTCTTCCACTTAGCAGTTTTTCCAGGGTTCATCCGTATTGTAGCACGTATCAATATTTCATGGCTAAATTATAATCCATTGTATATATATACACCACCTTTTGTTTATCTATTCACCAATTGATGGACATTTGGGTTGTTGCTTCTTTTTGGTTACAGTAAGGCTGCTATGAACACTCATGTAAGATTTTTGTTTGACCACCTATTTTTAAAAAATTTTTATTGGAGTATAGTTGCTTAGGAGTGTATTTGCTGGGTTGTTGATACTTCTACGTGTAACTTTTTGAGGAACAGTCGAACTGTTTTCTACAACAGGTGCACCATTTTACATTCCCATCAGCAGTATATGAGTGTTCCAATTTCTCCACATTCTCAACAACATGTTATTTTCTGGATTTGTTGTTTGTTGTTTTTTGTTTGTTTGCTTATTGTAGCTACTCTAGTGGATGTGAAGTGGTATGTCGTGGTTATGATTTTCATTTCTTTAATAACAAATGATGTTGATCATCTTTTCATGTGCTTATTAGCCATTTGTATATCTTCTTTGGAAAAATGTCCATTCAATCCTTTGCCCATTTTTTATTTGAGTTGTTTGGCCTTTTGTTTGTTTGTTTGTTTACTTGTAAGAGTTCTTTATATATTCTGAATAATAGACCCTTATCAGATATATGATTTGCAAATATTTTCTCCCATTCTGTGGGTTGTCTTTTCACTTTCTTTATATTGTCCTTTAATGCACAATAATTTTTAATTTTGATAAAGTCCAATTTTTTTCTTTTTTGTTTATATTTTTGGTGTTATATCTAAGAATCCATTGCCAAATCTGAGGTCATAGAAATGTACCCTGTTTTCTTCTAAGAGGTTTACAGTTTCACCTCTTACATTTAGGTCTCTGATCCATTTTGAGTTAATTATTTTTTTAACATCTTTATTGGAGTATAATTGCTTTACAATGGTGTGTTAGTTTCTGCTTTATAACAAAGTGAATCAGCTATACATACACATATATCCCCATATCTCCTTCCTCTTGCGTCTCCCTCCCACCCTCCCTATCCCACCCTTCTAGGTGGTCACAAAGCACCGAGCTGATCTCCCTGTGCTATGCTGCTGCTTCCCACTAGCTATCTATTTTACATTTGGTAGTATATATAAGTCCATGCCATACTCTCACTTCGTCCCAGCTTACCCTTCCCCCTCCCCATGTCCTCAAGTCCATTCTCTATGTCTGTGTCTTTATTCCTGTCCTGCCCCTAGGTTCTTCAGAACCATTTTTTTTAGATTCCATATATATGTTTTAGCATACGGTATTTGTTTTTCTCTTTCTGACTTAACTTCACTCTGTATGACAGTCTCTAGGTCCATCCACCTCACTACAAATAACCATTTTGAGTTAATTTTTGATTATGGTGTGAGGGTAGGGTTCAATTTCCTTCTTTTGCATGTGTTATTCAGTTGTCCCAGCAGAATTTGCTGAAAAGACTATTTTTTCCCCATTGAATAGTCTTGGCAGCCTTGTGTAAATCAATTGACTATAGATATATATAGGTTTATTTCTGGACATTGATCTGTTTGTCTATTCTTATGCCAGTAGCACACCACCTTGACTACCATTGCCTTGTAGTGAGTTTTAAAATCAGTAAATATGAGTCTTCCAGCTTTGTTCTTTTTCAAGATTATTTTGGCTATTCTGGGTCCCCTGAAATTCCATATGAATTTTAGGATCAGCTTGTCCATTTCTGCAAAAAGGGAAGTCAGAATTTTGATGGGAATTGCATTAAATTTGGGAGTATTGCCATCTTAAATCTAAATCTTCCAAACCATTTATTCTTTCATTTCTTTCAGCAATGTTTTATAATTTTCAGTGCACGTATCTTGTACCTCCTTGGTTATATTAATTTCTAAGTAATTTATTCTTTTTGATGCTAATGCTATTCTAAATGAAGTTGTTCTCTTAATTTCATTTTTTGATTGTTCACTGCTAGTGTGTAGAAATAAAACTGACTTTTGTATGCTGATCTTGTATCCTGAAACTTTGAATTTATTAACTCTCATGGTTTTTTGTGGATTCTTTAGAATTTTCTACACATAATATCATGCCATCTGTGAATAGAGACAGTTTTGCTTCTTTCTTTCCAATTTAGATTCCTTTTAATTTGTCCTCGCTAGAACTTGAATAGAAATGGTGGGAGGAAACATCTTTATCTTGTTCCTGATCTTAGGGAAAGATTTCAGTCTTTCACCACTAAGTAAGATATCAGCTGTGGGTTTTTCACATAAGTCCTTTATCAGTTTGAACAAGGTCCTGTGTATTCTTAGTTTGTTGAGTGTCTTCATCATGAATGTGTGTTGAATTTTGTCAAATGCTTTTTCTGCATCTAATAAGATAATTGTGTGTTTTTTCCTGTATTCTATTAATAAGGTATATTATATTGATTGATTTTCATATATTGAACCATGCTTATATTCCTGGGATAAATCCCAATTGATTATGGTATACAATCCTTTTAATATGCTAGATTCAGTAGCTAGGATTTTGTTGAGGATTTTTGCAACTAGGCTCATATGGGATATTGGTCTATAGTTTTCTTTTCTTGTGATGTCTTTGTCTGGCTTTACTATCAGGGTACTACTGGTCTCACAGGACGAGTTACGAAGTATTCCCTCCTCTTTCACTTTTTTGAAAGGATTGAGAAAGATTGGTTTTAATTCTTTAAATGTTTGCTAGAATTCACCAGTGAAGACAACTGGTCCTGGGATTTCCTTTGTTGGTAGGGTTTTGCTTACTGATTCAATAATTTCTTTTGTCATAGGTATATTCAGACTTTCTATTTCTTCTTGAATTGGTTTTTGTAGTTTTTGTGTTTCTAGGAATTTCTCAATTTCATCTACCTAATTTGTTGCCATACACCTGTTCATAATAATCCTTTTTATTTCTGTAATGTCTGTAGTAATGCACCCACTTTCATTTCTAATTTGAGTCTTCTTTCTTGGTCAGTCTGATTAAAAGTTTGTCAATTTCATTGTTTTTCTTTTTTTTCAATAAACACTCTTTTATTTTTATTTTTTAAATTAATTAACTTACTTTTATCTTTGGCTGCATTGGGTATTTATTGCTGCGCGCAGGCTTTCTCTAGTTGTGGCAGCGAGCAAGGGCTACTCTTCGTTGTGGTGCGTGGGCTTTTCATTGTGGTGGCTTCTCATTGCAGAGCATGGGCTCTAGGTGTGCAGGCTTCAGTAGTTGTGGCACACGGGCTTAGCTGCTCCACAGCACGTGGGATCTTCCTGGACCAGGGATCAAACCTGTGTCCCCTGCATTGGCAGGCAGATTCTTAACCACTGCGCCACCAGGGAAGTCTCTGTTGTTTTTCAAAGAACCAAATTTTATATTCATCCATTCTCTCTATTGATTTTATACTCTATTTCATTTATCTCTGCTCTTATCTTTATTATATTCTTCCTTCTGGTTGGATTTACTTTGCTCTTATTTTTCTAGTTACTTAAGGTGGAAGGTTGGGTTATTGATTTGAGATCGTTTTTGCTTTTTTCTTTTTTTTTTTAAGATGTTAGGGGTAGGAGTTTATTATTTATTTATTTTTATTTTTGCAGTGTTGGGTCTTCGTTTCTGTGCGAGGACTATCTCTAGTTGTGGCAAGGGGGGGCCACTCTTCATCGTGGTGCGCGGGGCTCTCACTATCGTGGCCTCTCTTGTTGGGGAGCACAGGCTCCAGACACGCAGGCTCAGTAGTTGTGGCTCATGGGCCCAGCTGCTCCACGGCATGTGGGATCCTCCCAGACCAGGGCTCGAACCCGTGTCCCCTGCATTAGCAGGCATATTCTCAACCACTGTGCCACCAGGGAAGCCCTTTTTTGCTTTTTAATGTATGCACTTACAGCTATAAATTTCTCTCTAAGCACTGCTTTCACCATGCCCCATAAGTTTCAGAATCTTGTGGTTTTGTTTTCATTCATCTCAAAGTATGTTCTGATTTTCCCTGTGATTTCTTCTTTGACCTATTGATTATTTAAGAGTTTGTTGTTAAAAACTATTTTGTAGCAAAGCACACTATCAACAAAATAATAAGGCAATCCACAGAATGGGAGAAAATGTTTGCAAATCATTTATCTGATAAAAGATTAATATATCTAGAGTATGTAAAGAACTCCTAAAACTCAGTAACAACAACACAAAAACCAGCTAAATTCAAAAATAGGCAAAGAAACTTGAATAAACATTTCTCCAAAGAATATATACAAATGGGTAATAAGCACATGAAAAGATATTCGATATCAACGTCACTAATTCTTAGGGAAATGCAAATCATAACCACAATAAGATACCATTTCACACCTATTACAATGGCTATTACTTAAAAATGATAATAACAAGTGTTGGTAAAAATGTGGAAAACTTGGAACCCTGTGCATTATAAGTGCACAATGTAAAATGGTGCAGCCACTGTGGAAAACAATAGAACAGTTCCTCAAAAAATTAAACATAGAATAACCACATGATCCAGCAATTACACCTCTGGGTATGCACCCCAAGAAGTGAAAGCCACAACTTGAACAGATATTTGTATACCAATGTTCATGGAAGCATTATTCACAACAACCAAAGGTGGAAACAGCCCAAATGTCCATTGATGGCCGAAAGGATAAACAAAATGTGTTATATACATACCATAGAATATTATTCAGTCTTAGAAAAGAATGAAATTCTGATACATGATACAACATGGATGAACTTTAAAGGCATTACGCCAAGTGAATTAAGCCAGATACAGAAGGACAAATATTATATGATTCAACTTATATGAAGTGCCTAGAATAGTCAAATTCATAGAGACAGAAGGAGTGGGGAGTTATTTTTTAATGGGTACAGAGTTTCAATTTGGGATGATGAAAATGTTCTGGAGATGGATGGACAGTGGTATGGTTGCACAATAATGTGAATGAACTTTAATTCCACTGAACTGTACACTTAAAAATTATTAAAATGGTAAAAATTTTTGTTATGCATATTTTGCCACAATTTTCTAAACTATAAAAAAGTGCCATTTAATTTATAAACATTTGTGAATTTTCCAGATTTCCTTTCGTTATTGATTTCTAACTTCATTCCACTGTGGTTGGAAAAGACACTCTGTATGATTTACATCTTTTTAAAAGTTACTGAGACTTGTTTTGTGGTCCAGTATATGGTCTATAGCTGAGGATGTTCCATGTGTACTTGAGAAGAATATGCAATCTGCTGTTGTTAGGTGAAGTGTTCTTTATGTTTCTGTTTAATGTAGTTGGTTTATAGTATTGTTCAAGTTTTCTATTTCCTTGTCTATCTTTTGTATAGTTGTTCTAGTATTGAAAGTGGGGTTGAAGTCTCCAACTATTAATGTAAAACTGTCTGTTTCTCCCTTTGATTCTGTCATTTTTTGCTTCATATATTTTGGGGCTCTGTTGTAAGGTACATCTGGGTTTTTAATTGCTATATCTTCTTGATGGATTCACTATTTTATCCTTATATAATGTGCTTCTCTGTCTCTTTTAGTCTGGAACAATTTCTCTGTAACTATTTAGCCTTAAAGTCTATTTTGTCTGATTTAAGTATTGCCACTACAACTCTCTTTTGGTTACTGTTTGCATGGAATGTATCTTTTGCCATCCTTTCACTTCCAACCTATTTGTATCTTTGATTCTAAAGTGAGTGTCTTGTAGAAAGCATATAGTTGGATTACTTTTTTTTAATCCATTCGTTCTGCAATCACTGCATTCTGAGATCTTAAAGACAGTCTCTTCAGCAAGTGGCATTGAGAAAGCTGGACAGCCGCACGTAAATCAAAGAAGTTAGAACACACCCTCACACCATACAAAAAAATAAACTCAAAATGGCTTAAAGATTTAAATATAAGACATGACACCATAAAACTTCTAGAAGACAACATAGGCAAAACATTCTCTGACATAAATTGAAACAATGTTTTCTTAGGTCAGTCTCCCAAGGGAATGGAAATAAAAGCAAAAATAAATGAATGGGACCTAATCAAACTAACAAGCTTTTGTACAGCAAAGGAAACCATAAACAAAACAAGAAGACAACCTATGGACTTGGATAAAATGTTTGCAAATGATGCGACTGACAAAGGCTTAATTTCCAAAATAAACAAACAGTTAATATAACTCAACAACAACAACAAAAAAAACAAACAACCCAATCAAAAAATGGGCAGAAGACCTAAATAGACATTTCTCCAAAAAGACATACTCATGGCCAACAGGCACATGAAAAGATGCTCAGCATCACTAATTATTAGAGAAATGCAAATCAAAACTACAATGGGATACCATTTCACACCGGTCAGAATGGCCATCATTAAAAAGTCTACAAATAACAAATGCTGGAAAGGGTGTGGAGAAAAGGGAACCCTCCTACACTGTTGGTGAGAATATAAGTTTGTGCAGCCACTATGGAAAACAGTATGGAATTTCCTCAAAAAACTAAAAATAGGTCTTCCCTGGTGGCGCAGTGGTTGAGAGTCCGCCTGCCGATGCAGGGGACGCGGGTTCGTGTCCCGGTCCTGGAGGATCCCACATGCCACGAAGCGGCTGGGCCCGTGAACCATGGCCGCTGAGCCTGCACGTCCGGAGCCTGTGTTCCACAACGGGAGAGGCCACAACAGTGAGAGGCACGTGTACCACAAAAAAACAAAACAAAACAAAACAAAACCTAAAAATAAAGTTGGCATATGATCCAGCAATCCCACACCTGGGCTTATATCTGGACAAAACTATAATTCAAAAAGATACATGCACCCCCTATGTTCATAGCAGCACTATTCACAATAGCCAAAACATGGAAACAACCTAAATGTCCATCGACAGATGAATGGATAAACAAGATGTAGGGTGTATATATATATATATATATATATATTACTCAGCCATAAAAAGAATGAAATAATGCCATTTTCAGCAACATGAATGGACCTAGATATTATCATACTAAGTGAAGAAAGTCAGAAAGAGAAAGACAAATACCATATGAGATTCCACTTATATGTGGTATCTAAAATATGACAACAAATGAACTTATCTATGAAACAAACAGACTCAGACATAGAGAATAGACATGTGGTTGCCAAGCGGGAGGGGGGTGGGGAGGGATGGAGTGGGAGATTGGGGTTAGCAGTTGCAAACTATTATATATAGAATAGATAAACAACAAGGTCCTACTGTATAGCACAGGGAAGTATATTCAATATCCTGTGATAAACCACAATGGAAGAGAATATTAAAAAGAATATATATATACACATATATATATCTGAATCACTTTGCTGTACAGCAGAAATTTGCACAACTTTGTAAATCAACTACACTTCAATTTAAAAAATAAATAAAAATAAAAATTGTTTAAAAAGAAAGAAGGGCAGGTTTGCTTCCCCACGAGTAATCTTCTCTTTCTGATTGCTCCACTACTGCTTAGAGTTAAGATATTTGGGAAGACACTTCCGAAGAGGAAGGAAAGTGGGGTCCAGGCCCCAGAAAATATGCAGGGGTAGAGCTTTTCTACATGGTCCTGAAGAAGGGGAAGGAATATAAACAACAAGGACTGATCAACATTCCTGAACTCTGAAAGGCAGGGGAACTGCAAAGGTCAGCATGCAGGGCTATATCCCAGACAGCCTTGGGAACTCCCTCTCATCAAAGGAACAGAAGGCCAGAGCAGGTAGACAGTCAGCAGGCAACAGGGATCCCTGCAGCCACCAGCCTTGCAGGGGGAGCGGTGCTAGGAGACTCACCTCTGTGATATTGAGCTGTTACCAGCTCAGGGAGCACAAAGAACACATCTCCAAGCAAATCCAGGAAGCGATTTCGTATATCAATCAGAGAGTGTTTGTTGTAGAAATATTCATTAGCCACAAGGTATAAATACTGGACAGGGATGTGCTGTAAAACATCATGGTTGCAAGAGATCTAGGTCAACAGCAACAGCCAACACACAGCAACAACAGTCAAACATTTGCCTTTGCAGGCAAAATTCTAAGTGCTTTACATGCATTGTCTCATTTAATCCACACAGTGACCCTATGATGCAAGTATCAAAATCAGCCCCATTTGACAGGTGAGGGAACTGAGGTTTAGAGAGGTTAAGTAGTTTGTCCAAAGTGGTGGAACCATGATTCCTTCACAAGTCTATCTGCATCCAAATCTCATTCTCTAATCACAGTATGCACGTCTCTCTGAAATATTTCAGAAACAGCCACCCCTGGGCAGATCTGGCTAAGTTGTTTGTGCGGCCCAGTGCAAAGTGAAAAATGTGAGGTCCTTGTTCAAAAACTCTAAGAATTTCAAGGTAGTGACAACAGAACATTCAACCAAGTATAGGACTCTTCTAAGCATGAGGCCCTTTGAACTACACAGGTTGTACACTCCTGAGGCTGGCCCTGCTCCTGGTACCAGCACTGTCTCCAGACATTTACTCTTTGATCTAAGCGAGTTGGTCTCTTGGAGTTACCTCTTCTATGAAAAAAAAACTTGTTGTTTATTTATTGTTGTTGTTGTTCAACAACAATTGTTGTTCAGAGGATCACACAAGATACAAAAAGAAAAGCATGCTGCCTGGCACAGAGCAGGCCTTCAGTTCTGTCAGTTCCCTCTGAAACCCATTGCCAAGTCCTTTAACAGAGCATCCCATGCTTTTTTTTTTTTTTTTGCGGTACATGGGCTTCTCACCATTGTGGCCTCTCCCATTGCGGAGCACAGGCTCCAGACGCGCAGGCTCAGCGGCCATGGCTCACGGGCCGAGCCGCTCCGCGGCATGTGGGATCTTCCCGGACCGGGGCACGAACCCACGTCCCCTGCATTGGCAGGCGGATTCTCAACCACTGCGCCACCAGGGAAGCCCCATCCCATGCTTTTTTGACCTGACACCAGGCTGCCTCCCAGTCTTCAGTCCTTCAATGTGGCCCCAGCACAAATGCCAGAGGATGGAAGGGAAACATCATAAAGGTTCAAGGTCTGCCACATTGGTGATGTTCTTGGGAGTCTGGTGCTCTGGGGAACACTGGGAAAAGTTACTGCACCTCAACCCCCTAACACTAAGACAGAGGTACAGCCCTTCGTAGGTTTCTTTGAGATTTGGAGGCAGCGTATACCACGCCAGGGAATGCTGCTGGGACACATTCACTGGGTCCTCTGAAGGCCGACTGCTTTCAATCAGGCCCAGAGCAAGTTAGGGCTCTGCAGCAGGCCCAGGTTCTGGTGTAAGTTCCCCTGCGTGGCCCATAGGACCAGCAGACACCTTGGTGCTTGAGGTATCCAAGGGGGGTACATATGCCATGTGGAGCCTCTGGCGAGCCCCAGCTGGGCAGTCACAGTGCAGACCCCTAGGGTTCTGGAGCAAAACTATGGCTTCTGCATGAGAAAACTACTTACCATTTGGAAAGTACTTCCTGCCTTGCTACTGGGAGGAAGAGAGACTGCGTGCCCTTCTGGTCCTCCTGCAGCTTCCCACACACCCTACTTCCCACCTGCTAGGACCTAGCTCAAGATACCTTCTCCTCTGGAAATGCCCTCCTGCTCAAATGTTCCCCTTTGCTAAGGCCCAGATCAATGGCCTCCTCCTCCATGAGGCCATCTCCAATCCAGCCTGAGAAATTCCTCTAACATATTTTAAATATCTGAAACCTTCATCTCAACTCTCATCACCAGACAACCAAGACTCACCAAACATCCCCTCTAAGCCTTAGGACCTGATGGATCCCTTGCCTTCAGTCTGGGCCACTCTGCAGCCATAGGGCTATTTCTGAAGTGGAAGTCAAAGCATGCTTCTCGTTTTCTGTTCCCAGCCCCCAGAATAAACTTTCTATTCCTTCCATAGCATGAAACAGCTGCCAGCATCCTCCCATGCTGCAGCCAGCCTCTTCCACTGATCTCCTTACACTTCTCTGCTCCTAACTGGTCCTCTCAGCTCCTGTGGCTCCCCTCAGTCCTGCTCCTCCATTAACCAGACAAACTTAATTCATCCTCCAAAGCCTTCCTCCCCGAGGAAGCCACCTGCTCCCTCCTGCGGGCACCACAGGGCCTCGAACACATCTCTGCTCTGGTGTGTACAGCACCGTACCAAAGTGCCCGGTCATGTCCATCCACTGCAAGTCTCTAAGTCCCTCAAGTGCAGGGGGAGTGCCTGCTTATCACTGCACTCAGTGCCTCGGGAAGTTCTGGGGCATGTGGATGCATAAGAAACATTTGTTCAATAAAAAATGAATGAAATGAATCTGCCACAAAATACACACTGAATAAATGTTTATGGAAAGAAGAAAGGAAGGAAGGAAAGAAATCCATCTCTATATCCTAGTGTCTAGGATAAATATATCTCTATATCCCTAGTGCAGGGAGTGAGTGAGTAATGGTCCTTGGTATTGCTAGAACCTAGTACAGTGCCTGGCTGGTATGCAGGTATGTAGTGAATATGGGTCCCTAGTCCCAGGTGGTTTTCAGAATTCAGAGCTTTTCCATTCGTAGACAGATAATTCAGTACATATGCTGCATATTATGTGATATGTTCAGGGGTGGGGGGATGGGGCAGCACCCCAGCCCCCACATTAATATGCCCACAGAGAAACATATGGTGGGATAAAGTGAATGAACGTATAGCAACAATAAAGACCAATGGCTACGTATCGGTCTAGGTCAATATTGGCTGCCATGTGAGTTACAAGAAACCTTTGGGTTGTCAGCGCGATTTGGATGTTGAGACTGTGGATAAGGGATTGCAGAGCTCTGCTTAGTAAAGATCTACTAAATGAACGAATGAGGAAGATCTGTACCCCCAGAGCTACCCCTGTGTGTGACCCAAGGAGGTTTGTGAAATGAATGGATCTTGGAGAGTCAGGCTCACTTACCAGGATTGAGTGTATCAACTGCAGGGCGAGGGACTTGTTGGAGCCCCCGAGGATCTCAGGAAACTCCTTCTGTGGAAAGAAGCAGGTGCCCCCTCTGTGAGCACAGCAGGTCATCAGAAGGGAAACTGGTCTCCCTGAGGGCCCAGACACCCACCTTTCAGAGAGGAGGCTGGCAAGAGCAGGAACCCTTTCAGCCCCCAGGGGTCCATGTGTAAGGAGCAGCCTCAGTGGGTTGGTTGAGCAACGAAGTTTCTTCTCCTCCCATTTGATAAGAGGCAGCCATTCCCTGTCATACCTGCAGTCCTGTGGGAGCTGAGTGGCTGCCCTGTGGAAGGCCATGTTATGGACTGAGTGCGTCCCCTACCAAATTCCTATGTTGAACACCCAGAATGTGACTGTATATGGAGAGAGGGTCTTTAAAGAGGTCCTTAAGCTAAAATGAGGACAGTAGGGTAGGCCCTAATCCAGTCCGATTGATGTCCTTATAAGAAGAGGAAATTTGGACGTGCAGAGACTCCAGGGGTGCGCACGCATAGGAAAGACCTTGTGAGGACACAGCAAGAAGGCGGCCACCCGCAAGCCAAGGAAGGCGGCCTCAGAGGAAACCAAACCTGCTAGCACCTTGATCTTGGACTTCTAGCCTCTAGAACATTGAGAAAATAAATTTCTGTCGTTTAAGCCACTAGTCTGTGTTATTTTGTTATGGCAGCCCTAGGAAACTAATACAGGCCACCACTTGGCTTCAACAGCAAGTTAAAAGAGAGGTTGAAAATCTCAAAACTAGTGGTTTATTTATTGCTCTCTTTCTAAAGACCTCTGTCATTAGAGTCTCAGAAGCCCGCAGTTGTCAGGGGCAGGCAGCTTAGTGAGGCTGCAGAGAGGATGGTTAAAACCACAGGGGCTGCTTGGTACAGAGTAAGAGCTACGAGCAATTGTTTTTAAAATGACCCTTCCCTAGCCAATATCACAGCTTAAAAACATGAGGGGGTAGAAGTAGTATTCACTTGTCAAATGAATTTCTCTGGTATATTTTCTGCTGAAAATCTTGGGGTAACGAGTCATGACAGATATTTAAACATATCTGTCTTCTCCCAGAGTCATTGAAATAATCCACAAGTACATTTTAACTACAAGAACCCTCTATGTACGTTCAGGAGCTAGGATTGGTTTTGGGAGATTTCCTATGGTCTCAAACAACCAGCAATGGTCACACAGAATGACAGTACCCATGCAGCCTCTTGTGCATGCAGACCTGGGCACCAAGTTCTGGTCTCCCACTTGAATAATTCCAATATCTAACATTTACTGAGCACTTAGACTATATGCCAGGCTATCTGACGTGTACCTGTGAGGTGGGTAATAACATTAGCCCTATTTCATAGATGAGGGAACAGAGGTTCAGAGAGGTTAGGGAGCTCCCTAAAGGTCACACAGCAGATAAACAGAGAACTCAGCATTTACAGGCAGAGCCTAAATACACAAAATCTATACACTGCTGTCTCCTCTCTAGTTAAGAGTCACATTAGTCTCAGTTTCTTTAGCTGCAAAATGGGGATAATAATGCCTGTTTGCAAGTTGCACAGACAACATGCACTTGGCTTATGGAAGGCACTCAGTCACAGTGGTTATGGTGGCGTGGCTATTATCAGTAGCAGCTGCCTTCCTTTTTCTAGCACAGATCCAGAAAGCATTAAAAGACCTAACTTAAGCCACAGCCTGTGACTCAGTTGCCTCATTTACAACGAGGGAAAAAATCCCCAACCTTATTTACCCCAAAACATTGCTCTATGTGTCAAATTAATAATTACCAGAACATGCCTTTAACAGCTCAGTGAACTCAGGGTTCTGATTCTGATTCTAACGTGTCACCAACTAGCCTTGTAACTCGACAAACTTCTGTATTTCATAACCGCACTTCCCCCAGCTTGCAAGGTAGAGGTTGGTCTGCAGAAATGAGCTTTGATATATTAAGAATTGAGCACTCCGCTCTTCTGAGGACAGACGAAAAGCTTATTCCGAATGGGGAGGGTCTTCTCAAACTACAGGGTCAATAAATCATGGCTCCTACTCAGCATTCAGGCCTCAGCTCAAATGATCCCTCCTCAGAGAAGCCTTTCCTGACCCCTGCTTCCCTCCCTAAAGAAGCCTCCTCTTCCCAGTCTATGTCCTTCCTAGCACTTAGACTCTCTGAAACCATCCTTTCAATCTTACCTGTCACCCGTCTCTCCCCTTGAGAATGTAAGCTGGAAAAAAGCAGGAACCATGTGACTTGCTCACTGCCGAATGCTGGTTTTTTATGAGTGCAGGGCACACAGTAAATGCTTGGTTCATACTTGTTGAATGAATGAAACAATTCAATAATTTTGCAACTTGCACTGCCTTAGAGAGCGTTCTTGGAAATCAAATACCAGAACCAAGGCTGGACATGAGAGTGTAAAGGACTGAAGTTTTCTAAACCTGTATGAGTTTCACCTTTGAGGTAGTAGCAGTGCTTATTTGAAACAATCATTTGTAATGTTTTGAACAAAGTTCAAATGGGTCCAATCCTCTCTTATTTTTTTGTAGAGTTGTTTCTTTAAACCTATACGAGGAGCAGGGTGGACACTTGCTACGGCTGCCCCCAATCCACAGTTCTCTTCCTTCAGAGAGAGGAAAGATGAGAAGTACACCCAAGCTGCGTACTTGGGTGATGGGCTCCAGCCCTCATAACTGGGTGAAATCTCTGGGAGTACCCAGTGTGAAGCAAACAGCTGCCTCACTGCTGAGGGAGCAGGAGGCACAGCAGGAATTCTTACCATGGGCAGCAGGAAGCCACACTCGGGGTTATTGACTCCGATGATAGAAGGAACTGGCTTAAATGATTTTTGAGCCAATAGGTCTAACGGGTCATGAGGAAAGAAAAAGCCATCAACCACTCGAGTGAAAAACTTGGTTTTCTGAAATAAGGAAGAAGAGAAAAATCGGCAGCTGTTTCTCTTCACGAAATCTGCTGTCCCCAAACCCTAGCCTAGCTGGGCCAACCCACTATAGCAAAGGGCATTAAGAAGGGAAAAATAAGCCACTCTTGGCCCATCCCAACGCCTCAGTGCTGCCTGGCCAGCTCTGCCATTCATTTAGGCAAAGGGGCTCACCTTTTCTGGGCCTTAATTTCCTCATCTGCTAAATAGGGATAATAACAGTAATAACCTAAGAAATATAAAACCCCTGCACAACGGTTCTCAGAGCGTGGCTCCTGGATCAGCAGCGTCAGCATCGCCTGGGAACTTGTTAGAAATGCAAATTCTCATGTCCCATCCCAGACCTGCTGAATACAAAACTCTGGGGGGTGCAGCCCAGCAAACAGCCCTCCAGGAGAGTCTGATGCATGCTCAAGTGTGGAACCACCGGCCAAATGCAATGGGCAGAGTGGTGAGGGGAGGGGATGGCCAGGGTAGTGTGGGTTGGTGTGAGCATCTTCCTGAGGCGTCTTCCTCAGCCCTGGGCCTTGGATCTGGATGGATATTTCTGGGTCTTAGGAAGCAACACCTGGCTCTATTCATGATTTCTTTTTAGGTCTCTGTTCTGGGACTGGGGGTAGAAGGGAGCACACAAGAGAGCTTTCACACTACACTGGGTCAAGAACTTATTACCCATTTCCTGGACCCTAGTAAAACTCACAGCAGATTCTCAATCCATGCCAAATAACTATCTAACAAATGTTAGAATCGAACAGGTAAGGACCTCATTCTCTCAAGGACTACCAGAGGGTCTCAAGATTGGACGATTAGACATAAAAGATCATCCAGTCCAATGAATCATTCTGTGATTGAAATTTGTCAGCAGTCATGTAGACCCTCTTGCATACCTACAGAGGTGGGTATCTCACTGCCTTCTAAAGGAGCTGGTCCTTTTTCAGACAGCTGAGTTTTTAGAAAGTTCTTGGTCATCTCAAGCCAAAATGGCTTCCCAGCTTCCAGCTCTTGATCTGGACTTTAGTTTCTAGTGGCCTGTGGAGCAAATGTGGTCTCTCTTCCCAGTGAGATGCCTTCAATGATATAGAGACAACCTTTGTATTTTGTTGGGTCTTATCCAAGCTAAGCAGCACCCTGGCTTGTCAATGTCCTTAAATTACCTATAAGGGTTCTATACGCCACATTGCTTTTTTACAGCCGTTATTATGAATCCCCAAACCCCATCTGTCCAAGTCCCAAATCAAACTAAATAAGAGAGTGGTAGGATTTGTCTACCACTCCATTCAAAGGGTAACACTGTCCCCAAACCCTCCCCTCCCTCTTCACCTGGTTGATGCTCAGCAACTCCTTGGAGGATTTTGCCCACAGGCACTGTAGCAGGGCCACGGAGTCTGACACATTGCAAGCACAAATATCTGCAACCATCTGCAACTATTTCCAGAGAAGGAACAGGTCAGTGCACAGGACTGAAAGCCTCCAGGAAAATGAAAGTTGGAAAATGTCCTCAATCCAGCCCCAGGCTGTGCTTTCTATATGAAGTCCAGCCTGCTGCCTCTCCCCACCCCCATGTGCCCATAATGGAATGCACACACTGAGGACAGGTTGGCACTGCATCATCCTTATGCTCTTGCCTGACCCTCCTTGTCATCTTTAGCAACCACCAGAGCTGGATCCATCTCAGCTTATCAGCTCTGCTCCAGCCCCACCCCAGCCTGGAACATCTGAACATGCCCTGAGCATCCTTTTTCTGTCTCTACACCAATTCCATTCATTCTTTGAGGCCCAAGTCCCATCTTTTCCAGGATATTCTTTTAGATGATTGCAGCCCCCATGAGCCCCTTCCTCTTCTAATCTCCTGTTACTCCAAGTGTCCTCACCTCCTCTACCCAGCTCTTCGCTAAACTCCTTCTTGCCCTGTCATTGGACTTCCCACATGTGTAGAACTTGTCCCTTGAGAGTGGTGGTCCTCACTCTTCTGGGAGTCATGGATGCTCTGAGAATCCAATGGAAGCTACAGACCTTCTCTCTGGAAAATGCACAAACATAGAGTCTCCATACAACTGTAGGAGTTCTAGGACCACCTCTCCAACTCTCCATGGATTCCAGGTTAAAAATCCTTGCCATAAAAAGATTATAGTCTTCTCAAGTTAGTATATGTCTTCTCCACTTATAAACCCATGGGTCTTAAAATAGAGCAGGGAAAACAATGAACACTCAATATGTGTGTGGCGAATGCACAAACTAAAAAAAGCTTGATATATCATGTTACCAAAATCAATATTCCCTGTGTATTGAGCGTATTTTTTTTTTTTTACCATATTATAACTCCATGTTCCCACTCTTGGTGTAAGTTGTTATTTTCTACAAGGTGTTTAAGAAAATGCACCACTAAAGTGAATAATACCCAGGAGATGGCTCCACAGTCCAGGGCTTAATTAATATTCATTGAATGAATCAGCTCATTCGTGAACTCATTCATTCAGCAAACATTTATAATCACCTAATATACACCAGACATTATGCTGGGACATGAAAGATATAGAGACCTTGGTGTCTAGGTCCTCTTATCTGGTACAGCACTAAGACAAGATGATAGATGACAAATATCTAGGGCATATGCCTCACTTCCCCCTCACAATCTCATGCCAGACAGCATTTATCAGTCACAGCATTATTTCACACTGAGCTGGAAACAACCTCAGAATCTTTCTTAACATAGTACTCTAGGTGGAGTAGATTTAGTACAGGAGAAAAGCCGTACATAATACAGAGGACTGAATTATATATCACAAGCAAAGAGTAATGGATAAGATGTAAGAACTATTACACATATGCTTATACACACACACATGCACACACACATACACACTCAGGCACACCAGCAGTAGTGAATTGCGTACCTGGACCCATCTCCTATTGAACCAGCCCTTCCATGGAGCAACAAGGGTCACCTTGGGCCAACATCAGATCCTTTGGTCATGGTCAGTAAGGATAGCCAAGCACATGGTCTATGGACACCTGAGCACATTTCTCTCCTGACCAAGGAGAGGAAGCTGGAGAAGAGTTAACAATATACCTACATCATCATTCCTCTTGTAATCAGGGGCCTTCAGGTAAGGGATGATGGCCACCCCACTCTCCATGATGGCTCTGTGGAATAAGCCTTTGGCCATGGGGGACAGAATCTGGAGAGAGACACAGGAGACCCAGGAAAAGTTATCCAGGAGGCTCCCCACCTATCACACACAAAACCCAGCCCTTCTTTAAAGAAAATTTCCCAGGAAGCCTTCTTAAGAGCTCTAAACTTAGAGGGAAAAAAGTCCTGGTTTGGGGGTTTCAAGGACTAGCTGCGAAGGTTTGGGCAAGTTTTCTAACCTCTCCGAGTCCCAGGTTCCTCATGAACTTGGAGGTCAAGCATTCTGCCATGGGAGTGCTAGCTCCTTCACGCCCCCGTCCTTGAAATGAGACTGAGCCCCCAACTCACGATGTATTTGTGAGGCTCGAGGGAGGCAATGTGTTTATAAGTGTTTGTTCAACATGAAAGCAGCCATTAGATGTGAATGACTCATTGTCCTCATTTTTGTCACCTCAAAAATGAGGTGACACCGAGGTTCCTTCAAGTCCCAAAGAGAAGAACTCACAAGGCTGGAAACACTTATAGCTCCTGCTGACTCGCCGAACATGGTCACGCAGTGTGGGTCCCCACCAAAGAACCCGATGTTCTCCTGGACCCAGGTCAGGGCAGCCACCTGGTCCATGAAGGCCCAGTTCCCCGGTGCGTGCTTGTCCCCTGTGCTGTGGACAAGAGGCAGGGTGAGAATGCTCAGTTGGCTGCTGTCTGCTTCTCACAGCCCAGGGAGTGGGTTGCAGAGGCCGTGGGCTGGTGTCAGGGCATCGCCACCTCAGCTGGAAAGGAGCTGAGAGTCAGAGGCCTGGGGCAGCTGGGAAAACCAGGCTTAATTCTCACCCTCTGCTGGGATTTGGGTTTCTTTGAGAATCTGATGATAGCTCCACACCCCAGAAAAATGCACAGACGATCTTATATGTGCAATTCAGAGTAGTCATAGGCTCCCCTGAATCCATAGTTTCCAGAAAAGTCCTGCTCCTGAGAGTTGGTCTGCACCAGGAAGCAAGACCTCCCTGGGCACAGGGGTTCCAATGAATGACTAAATGAATAATAATGATAATAATAGCAGCTGCTGCAGCATCGTGCACAATGCTGTCCCAAGGGCTTTACAGCTGATGCTCCTATAATCCTCTCACACTGTGAGGTAGGTGGTGCTGGTCTTTCTCCTTTATCCCTCTGGGTCCTCTCTTCACCCTTCTCCAAGCTGTTCTCAAAAGACTGACCTTTATGAACTGCGGCCAGTGGGAGACACCAGCGGGGGTTCAGGGTGGGATACTGAGGGACTGGGAAGTTTATTCTGGCACCCCATGCCCCACCACCCTCTGCTGGGAAGTGGTTTGGGCACTGGCTGCATTTCTCTGCAGCCACAGCTCACGTCACTCCCACACCCATCAATGATATCTGCAAGCATGTTCTAAGGATATTGATGGATTCATCGTTTCCTTCTCACAGACAGGAAATGAGGCAGAGAGAGGTTAAATCCCTTGTCCAGGAGCTAGAAAGTTGCAGATTTGGACCATGCTCCTAACCATGTTCCATGCTGCTGTCCCTGCAGAATAGCCTGTTTCCCAGGATGAGTGGACAATTAATGGGGAAACAAGGGGAAAAACACAGAATCAAAGAAACGCCTAGACCAAAACATTCGTGTGGTACCCACCATGTATGAGAGTAACCACGGGATCATAGTCTGCTCCTCCTCTGTCCTCCAGTCCCCCACACCGCTCCTCCCCTTGGTTCTCTTCCTCTGTCCATGACCCCTGGGCTGGCCCTAACTCCACCTTCTCTCTCCCACAGCCTCCGCATCTGCTCCGCATCTGGTCAGGAGCCATGTAGGCCCTGCCAATTTTACCTCCATTCCATCATAGGTCCCACATTGGTCCCCATTCCTCCATTTCTGTTTATCCTGATTCATAATCTGGTCACTTATGATCTGGGTGACCTTGAGCAAGTCACTTAACTTGCTTTGCCTCAATGTTCTCATGTCTGAATGGGGCTAATAACGGTGCCTGCTTCACATGGTTGTTGTGAAGACTGACGGTGCAGGCACACAGCAAGTGCCATGTACATGTTAGCAATCCTCCGGCCTGCTTCACCCCATGAGCCGCACCTATGCTGTACAGCAGCCTCCCTACCGGACTCCCCATCTGAAGGCCAGGCGCCCCTAGCCCAGCCTGCGCTCTGCTCTGGAGTGACCTTCCTATTATACTGCTCTGCAGGGCACTCCTGGGTCCCTCCTTCTTTAAAAAAGTTTTTTTTAATTAATTAATTTATTTATTTTTGGCTGCGTTGGGTCTTCATTGCTGTACGTGGGCTTTCTTTAGTTGCAGCAAGCGGGGGCTACTCTTCGCTGTGGTGCGCGGGCTTCTCATTGTGGTGGCTTCTCTTGTTGCAGCGCATGGGCTCTAGGAATGTAGGCTTCAGTAGTTGTGGCACGTGGGCTCAGCAGTTGTGGCGCATGGGCTTAGTTGCTCCGCAGCATGTGGGATCTTCCCGGACCAGGGCTCGAACCCATCTTCCCTGCACTGGCAGGCGGATTCTTAACCACTGCACCACCAGGGAAGTCGCTTGTCCCTCCTTCTTTATCCAATAAAAACCAGTCACTGTGCACAACCTAATATTCAAGGTCTTTCCCAATCAGGCCTGTCCCTACCTTTTCATATCCATCTCCGGTTATATCCTCACCTACCTGTCTACTAGAACCCAGACGTTATAAGCAATTTTTGGAAAACTTTCTGTCGAAGGAATCTTAGGCAGAATCCCAATGTACAGACCTGCTAAAAGTGTAATCAGGGCACCCCTCTCAGGCCTTCTTGCCTCCACCGCAGCCCCATAGCCACCTCCCCGTGCTATGTGCTCAAAGGCCAGTTTGCAAATATTGCTCCAGGCCCAGATGCTGCTACATTTCTTTCCAACTTCCCAGCCTTTGCTCAGACAGCTCCTTTTGCCAAGTGTGCTTTCTCCCAACCCCTCCTCCCCAAACCCAACCTCATCTTTAAGGTGCAATTCAAATTCCACCTCTCTCAGGAAGCCTTGCTGGTTTCTGGCAGCTCCCTCTGTTTGTACAGCTCCGTCGCCTCTCACCCTCAGAGCATTACTCATGCCCTGCCTGGTAGGGTATTTGTGTCCCTGTGTTATCTCCCCCATGACACTGAGAGTCTCTCGAGGGTAGGATTCACGCTGGACTCCTTGCCACCTTCCCCGCAGTTTCTGACCGTGGCCTCTCGCTACTCCTTTGGCTCACACTGCATCCTGGCCAGGGCTTAGGTTCTGCCATGTTCTAAGTAGGATAATGAAAGTGGCCAAGAGCCCCAGCTCTATTCTGTGACCTCTGGGAAGTTGCTTCACCTCTCTGTGTCTCTATTTTTCAACTGTAAAATGGGAATAACAACAGTATGTTTCTCATAGAATTATTCTGAGGGTGAGCTATAATGGATGCATAGCAAGTGCACAACACCATGCCTGGCTCATAGTGAGCACCTGAAACGTGTTCGATGTTACTGGGGGAAGGGAAGCCATGCAATGGAGTGATTACTCTCAGGTGAGCACCTGAGGAGCCTTGATATGGGCCTTACGGCAGAGACTATGAACTGCTCACACACCCTGTTTCCTCACCTTCTAGGGCACACATCCCCCTTGCAGTTGGGTGTGGCTATTATGACTGAGTTCTACCAGTTGTATGTGAACACAGTGATAATCGCCACCTCCAGGCTGGCCCAGAAAGACCATCCTCTTCATGCTCTTTCTCCATCTGCTGTCCAAGTACAGCAGATCCAAGAGGATCTGGGGCCCTTGAGGAGGGCAGAGCCACAAGATGGAAGGAGCCTGGGTCCCTGATTGACCACACAGAAGAACATCTGTCAGTCAGAAACATTTGATTGGATTTTAGTTGAGTAAGAAGGAGATTTTTATTGTTTTAAGCCACTAAGACTTGGGGGTTTACATGTTATAGCCGCTAAAATTACCTAACTAATTTGGGCCAAATTTGTTCAATGTCATTAGAGGCTCATTTCTCCTTAGGTTGCTGGGCACTGAACCCCCTGTGGCTGCTATCCAGCTGCCCCTTGGGGATCAGGGGTGTCAATCACTTGGGGAGACTCACTTGAAGAAGCCGAATATTCCTAGCCGGTACTGGATAGCCACAACAAGCACGTCCTCGTAGGAAGTCAGGGCAGACCCATCGAAGATGGATGCTGAGCCAGTCTCGAAGGCACCCCCAGGGAGCCACACTATGACCTAAGGAGGGGAGAGGAGCTCTCCGGTCAGCCCACCAGGCACCCATATCCGCTCCCCATGCATGTTGGGACATTCTTTCTTTAGGGAAATATGAATGTCTCACTTTCCTTTCCAAACAGCATCAGAGGTTTTTGTCTTTTGAAGAAGGCCCAGGATTAAGCATGTGGCTTCTGGCATACGAGTGCCTGGGTTTGATTCCCAGCTCTGCCACTGACTAGCTGTGTGACTTTGAGCAGCTTCCTTAACCTCTCTGAGGTTTGTTTTTCTCATCTGTAAGATGTGAAGAATGAAAGTATCTCGTTTATGAGGTTATCATTAGGTT
The DNA here is from genome assembly GCF_963455315.2 of Globicephala melas. NCBI lineage: Eukaryota > Metazoa > Chordata > Mammalia > Artiodactyla > Delphinidae > Globicephala > Globicephala melas. The sequence continues at coordinate 34,701,928 of NC_083332.1, read as the reverse complement.
TAAATAAAATTCTTCATCCAAAGTCCATAGAACAATGTTGGTATATTTCAAGTGCTCAGAAAATGTTAACTAAATGTCTTTGAACTTGTTGACCCACAGGAGGATGGAAATCACTGTAAGCCATATATGAGAGGAAAAGCTGCTTTTCTAAGACTTTTCCCTACTTACAGAGAAAAGAGAAGAGAGGAGGGAAAAATGGGAAGAGAAGTATGGAAACTTTACTATACTGATTAGAAAAACTGGGACCAGGAAACATCAAACATTCAAATGGTATTATCACAATTTATACTTAATAATAAATCCCTCCCCTTCTCTTTTTTAAGGTCATATTAGTGACTACAACTCTTGGGGCAGGAAAAGAGAAGAAAGCCACGGAGGAAAAAGGAGAGCTGGACAAAGCATTGGCTTTGACACCCGGATCTGCCACTTACTGTGTATATAAAATGGACCAAGTCACTTATGCCCTTCCTGTACCTCAGCTTCTTCATCTGTAGAATAGGTCCAATAATCCTCACCCACTGGGTTATTGTGGGGGTTAGATGAGATAATGAACTGTGCCTGGCACATAGTCAGCCCTCAATAGGTGTTGCTGTTACGATACAATAGAGCGAGTCTCCATTGCAGTGGCAAGGGGAGAGAGGGTGATAGAGGTTGTGGTTCAAAATTAGATGGTAGAATTACCTTCTCCACACTTGTACAGTGATCTTTCACATTCTTAAGTGAAACATTTCACATTCTTACCTGACTTTCTTCATTGAAAACAGAAAATTTGAAAAAGGCATTTCTCCTCTTTAAAAGAGGATTTCCCAAGCTGAAAAATCAGAGTCCTTTGAAGCAGAGTCTTTTCTACATGTTTACAGACCATTAAATATCCAACAGAGGGGAAAAACAAAATAAAACAAAATCAAAGATCAAGTCACTGCCAATAAGGAAGAAATCAGAAAAGGAGATAAAGTAAATCTGTCATTAGAATGATTTTTTAAGAAAGTTATTGACATGTCAAGTGATTGCATTTCCCTTTTACCCAGTGGGGGCCTAGATCTGATTCCAGACATCCTGCCACTCAGCCTGGGTCCCAGGCCCAGAACCTGCCAACTGGAGCCCCCAGCAAGGCAGGTCTCCTTACAGGGAACTTGGAGCCAGTGTCCGCATGGGCCAGTGCATAGATGTTAAGGTACAGGCAGTCTTCCGACACGCTGAGTTTGGGATAATGCACCTTGAGAATGTGTTGATCTGAGAACAGCCACTCTGAGTTCTGGAGGCACCTTGAAAAAGGGAAGGAGAAACCCCCAGAGTTGCTGTCAGCAAACTTCCCTGGGAGGGACCAGTTCTTGTGACACACATCAGATTTACCTTTTACCATCAATGACCAGCTTAGAGCCTGACAGAGCAAGTCTTTAATAAATGTTAAGTTTAAAATTATGAATGTGCTTTTCTATCTAATTTGATAGTTAAAGGGGAGTTTTACTCAAATGTGGCCTGGAATAATCCAAACCCAGAAGAAATATTCAAAGTGATATTGGTTGAAAAACTGATGAAAAACATCAACCCACATATCTAAGAATCCCAACATATCCAAAACAGTATAAACACATGCACAAAAATTACACCTTAGCACATCACAATCGATTGCTAAAAACCAAAGCTTAAAAAAATCTTGCCAGCAGCCAAAGAATAAAATACATATTGGATTCCAGATGAAAACAATAAGAATGATGGCTAGTTTCATTAGAAAGAATGGAAGGCAAAAGATAACAAAATGATGAAAAAAAAGAGCATTGTCACTGTAAAAGTCTTTACATAGGGAAAATATCCTTCAAGAATGAAAAAGAAATAAGTACATATTCAGGAGAGAATATGCTACTGGCAGACCCACACTGCAAGAAGGACTGAAGGATGTTCTTCAGGAGATATGGAGTGACATCAGAGAAAACGGACTAGGGAATTCCAAGGGTCCATCCCTTAACAAAAAACATATATAGCAAATTCTACGTAACACAGCAGAATGCACATTCTTCTCAAGTGCCCATGGCACATTCTCCAAGGTATACCATTTGTTAGGCCACAAAACAAGTCTCAATAAAATAAAAAGGTTTGAAGTCATACAAAGTATCTTCTCCTACCACAATGAAATGAACGTAGAAATCAATAACAAAAGGAAATTCAGAAAATTCACAAATATGTGAAATCTAAACAAGATACTCTTAAACAACCAATAGGTCAAAGAAGAAATCACAAGGGAATTAAAAAATACTTTGAGATGAATGAAACCAAAGTACAACATATCACAACTTATGGGGTGCAGTGAAAGCAGTTTTCAGAGGGAAATTTATAGCTATAAATGCCTACATCGAAAAAGAAGAAAGATCCAAAATAGATCATTTAATATTCCACTTTAAGGGACTAGAAAAAGAAGAGCAAACTAAATCTAAAGCAAGCAGAAGGAAGAAAGTAACAAATATCAGGGTGGAGATAAACAAAATAGAGAATAGAAAAGCAATAAAGAGAATCAATGAAACCAAAAGCTAGTTGTTTGAAAAGACCAAGCAAATTGAAAACTAATAAACAAAACAAAACAAGAAAAACCTTTTCCTAGATTAATCAAGACAAAAAGAGAAAAGACTCAAAATACTAAAATTGGTAATGAAAGTGGAAACATTACTACCAACCTTACAGTATATTATTCAGGCTGAAAGAAAATGATAAATCAAATATAATGCAAATGTATTATGGAGTTCTAAGATGTAAAAAAGTAAAAGATGTGACAAAATAGCACAAATGGGGGAGGTAAAGATAATTATGTTATATTAAGTTTCTTATACAGTGTAGTTAAAAAACTCAATAGCAGAGACCAAATAAATAAATAAATAAATAAGAATCATAGAAAATACTCAATTAATCTAAAAGAAAATAGGAAAGGGGAAACCACAAAAACAGCAAAAGAACTGATGGGAAAAAAATATATAGAAAACCAATAGTCAGATGATAGACTTCAGCCTACCCATATTAGTAAACATGCTTAATGAAAAGAGACTAAGCACTGCAATTTAAGACTGATTTTCAGTACATTCAGTACAGTAGATTTCAAGATGAGAATATCACCAGAGATAAAGAATATCATTTTTTTAGTGGATGAAAAAAAAAATACAGTGATCAGAAAGATATAAAAATCCTAATTGTGTATGTACCTAACAACAGAGTCTCAAGATACATAAAGAAAAAATTGAACTAAAGGAAGAAATGGAAAAATGTTACAATCATAATTAGAAGTTTTAACACAGCTCTATCTATATAATTAATAAAATAATCAGAAAAAATCAGTAAAGATATAGATTTGAACAACAGTATTAAGCAATTTGACCTAATTGACATATATTAGATGGACAACCACAGATTATTATTTTCAGGTGCACATGGAACATTTACCAACATAGACCACATGCTGGGCCCAAAAGCAAGTCTTAATAAATTGCAAAGTGTTAAAATAATACAGAATACATTCCCTGACCATAATGCAGAAATCAATAACAAAAATATAATTAGAAAATTCCCAAACACTTGGAAATCAAGGAATACACTTCCAAATTACCCATGGGTCAAAAGAAAAAATCACAAGGACCAATTAGACAATGGAGCTCAGGGGTTGGTGGGTTTTAGATAACATAAGTGTATTGACATCATCTATAGGAGCATGCTTACTTGAGTGAGACTGTTGTTGATTTGTTGGCACTCAGAAGTGTGTTTATTAAAGTAAGTTTGCCCCTGATGGGCTGATTTTCAGAAGCTAGGAGCTAACAACAATTTGTTGATTTGCAAAAGCACGTTCCCTGAAGCAAGTTGTCATTGATCAATTGAACAAGTTTAAAACCAGTTCTGGTGGTGACTTGTTACCATAGCTACACAAAAATCAGTCTGTTAGTAAGTCTGTTAGAACATGTTCATTTTCAATATGAAAAATCAATCTTTTTCTACTAATGAAAATCAGAAAATGAAAACTTAAAACGCTAATTATAATAGCATCAAAAAAATCAAATACTCAAGAATATATTTAATGGAAGATTTGAAAGACATCTGACTTAAAACTACAAAACATTGCTAAGAGGAATTAAAGATTTAAAGAAATGGAGAGGTAAATCATATTCATGAATTCAAGGATTCAATATTATTAAGATGTCATTTCTCCCCAAACTGATCTATACAGTGAATTCAATCTAAGTGAAAACTCCAGCAGTCTTTTTTTTTTTTTTTGGTGTAAATTGAAAAGCTAATTCTAAAACTTATATGTAAAACCAAAGGACCTTTAAAAATGTTGGAGGACTTACACTACTAGAAATCAAGACTTACTATAAAGTTAACTTGGTCCCTACCTCATCACACACAAAAATTAATTTAGGACAGATCAAAATGTAAATGTGAAAACTAAACTATAAAGCTTCTAGAAGAAAATGTAGGAGAATAGTCTTATGGTCTTAGAATAGGCAAAACGTTCCTGAGAGAGGATACAAAAAGGTACACATCAGAAAAGAAAAAAGTGGACAAATTGGACTTCATCAAAATTTAAAACTTCTGCTCATCAAGAGATACCATTAAGAAAGTGAGAAGACAACCCACAGACTGGAAGAAAATATTCACAATATATATATCTGACAAAGAAATAATATCTGGAATGTATAAAAATTCCCACACCTCAATGAGAAAAAGAAAGATTACCTAATTAAAAATAGACAAAAGACTTGAACAGTCTTCTTCTTTCATTTCATGAAAGAATCTATCCAGATAGTTAATAAGCACATGAAAGGGCACTCAATATCATTAGCCATCAGAGTAATGTGATTAAAACCACAGTATCATTACTTACCACCAAAAAGGTTAAAAATAAAAAATCCAACTATACAAAGTATTGGCAAGAATGCCAAGTATACGTTGCTGGGAGGAGTTAAAATGGTAAAAACCATTTTGTAAAACTGCATGGCAGTTTCTAATAAAGTTAAATGATTGTACTCATAGTCGTTGGACCAATGGCTTCAACAGGGAAGGGAGCAGGGAGCTCGCAGCCCCTAGTCTGATTTTCCCCTAGCCTTGAGAGTGGGTACTTTCCGTCCTATGCTCCCACTTTGAGCTTCAAACCATGACATCTAACCCCAGGAAGTTGCAGGGCCATGTCAAGGGAGAATAAGTGTTTCAGCCCCTATCAGAAGGAGGGGGTAAGGATCAGGAAGGAGCCCTTGGTAGATTTTGTCCATACCTACCTATATCCACAACTTTGGCATTAACTCTTCTTCTACAGTGACTCGGAACTTGGCAATGTGATTTACTTTGGGCAACGAAACAACAGCAAATATAACACAAGCAGAGATTTGAAAAGTGTTTATATATTGGGATTTTCCTTTTCTTGCTGCCCTTTGAGACCCTGCCATCCCCATGTGTGAAACAGTCAGGCTAGCCTGCTGGACAATAAGCCTCACAGGCCCAGAGTCCCCATTGCGCCAACTGACAGCCACCCAACCCACACAGTCAGAGTCTCCTAGATGACTGGCAGTTGACCACAGATGCATGAGTTAAGTCTAGCTAAAACCAGCAGAACTGCCTCAGTAAGCCCAGCCCAAATTGCTGACCCACAGAAACACGAGCTGAAAAAATGGTTATTTTTTTAAGCCACTATGTTCTGGGATGGTTTGTCACACAAAAATATATAACTGAGACATAAGTTTTTATGTAGAAGTTGGAGGCTACCATAACCAAAACCTAAAATTCATGAGACAGAATGTTGTGTCATTAGCATGCTCTTATTGCGTATGATAAGATAAAGGAAGTATGTGGCAAGGCAGAAAAAGAATCGATTCCTGCCAAGCATTTCAGTTCCAGACTATTGTTTCCAGAAGGCCAGGCCTCAGAGGGAGCAGAGAAGAGTGGAGAAGAGTGGAGAGGAGAAATCTATGAGTCCTAAACAGAGGGGGTCTGCATCGTGCTTCCCAGCTGGAGGCAGTGACCTGGGCCCCAAGGTGGAATGGTAATGTGCACCCAGGCACAAGACCCCACAAACCGAATCCCATGCCCCAAATATAACCCACAGAGGGCATGGATCTTCTGGGCCTGTAGGGCCACTGGATGATGGATGTTGAACCCTATGTGAACCAATGATTGAGAAGTAGATGGCCCTGCAAGTCTCTTACCGCAACCCATTCCCTGGCACTGAATTCCAGGGATTATCACCCAATCTCCAGAACTGGGTAGGGGGTTAGGGAACCGAGAAACAGTTCAGGCTAAATTCTCTCACCATTTGTGTAGAGTGAGGTCTCTGCATGCTAACTTAGCATTATAAACAATAAAGAACATTATATTTTTGTACTAAGTGTGAGGTAGTTACATAGCAACATTCTCTTTTACTCTCAATGACTGCTGTGGAAGTCAAACTTTAGAAGTTCAGCTTCTTGCCACTGGAGGAAATTAATTATTCAAATTATTTATCAGTGATCATATTAATATTATACAACCATTATGTAATATTTACTGGTTTTGTTATTATCATGGCTTTCACTGTGTAAAGTGTTTTACATACATTGCTTTATTTAATATTCCTACAATTATATGAAATGGGTATTATTACTTCCATTTTATACAGGAGAGAATTAAGGCTTAGGGGAGCTAAGTATTTAGTTCCCTGACTTCTAAGCCTGGGTTTCACCCCCTATCTTACATTGCAATTTGGTTTTGGAGGCAATGACTATGGCTGCACAGATTCCAAGAGAATTACAACTAGAAGGGATCTAGAGATGACCAAAGCCAACCTTCTCAACAGAGCAATGGGGCCACACAGGATTATAGGGGGTAGGCTGAGACCAGAACCCAGGTTCCTGACTGCTGACCACTGTTCTCCATGCAGATCCAGGGTGCCAATCTTACAATATGCAAGCACTGTGGACCAAAAGGGTGGCATGCATTGTCTCATTTAATACTCACGACAACCCTGGGAGATAGGGTTTATCTTCATTTTAAATCTGACAAAACTGTGGTTTCAAAAAGTTATTATCTTGCCCAAGGTCCTGGATGCTGAATGGCAGAGCCAGCATTTGAAAGTAAAACTCTATTAGAAAGCTTGTGTTTCAATTCCTAATCTGCCTGCCCAGGGTGGGTGGTACCCATCCCAAGGGATGGATTCACAGAGGTGGGTTTTCTGTGGGTTGGGGTCACAGGAGCATTCCCACATCCCTGTGTAAGGCCCGGCCTGCTCACTCATGTGCAAAGAGCTCTCATTCTGCTCTTCTCCAGCTTGTGTCTCCAGGGGACTGCTAAGTGTTCTGCTTGTCTGAAGCCCATGCCGAGAGCATCTACCTGCCACAGACTACTCCCTGCTGTCCTCTGTGGGAAACAAAGCACTTTGCTTGGAAGCAAGGGAGGGGAGAACCAGCAGGAAGTGGGACACGGAGGAAGTGATCTCTTCTTTATTCTGACCAAAGGCCAAGACACCTCCAAGGCTGGAGGGGGGGGCAGGAGTTTTCAGGGAAGCGGAAGAAATGGTCCTGGGACCCTTTAGGTGACTCAGGGTCTTAGAGGGGGTCCAAGATGAAGGTTTGCTTTGTCTTTCTTAGGAGATGTCCATCAACACTCAAACTGAAGGGATGTGTCCTATGGAAGCCAGCTGTGATGATTAATTTTACGTGTCAGCTTGCCTGGGGTAAAGGATACCCGGATAAGCTGGTAAGACATTATTTCTGGGTGTGTCTGTGAGGGTGTTTCTGGAAGAGATTAGCATATGCTTCGGTAGACTAAGTAGAGATGATCACCCTCACCAGTGTGGGTGGGCATCTTAGAAGTGGAGAAAGGTCAAATTTACTTTTTGTATGAGCTAAGACATCCATTTTCTCTTGCCCTCAGACATCTGAGCTTCTGGCCTTTGGACTAGAACTGGGACTTATGCCATCAGCTCCCCTGGTTCTCAGACCTTCAGACCCAGACTGAATTACACCACCAGCAGACAGCAGATAGTGGGACTTCTTGTCCTCCATAACCATGTGAACCAATTCTTACAATTACTCTCCTCTTATATATCTCTCTATATCTATCCTATTGTTTCTGTTTCTTTGGAGAACTGTGACTAATACATCTGCCTTAAACTGAAGAGGGACCAGGCAGGTCTTGGATGTAGCGATGCGCTCCCAGAATCCTCTCATTTCCCTGATGGAAGGATCCTAACAGAGCATTTCCTCTGAGCCTCTCAATGTACAACAGGGGAATCAAGACCCAGCATGGGGTAGTTACCTCTGTGTTTCCTTTTGGTTTAAGAGGTACTTACAGATGATAATGTGTCTTTACCATTAGGCTTTAGAAAGTTAATTTACTGTGCATAGCAGCATTATTTGTAAAAGTAAAAAGCTGAAATCAACTCAAAATTCTGACATGAGTAGAATAAATAAATGTATTAGTAGGATAAATAAATGTGGTCTAGCCATACAATGGAATACCATACAGCAATAAAAAAGAGTGAACTGCTACTATATGCCACGAAATAAATCTCTCCCAATGTCAAACTTAAAAAGTCAGACACAAAAGATTACACACTGCAGTAGTCCCATGATGTAAAGTTCAAATACAGTCAAGCTAATCAATCTATGGTGGCAGAAGTCAGAATAGTGGTTGCCTTGGTGAGATGGGCAATGACTGCAAGGCTTTGGGGTGCTAGGGATGCTCTATATTTTGATCTGTGTGATGTGGTTGCATGAGCAAAAATTTGTCAAAGTTTGATTTGTATACTTAGGATTTGTGCCCTTTTCCACATACATGTTATAGGTTATACGTCAATAAAAATGTAAAAGCAAATAGTGGATATTTCCTGAGTGCATGCATGTAAAATCATGTGTAGATACATCCAGGAACTCTGAAAGGTGGGCCACAAGATGTTGAAAGTGGGTAGACCTTCAAAACAGGAATTGGAGTAGTTTTTATTCATACTTTTCTGTATTGTTTGAAACTTTATTTGTAATGAGCAGGTAGTATTTTTATAATCAGAAAAAAATGGTTATTTTTATTTGGGGAAAGACATAATTGAAGCAAAATAATGGCAAATAACACTTGAGAATAAAGGAAGAAGCCTCCAAATAAAGTATAATGGCTCATGGTAAACACTCAAAAAAAAAAAAAAATCAGTGGAATGAATGTATAACCCCAGGAGGTTGTTTCAATAGACCAGCAAATTGAAATTCAGTGAGAAGTTCTCTGAAGCCTCGTCTCTAATTATGGAGGAAAGGTTTTACCCTCATAATGAGATATGTCCTTGGGGGGTACCCAGGGCCCAGGAGCCCCTGCCCCAGTCTAGCCAGGTCTCCACCACCATGGGAGAGGCTGGGGGCTTCCTGGGAAGAGGGTCTGAGCAAAGAGACTGGGGGCGGGGTGCCAACATTGAAATCGTCACACTCATAACCACGTTCCAAGAGAACACTGTGCACCTGGCACTGTGTAGGTATTTAAGTAGGTAATCTAATTTCCTCTTCTCAGCCATCCTATAAGGACATCTTAATGGCTGCATTTTGTAAATGAGGAAGTAGAGGTTTGACCAAGGTCCCATAACTGGTGTGACAGAACCAGATGAAGGCTGAGACGGAGGTTCTGTGGTGAGGGCCTTGGAGGCACCTCATATGACTCAGTGTGGATCCAAATACACCAGATTTACTTCCTGCCAAGCCCCAAGGCTGGTCAAGCACAGAACAGGCTTGGCCTGCCTTTCTGAAGATCCTCATACTCAAGTACCCGCCCTAGGTCCAGACGCCAGCATCTCAAAGAGCCTGAGCGCCTGAGCCTGTTGTAGGGAAAAGACAGCTCAGTTAGGCGCAACAGAATAGGCAGGTCCTTTTCAGAACAGATACAGGAGTTGAGAGTATGTTCTTTCGTTGGCATTATGATGGAAGGTTTCCTGGAGAAGGTGTCCAAATGAGGATGCCTAGAAAAAGCAGCTTGTACTGCTACACATCCTTATGAAATGGGAGCTGGGAGCACTGAGAAAGTTGCTGACTAGCCCCCTCCTCTGCCTTTCCAATTAAAAATCTGACTTGGAAAGGGGACCCTGGACTCACATAGTGGTTTTGAGTTAAGAGACAATCAGGACTCTGAGTCTGTAAGTTTTTAAACTGTGTCTCCTGAAACACTGGTGTGTCAGAAGAGCCTCTGGGGCCACAGAGAATGTATCTATGTCACACTCCCTCCCATTCCCCTTCAACAGAGACTCTCACTTTTTAATTGTTTTATTAGATTAAAGCAGTGGGTCTCAACCAGGGGCAATTCTGCCCCTCTCCCCAGGGGACATGTGAAAATATCTGAAGAGGTTTTTGGTGGTCACAACTTGAGGAGTGCTACTGGCATCAGGTGAGTAGAGGCCAGGGATGCTGCTATCCAACCTGCAAGACAGCCTCACACAATTATCCTCCCCCAAGGTCAATAGTGTGGAGGCTGAGAAAGCCTGAACCAAACCACATGATATAGCCTATAGCGATTTCACATGATTCATATTGGGTTTCTATAGATTTAAATTTAAGAGAGAATTCCAAAGTATTCTTAAGTATTGCAAATCATTAATGAAATCCAAACTCCTGATTGCACAGATGGCAAGAATGTGGCCCAGAGAGGATAAGGGGATTTTCCAAGGTCACACAGCAAGTACGCATGGATCCAGACCTGAAACACAGACCCCCTGCGTCCCTATAACCTTTCCTGTCAACACAGAAGCCTCCAACCAGACTCATTTCTCCAACCACAGGAAATGGCTTCTTTCCTATTTACTGCTCTAATGCCCTGCTCCAGGAGAATGTTTTAGAGAGAGCTGCTTCCCACTGAAAACTTGGAATGACATTCATCCAGAACTCAAAAGAAAATCTGTTTGCTTAAAAAGAAAGAAAAGGGGGAAAAAATAACCTTATTACCAACCTAAATGTCCATTGACAGATGAATGGATAAAGAAGATGTGGCACATACATACAGTGGAATACTACTCAGCCATAAAAAGAAACGATATTGAGTTATTTGTAGTGAGGTGGATGGACCTAGAGTCTGTCATACAGAGTGAAGTAGGTCAGAAAGAGAAAAACAAATACTGTATGCTAACGCATATATATGGAATCTAAAAAAAAAAAAAAATGGTACTGATGCACCTAGTTGCAGGGCAGGAATAAAGATGCAGACATAGAGAATGGACTTGAGGACACAGGGTGGGAGGGGGAAGCTGGGGAGAAGTGAGAATAGCATCAACATATATACACTACCGAATGTAAAATAGCTAGCGGGAAGCAGCAGCATAGCACAGGGAGATCAGCTCGGTGCTTTGTGACCACCTAGAGGGGTGGGATAGGGAGAGTGGGAGGGAGGCGCAAGAGGGAGGGGATATGGGGACACATGTATGCACATGGCTGATTCGCTTTGGTGCACAACAGAAACTAACACAGTATTGTGAAGCAATTATACTCCAATAAAGATCTATTTAAAAAATTAAAAAAGAGCCTTATTCCCAAACAGCCATGCAAAGTAAGGCCAGCTGCAGGGAATTAAGTGAGATTAATACTCACTCACATTGATCAAGAGAGAAAAGGCGGATACGAAGCACATTGGGAGGGACAAGGCTTTGCTCTCAAGGAATAAGAACGTTGCCTCAGATGGACAAGGAGGCTTTCACTCTGAAAGAAGGAGCCCAGCGCCATTCCATAATAAAGCCTGTGCAGCGGTCTGCAATAGTCCAGGGGAACTTGTCCTCCAGGAAAAATGAAATTGCAATGCCACAGCTACCTCTGAGGGCTGAGGACACATAGTCTACAGCAGCGCTCTCCCTGTCAGAGCTGGGAAGAACCTTGGAGAACATCCAGGGGGGAAGAAGCAAGCCAAGTTGTGCAGATTTGGGGTGAGGAACAGGAGTCAAGCTTGCCCTCACTCTGCAGCCAAAAGCCGAGGCAGTTTGCACGCCAACTTGAATTTAACCTGCACACAGTCATCTTAGTACTAGGACACTTAAATCCCATCCGCCCAATACCTCACCCAAGTTTTGTTCAAACACTTCTCTAAAAAGTGCATCTGGGAAGTGCTCATTTAATCTCGCATCCTCATTGTGTGATGGGGAAATTGAGGCACAAAGAGAGGAAGGGGTTTGCTTGAGTCAGGGGAAGTGCTGCTCACCTCTCCATACCCAGGTAGGGAGGGAAATAAAGCCAGCAAGCAGATACCTTGTGGGCACCCTATTCAAAGTTTTGTTAAAAAAAAAAAAAAAAAAAAGCTTCACCACAGAGCTAAAATAAACTCCTACAGACACAAAATACACAAAGTTGCTGACCATACAGTTTGGAAAGCAGATTCCCCATCTTCAGTGAGGACGCCTTCCCCTTACAAAATACATTGAGCCTAGGCTCTGGCCTCTCCAGATTTCCTATTTACTGAGGCCTCAGTTATTTCCCCTGGTGTGCTGTGTGCCAGCAACAACGGCTGCAATCACCTGCCAAGACCTGGATTCCCTCAGCTTCCCTCTGATGGTTTCCATGGCAAACACTTCCACCACCCATTTTATATGTAGGATTTAGGCCAACCCAAGGGCTTTCGGAATTGGTTCTTCTGACCCCACTAGTGTTGACCCTGTTTTCCTCTTATAAATCCATGGATTTTATTTTAATTTCAAGGCTTACAATGACATTGCAGCTGTTCCGGGATTGTCTGTCAGCACGTGGCTTCAGCAGCCAGCCGCAGCCCAAATTCCTCATCCTTGTTCCTTGCAGCAGAGGACGATAGGAGCCTTGGTGAGGACTGTAATGAGGAACAGGAGAGTTCACTTTCAGATGGAGCCCATGCCCTTTGATCTTAACCTTTTTGATTGTGCCTGTGGCTGCCAAGCACCACTTTGATCCTTCACCTGCCAGAAGCCATGGAAGATTTTCAACAACCTCTGCTCTATTTAGAATGAAACAGAAGCTTCATCACCTGGCAGGCCAGGGCACCAGTGGCAGGGAATGAGAAATGTGAGCTCTACAATGGTGACTGGACACTTTGGGAGGTGAGGATCAACGGGACATGGAATGGGCAGTAGAAAATTTTCTTACATGCTGCCTTCTGTCCAGTTTGGCCAAGTCCCCAGGGGGGCTGTCTTCCACCCTCAGGTGGGAAGTGATGGCACAACTTCACTGGCCATCAGAACTGACCTCCTGAGGACCTTTCCATAGGACACATGAAGGCAAATGAAAGAAGAGATCACTTTGGTTTTACCTCTTAGTTCTGACTAACATCCTATGAAATCATTGTTTATTTAAACCTTCCTGAGAAGATATTCACAATGGAGTGGGGTTATCAGAGGCACCATCCACAGATGTCAGAGGCCTGGACTCAGTGGGGTTTGAGGGGGACTCAGGAGAAAAAAGTGTGGTCCTTGCCAGATGCAACCTCATACCCTCTGATTTACAGGAAAACATAGAGGGCATCATCCAAAACTCCATCTTTACCTGTTCCTGAAATGCCACCCTTGGTGATTCCTTCTTTACAACACAAATGTGCCAGAGAGGGTAAGGGGTGGTAAAGCTCAAGACCCTCAGATGAGGAGACAGGTTTTTCAGACCAGAAGAGTCCAGGTCAAGATGGAAGTAGTGGGAGGAGAGGGAAAGATGGGAGAGGAGCGATGAAAGAAAGATAAGGAAGAGAATGCAACAAAGACTAACTCTGCCTCTTTCACAATTATGACAGGGTCAGCCTGGGGAAGGGTCATTTTACATCTATCTAGTCATCAGTCTGAACTAAGACCCCTTAGGACACAGAGCCCTAGACCAGGACCTGTTTTAAAGGTACACAGAGAAGTTGCAGACCTACTGTACTTTCAGACCTGAAGCAAGAACCAAGTTCAACTCCTGAAGCCTAGGAGGGTCAGTGAACTCCTCATGCAGGTAGGAGACCAAAGTCAGGCTCCCAGACCGGAATCTGAGCTAAGGAAAGCTGTTCTCCTGTCTGGGGCTGTGGCCCATCCTAAACTGCTTATCTGAGATGGGTCTGGACAGGCATGGGACATTCTGGCAACCAGGACTTGTGATCTGCTAACTCAGTCACTTAAATTTGCAATATCCATACAGAATGAAACTTCACACAGACACAGACAAACATAAGGTCTGGATATGAACTGGGGGCCCAGGGAGCTGAATAAAAGCAGCACATACACACATACACAGACACACGCCAACTAAAGAGTGATGAGCACAGAGAGAAAAAAACCAAAAACTCACACACACACAAACAGCATCACAGAAAGGTAGCCAACAACCTCACCAAATCTGAGAATACATATTAACAGAAGAAGGAAGAAGGGGAGAACAAAGAAAACAATGACAATCAAACCAAAGGCAGTAAAAGAGGGGGAAAAAGGAAAAGCATGTAAAGTAGGAAATATAAAATAAGACTGCAGAAATAAAACCAATTTAACAGTAATCTTAATAAATGGAAATGGCTTAAACCCACTTATTAAAAGTTGGGGGTTATCAGATTGGACTTAAATCTAGCTATATGTAGTTTATAAAAGACATACCTGAAACAAAATTTTAAAAGAATGAAAGTGAAAGTGTAGAGAAATATGGCATTTATGCTGAAAACCATGAAAGGGATAAGGATGGACGCTCTATGATTAAAAAATCCAGCAAGGGGGCTTCCCTGGTGGCGCAGTGGTTGAGAGTCCGCCTGCCGATGCAGGGGACACGGGTTCGTGCCCCGGTCTGGGAAGATCCCACATGCCGCGGAGCGGCTGGGCCCGTGAGCCATGGCCGCTGAGCCTGCGCGTCCGGAGCCTGTGCTCCGCAACGGGAGAGGCCACAACAGTGAGAGGCCCGCGTACCGCAAAAAAAAAAAAAAAAAAAAAAAAAAAAAAAAAAAAAAATCCAGCAAGAAGTTAATGTAACCATGAACTTGTACACACCCAATAACATAGCTTCAAAATATATAAAGTACAACCTGACAGAAAAATCAGGGGGAAACAAGTCTTCTGATAGAAAACTATGGGGAAATTGAAAAATCTATACTCATAGTGAGATAATTTGAACACAGCACCTGCTAAATAAGGAACTCACTCACCCCAGAGTGAGGTCTCTCATGGCTGAGACTGAGGAGAATTAAAAAAACAAAACAAAACAAAACAAACCCTGGGGCTTCCCTGGTGGCACAGATGGTTGAGAGTACGCCTGCCGATGCAGGGGACACGGGTTCGTGCCCCGGTCCGGGAAGATCCCACATGCCGCGGAGCAGCGGGGCCCGTGAGCCATGGCCGCTGAGCCTGCGCGTCCGGAGCCTGTGCTCTGCAACGGGAGAGGCCACAACAGTGAGAGGCCCGCGTGCCAGAGGAAAAAAAAAAAAAAAGATCATTTGTTTAAAAAAAACTTGAAGGTATAATTAATAAATTAAAAAAAAAAAAAAAACCCCTGAAGAATAGGAGGTTTCGGTCTTTAATTTCTCTATGGGATGAAGGATTGACTTGATCATGAGAAGGGTCCAATCCAACTCACTGTGGTTTCATTGGAATTTGAAGCCAAAGTCCAAGCTAGCAATGAAATGTGGCTGTGCTTGTGTTTTCTCTCTGTTAACCTATTTCCTACCAGTCCTGGAAGAGGAAGGGCACCAGGATGAGTGAAGAACTGAATTGAGGTCTGGTAGAACCAGTCTTTCCTGATGGCAGAGTGGGGAGGGAATTTATGAGCTTTGTAGACAATGTGAGAAGGCCAAGAGACGAGGATCATAAAGCACCAAGTGTATATTCACTCTGAGATGATAACTCCTCCATTCCCAGGCCTCTTAGAGGAAATTAATTATGCTCTCACCACCAACAGCTACTAGATGATTACACAGGCACTGTGTAAGTGTGCTATATGCATTGTCTCTCTTAATCTTCACAAAAAACCATTTCAAGTAGAAGTTTTTTATCACTATTCCTATTATACAGAAAAGGAAACTGAGGCTCAGAAAAATTCAGTGACTTTCCTACAGTAACACAGCTAATAAGTGACAGAGTTGGGATTGAACCCAGGTATGTCTGACTGTCCTTAACCATTACATGACACTTTCTTGGCTGTTAAAGTGAAAATACTCACCTGACACAACATAATAGCAACAAATCCCTCATCCTTCAAGTCTCAAGTCAGGCCTCCCTTTGGTCCTAAGCGGAAGTTAGCACCCCATGTTTCTAGTTCATACCTCCCCATACATCATTCTAGAAACAGTGAGCACCGCAAGAGTGGCAATTTATCTTGTCCTTCCCTGGATCCCCACTGCTACCACTACATCTGACCTAAAGAGGGTATCAGGATATTTTATTAAACTGAATTGAATGGACTGGCCAAAAATGCCAAATTCTGTCATACCTAAGCTCCACGCAAATGGAGGCACCTGGTCACTTGAGTCTGAAGTTTCATAAGCTTTCTTTCTAAACAGTTTGCCAAGTGAGCCAGTTGCCCTGGACAAGAAGTTCTTCTTACTACAGCAGCAAAGTTCTGCCCTGCCCATGCATGGCAGTCCCCAAGCCCCGCATCCAGGCCTCCATCACACAGGCAACTTCCCCTGCAGACAAATCATGGATGGTTCCCAAGGTGGTGTCATAAAGCAAGGGGAGTTTTGTGGTTGGGGGCTTCTAATTCCCAGTTTTCCTTTTCTCCAGGATACCTTAGTGCCCCACAAAAGATCTGAAAATCTGATGTTAAATGTGATTCTTCCTCCTGTGCCCAGACCAAGCCTCGATTCTCCAGGAAAGCTTCTCTATACTGGTTCCTCTGTGCTCTGCAAGAGGCTTCAAACTGTAGGTAAGGTTGGGATTTACCATCTAGCTGCTGATACAAAGCTTTGTGATTACAAACCATACCCTCAATACAGAGGAGAGAACGCAACAATTAATTGAGAAGTAAGAGGAAAGGGAAGTTTTTATATATTAATTGCCTGGGAAATCTTTTGACACTTTGAATGTGCTATTTCATTTAATCATTGCAACAACACCCCCGAGAAGTATTATTGATTCCATGTGACCTATGAGAACATTGAAATTCAGTGAAGTTAAGACCCTTGCCCAAGTTCACAGAGAGAAGAAGTGACAGTCTGGATTTGAATTCAGGACTGTCTGCCTCTAGGGGCATGCAGCCTCAGACTATACAGACTCTGTTATAGACGGTCAATGGTGGGGTCCCTCCAAGGATCACACACTCCCTAGGCACCAAAAAAGACACTTGGGCTTAAACAAGACAGCGTCTTACTGAGATCATTCTTGCTTCCTCGTGAGAGCATTTGAGGAGAGAGATGTTGATTGATGCAGTTGTAATAATACTTATTTGTCTATAGTTGCTCCTTGAATTCCAGCCAAAATGGGACACACTGAGCTGCAGCTGTACAAGATGTCTGGATTCTCCCACACAGCAAAGAGTCGGGAAGTGGGTGGTCCGGAAAAAGGCTGAGTGGGGCCAGAAAGACATCTCCATTTAATGAATATTAATTGCACCTCTGCTCCATACCAGACCGGGGGGGGGGGGTGGGAGGGGAGGAAGAGGAAAGGCATGAAGTTGAACAAAATGTATTTCCTTTAGTTCCTCTGTATGTCAATTAAACGTTTCCTTAAAAATGCAAACATTTTTAAAAAGAGTCGTCTCTTCCTTTGAGGGAAATAACAGGCACATGAACAAAAACCAGAAGCATGATTTGATTGACATCATAATCAGGGTGTGCTGGGGAGGCCTAGAGAAAGTTGCTCCCCAGGGAGCTGGAGAAGAGTTTCCACAGAGGTGACTTTTAAGCTAGGTCTTGCAGGTAGGTCTTGTGTGGCTGTCCATCAGGTGCAGAGAAGCTGAGGGGTGGGGAGGCAGTCCAGGCCGGGGGGGACAGCCTGGGGAAAGGCTGCTGGGCACGGGCAAGCATGGAACACAAGAAGTTCAGTGTCTGATGCCTCCACTGTCCAGCCACACGCTGGTGGAGAGACCTTAGGTCAAGTCATTTCTTTGTGCCTCATCTGCCTCTTCTGTGAGATGGACAGAATAATAGTTTCTACCCAGATGGTTGTGGAAAAGATGAAATGTTATTACATTTTTAATGCCTAGAAGAACTCCTGGCACATATAGATGCTTAATAAAAGCTAGTTAATTTTAATTACTCATGTGATGATGACAACAATGATGATACAGAACAATGATGAGAAATGAGAATAGGATATTAGGTCAGGGCCAAGTTATTGAGAGCTTCAAATGCTATGGGAAGGAATGGAGAATTCCATCCCGTGGGCAAGAGGTAATTCTGTTTCAGAATGAAACTGCAGGAGACAGAAGATTTCTGCACAAAGTGCTTTCACAATTGTTACTTTCAGGTGAGGCTGCTGCCATCGCTTTGACAAGGACACTCCCCCGGAGTGTGGCAAGGCTGGCTCGTTCATCCCATGGATTCCTAGGATGGGGGCAGGGGGAGAGATGACACGACAAGCCTCCCTCCCTGCCCCTGCCATCTAGCCCTGTTCTTCATGGATGTGCTGTGTAGAAGGTCTGCGGGATTTGTGAGGACATCTCCAGGCCTCCTGGGGTTTGAGATACATCACACTCCACAAGAACTGCCCCTCCTCCCTCTTTCTGCTCCACTCACTGAGCATCCCCACCCACCATCCCCGAATAGCTCTTGGAAAATGGACACGGATGTTCCACTGTCCCATGAAACCTTCCCAGGCCATCAGAGGTCTGGTGCTGACTAGCTGGCCTCCTGTCTGGACTTGGCTTTGGATAAACGTCCCTCCTTCACCCTGCCCTGCCTGGTTCTTTGCCAGTTTGCCCCCTCCCACAGCCCTTGTCCATCTACCCCTGAAATTACCCTAACTCTCCAGCCTTGTTCCTACTCCTTCAAGCACGGGGCCCCTGCTTTCTTCCCCTTTCCCCCTGAACACTGGCGCTTCCCGTTTCTGCTTCTCTTCTCATCTTGCCCAAATCCTATCTGTCAGCCTCCCATTGGAGACTTCTTGTTCCAATAATGCCCTCTCTAACTACTAGAGTCCACACTGATCTTTCCCTTCTTGCTATGTGTATATTCAGGATGCCCCCCCCATACACACACACACAGTTTAGTCCATCTTATATCTTGTATTGGCCATAAGCACCTTGACTTGTAGTCTGATTTCCCCAAATCGACAGGGCGCCCCACAGAGGCCTCTCCACCTCCCCACCCGCATGGGGCACAGGCACTTAGCACTGGCTACAGAGAGATTCCCCTTCTCCCTTGAGGGACGAAGGCTACACCCGTTCTTCTCTTTCTCTCCATTCCAGACACAAACTGCTCAAAGAGAACAAAGAAAGATGCTCATATTTTCCCAAAGCGAATGAAATGCAAAGAGAATCTAGAACAGGGAAAAAAATGTTCCACATTTATAGATATGAGGAGGGAGGAGAGGTGATGGGATTTGTAACAAAGCAGCAAAGGGCGACTTTCATTTGCCTGGGTTTGGGTCAAGGCTGTATAGCCCACTGCCCTCTGAAGGACACTGCATTCACTCTTCCCTCCAGAGCCTTGGGGTTGACTAGGACTTGGGGAGCCTGGGTAGACAGTCTCATTCTCATGTACTTGTCCTCAATCCATGGGGGCGGGGGGTGGAGGGCTGGAGCCTTCCCTCCACCCCCTTTCCCATAGAAATAGGACAGAGAATGAGGGCGAATTCACTGATTCCAACCCACTCCTCACCGTCATAATGCATAATGCAGCAAAGCCAACCTGTATCTAGAGGTTAAAATAAATCAAACCAAATGTGAAACAGGAATGACTGCAGTAAGACACCAGGGAGAACTGGCAGACCACTGTGGTGGAACACACAGAGGTGGCAGAGAGGAGCTCTGGTGTCTGAAGGGCAGAGAAAGGTGACCTCAAGCCAGCTGCTATAGCTGAGGATGCACACATGCCTGGAGACTGAGGGACCTGATCTGATCATCTCTTGAGTTCTCTTCAGTTCTGAGATTCATGAATAAGTAAAAGGGTCTTACAGGTGGAGCAAACGGCTCAGAGGTGGCTGGCAGGAGATTTGAGGCATGCACCCCCTATCTTTATGTCAGCTGCATTCCCCCATCCTGGGAAGTCAAGAAATCTGGATTCAGGTTACTCTGCTGGCCTTGGAAGTTCATTCCCTTCTCTGGGCTCAGCACCATCATCCTCAAAATGAGAGGCTAGAATAGATGATCTCTAAGGGGCCCCCAGCTCTGCCTTCCAAGACAGTTTGAGGGCTTTCTGTGTGCTGAGATGGTGGGACACGCTGCCCACATGAGTGCCCAGCCTCCGCTCGTCACCCAGTGCACTACAGGACCCTCACCTCTGCTCCCTCACTGTGGGCAGGCGACAGCCTCAGTGAGCTCTGACACGCCAGCTGGACAGCAGTGGCATCAGGCGTGGGATGGGGGGCACCTGCCACCAGCTTCCCCACCTCAGAATACAGGGAGCAATAGCCATGTGCCCTGCAGCTGGGCCCCCTCTACCAAGTCACTCTCAGCTAAAAGGCACCCTGCAGCCCACTCCTCTAAATGCACAATGCAACTAAATCCAACATCTACCAGCCCAAGACCACACACTACAGTCACGTGAGCCAAGGTACCTGCTTACCCCACACCTGCCAGAGGAGCTACCCCATGCCTCAGTGAGGAAGCCCTCCACCTCATCTCTCCAAGTCGTCTCTGGCAGGTAAAGTTTCAGCTTCTCTGACTATGCCTGTCCACACTCATCTGTCCCTTCTCTGAGGGCCTACACCATGTAGTACCTGAGCCCCAGAAATACCAAGTGAGGTATGCTCTGTCGAGACACATCTGCTCCTTAGCATGAACCTTGTTTCCTCAACCATGACATAACCTCCATGAGTATCACATGGAGTCCAGGAGCTTGGCGAGATTACATAAAACCAAAACTTCCCATATACACAGCATTCAGAAATTAAATTAGGGTAAAAGTTATGCTGCAAAAGAATCCTCAATATATAGTGACTTGAAGAACACAGGAGTTTATTTCTCTTTCTGAAGAACCATAGCTGATGCTGCTGGTGCTGGGCTCACATTCCCTCAGGTCCCTTTACCGGGCCCATGCCCACCAGCTTGGCTTCCAATGCCAGCACCTGCATCTTTGACAGAGGGCTGCTTTCGGGCTGCTGACATTCACTCTACCCACCAACACAGAGAAGACTGGGAAGTGCCTGGGAACTAATCCCCCCCGCTCCACCACCCTGAGACTGATGGGTGTGGGGATAAACATTGCCCAGTTCCCTTACGCTTGGCTAGCTCTGAAGGCTGAGTTTTACACTGTTTTTCAGAACTTCCCCATGGAATTAAGCCCTGGTCATCCACTGTGGTAGTTGGCCTTTATTGGCTGCCTTCTCTTCCCTTTGTCACCTCCCTACTCACCTGCAGTGCCTGAGCCCTCCGAAGCAAACCGCATGCATTCAGTCCTATTCTTAATACAGGGATCCAGGTTCCTTCCAATTTGTTGTTCTGCCACCCCTCCCCAACCCCAGCATGTTGTCCTGCTCTGCATAGTCAAAGAGGTGTCACGGGCATATCCATGCCCTGGCTTGTAGGAAGGAAAAGAGAGGACAACCAGGGAAGCAATTTGCTACAAGTGAGTGAGGTAGAAGTTGTACCCATCCCTTCTTTTCATGTGTCCTTAGTGACAACTTAGCTGCAAGGGAGGCTGGAAATGTGCCCAGTTTAAAATATTACTCTGGATAGGAGAAATGGTTGCAGTGGGCACCTTATATAGTCTCTGCTACAGAAATGAAAAAATACCTAACGATTTACTGGACTCCAAAATAAAGGTGCTCTGCTTATCTTCCATGTGCTGCTTTGTTGAATCTGTATAATACAATGAGTGTCACTGTTGTCATTTACAGATTGAGAAACTGAGGAGTTCAGTATCTTACCTGAAGTCACACAGGAGCAGTAAGGGGCAAAGTCAGGATCTGAACCCAGGTCTGACTGGCTTTTTTCTCCTCTGTGGTTATTCTGCTTTTTATCCCTAGAAATGCATTTTATTTGGTTCCATATCCTTACTTTGAAGGTGGCAAAATTGGGGGCCAGAAAAAGGCAGAGACTCACCACAAATCACCTAGAGAGCAAAAAGCAGAATTGAGCCAGAACCAAGGGGTCCTGGCTACCAGCTGGCTGCCTGATCCATAGAGCCTGCTCTGGGCTGGCAACTTCCAAACAGCTCCTGCTCTGATTCAGACCAGTGCCTATGGGGCTGCTGGGGAGAGGGATGTGTATCCTTTGGACTCACTGAGTCCAGAGCCCAGCCTTAAACCACAGTAGTATCTAAAGTTTCTAAATAGAAAATTTACCAATCAAGGTGGCAGTGATGGCCCAGTATCCCTTGTTACATGAACAGCATCCTCTGTGCTCAACTCACAGGCCTTAAACCAGCTCCCTGCCCTCTCCCAGAAGGAGGGATGCTGGTTCCCTTGGGTCTCGCTGTCGGCATGCAGGAATTAGACAGTGGAGAGGGATTGGGCCATAAGGGTCCCCAGATCCTCCATGAAGTCATCCCCTTGCTGTCGTCAGTATCAGTTGCCTAGCAACTGCCTTTGGCAGATGGTGGCACTGAGAGCATGCCAATCTCTCCCACAGCTAAAAATACATTCCGACGACAACGGGTCTATTTTAAAAGATACAATGTGCTCCCAACATCGTCCCTTGTCTGCAAAGAACTGTGCTGTGCTGGGTCTCTCTGGGCTTCTGATTTGGTCTGACGGTGTGGAAGGGAGTATTCTAGGAAGGAACTCAAGGCCAGGCACCACAGGGGTGCTTAGAAAATTGTCATGGAGGAGGATGAGGGAGAGGAAGAAGAGGAGCACGAGGAAATAGTGGTGTGGGAGGTAGATACCATAGTTGAGAGCAAACCCTGTAATTTGGTCATATTCTTTCCCTGCTCAGGAGGGTGGAGTTAGGAAGAAAAACCATAGAATCACAGAAGCTTAGCGCTGCAAGGGACCCAATCCCATTTCCCAGTTGGGAAGGCAGAGGCCCTGAGAGATTGAAATGAGAAGAGTTGGCTCTTTGCCCTTGCTCGGGGTGCAAGGGCTGGGGTTCCCAGGTGTGGACATGAGACCTCGGACCCTCGAACTCCTCTTGCATTCCTGTTGGCAAGTTTGTCACCCCACCCCTCACCAGCTTAGCCTTTCCATTTAATCACCATCATTTGCAGCTTTCTTTTGTACAAAGAGAGTAGTAAGTGCATTTGTGCATTCATTAATTCAACAAATATTTATTAAGCACCTACTGCCATATTGTGCCAAGCCCTGTAGATAAGCAGGGGACCTATACACATGGTCCCCACCTCCTGTTGCTTGTGGTCCAGCAGGTGAGGCTGGCACCGAGCAGGTAGGCACAGGGTATGCCATGCTACAGACATCGAGGCAGATTTGGGTCGAGGCCTACTTACCAGCTCTGCAACCAAAGCATATCACTTAGGGTTGCAAGATAAAATACAGGGGACCCAGTGAAATACGAATTTCAGATGAACAATAATTATTTTTTAAGATTAGTGTGTCACCGGTATTGTATTATCTGAGGTTCAACTTTAACTGGGCCTCCTATAATTTTATGTGCTATACCTGGCAACCCTACACTGAATATCACTAGTGTTAAGTTTTCTCATCTATACAATGGGAAAAATAGTATCTACTTACAGGGGTTATTTTGCAAATTAAATGAGAAAACATATATACATCTGTGACTGACAGATAAAAGTTATTTCCTCTCCTCTCCAAGCAGGGCTTCCCTGGGGTTTTGCCCTGGCCAGCTTATTAGCCCAGCTCTCCTCCCCCTCAGGATCTGGCAATAAGTGATGGGTAGGGATAACCCTGCTCTGTCCTAGGGCTGAGCTGGGATGAGGGAAACCTGCCGGTGGACAATGACTTGCCAAAGAACTAGGAACCCACCTGGCTTTGCTTGGAGTGCTGGTCAGGGCCAGCAGTTCTCCATTGCCTGGGATGCTTGTTAAAAATACAGATGCCAGGGTTCTACCCAAGTTTTACTGAATCAAGATTCTAGGGAAGAATGTGCCTTTTAAGGAAAATCCCTGGTAACACTCTGGACTCTAAAGTTTGAGAACCACTGGTCTGGGGTGTGGGGAGAGATGCTGTCCCTGTAGAGGCAAGGCCACAGCAGCCTGTTTTGCGATTGGGATCCTTGATTGGATCCTAGAACAGAAAAAGGACATTAGTAGGAAATTGGCTGAAATCCAAAAAACATCAGTAGTTTAGTTAATGGTATTGTACCCATGTTAATTTCTTAGTTTTGATCATTATACCATAGTTACATAAGATGTTAACATTAGGGAAATCTCAGTGAAGGGTATATGGGAACTCTCTGTACTATCGTCACAACTCCTGTGTAAATCTCAAATTATTTCCAAATAAAAGGTTAAAAAAAAAAAACTGCTTTAGCTCAAAGCCTGCTGTGGACTCTTCCCCAGACCAGTGGTGCAGCAGAAGGCCCAGCCCGCATGCTAAACCGGCTTGAGTTAAGCAAGTGCAGGTATCTGAGAGCCCCTACCCCAAGGTTCTGGGAGAGCACTGCTTTTCTTCCCTGCCATTCACACTGGGGCTTAAATGTCAACCTCAATGAATTACATTTTAATCTGTCTCTGTTATCAACCTGGCCAGGTCCTAATTGGATGCCAGGCACACTGCTGAAGGGCATGCATAATTCATCAGCTGGGAGGCCAGGAAGGCCTTTCACCATGGGCCAGGGAAGGAGGAGGGGGAGAAGGCAAGAAAGAGGGGAAGGGGGAGGAGTTAGAAAAGGAAAGAGAGCAAGTAGGGCTGGAGGGGAGGAGAGAGAAGGGCCCTGGCACAGTACTAGCCACTCAGTCTTTCAGGCTCTGCTTCAGGGCCACCTCCTCCAG
The DNA here is from genome assembly GCF_963455315.2 of Globicephala melas. Lineage (NCBI taxonomy): Eukaryota > Metazoa > Chordata > Mammalia > Artiodactyla > Delphinidae > Globicephala > Globicephala melas. The sequence continues at coordinate 34,677,064 of NC_083332.1, read as the reverse complement.
GAGGTCTTCATTTGCAAGACTCAGGCCCTCCTTCCCTTGGTTGCCCATAGCACAGGACACACCTCTGTTACACTTAACTAATCGGAAGGTCCTATGATGTTTACTTAAAAGTCTGCCTCCCCTAGACCTTGAATCCTCTCCCTTTGGGGTGATATCTGACCTGATGACAGGTCACCCCAGTCTGGCAGAGTCCTGGCACACAGTGAGTGTTTGTTGAATGACTGAAAGGTAGATTCTAGCTCAGGACATACAAAGAAACTGTCTTAACTTGAGCTCCTTGGCTCTGCCACCAAACTTGCCCCAGCCGTGTCCTGTTCCCGAAAGCCACCCTTCATTCTGTCCGGCCTCCTTCTCCTGCTAGCCACCTCCGAAGGCCAGGGACCACATAGAAAAGCAAACACTGTTATACTGGAACTGAAAGGGAAAGTCCGTATTTCTCCGGGCATGCCTCACGCTACACAGTCAAGCGCACAAATCACCTCCCCTCCACGCTTTCCTCAGTCCTCTCCAGGTGGGCTTCCACTTGGCTCAAACTGCTCTTGTCCAGGTCACCAACCAACTCCATGTGGTCAAAGCCAAAGGGCACTCCTGTCTTCACCTTGACTGACCTATCAGCAGCCTTGACCCCAACCACCCCCTTGACACATGACCTTATCTTGACTCTCAACACCACACACTTCTGTCTTTCCTCTTTCACCTTAGCCACTTTGTGCCCACTGGCTTTGCTGAATCTCTCTCATTTACTCAACCTCTGAATGTTGGGAAGCCCCAAGGTTCACTCTTCAGAACTTTGCTCTTCTCGGGCTACTGTTTCTACTTAAATAATATTACTCAGTTCCATGGCTTCAAATGCCATCAAACGCTAATGGTTCCTAAATATATATGTCCACCCTTGACCTCTCCCTTAAGCTCTAAGCACAAGTATCCACTTGAGTGTATTAGTTCTCTATTGCCAAGTAACAAACCTATCCCCAAATTTAGCAGCATAAAACAATAAAGATGTATTGCCTCATAGTTTTTGTGAGTGAGGAATCTGTGTGCCACTTATCTGGGTGCCTCTGGCTCAGGTTCTCTCATGAGGTTGTAGTCAGGCTGTTGGCTGGGGCTGTGGTCTCATCTGAAGGTGTGATTAAGAGAGGACCTTCTTCCAAGCTCACTCTTGTGGCTGTGGGCAGGATTCAGTTCCTTGCAGGTCACTGGACTGAGAGCCCCTGTCTCTCACTGGCTGTTGACCAGGTGTCTCCCTCAGTTCCTTGCCATGAGAACCTCTCTGTAGACTGCCCACAGCACGGTGGCTGCCTTGCTTCACAGAAAGTGAGCAGGAGAATAAGAAAGAGTACCCAACACAGAAACCATGGTCTTTTTGTCATCAATCACAGAAGGGACCTTCCACCACCTCTCCCCAATTCTGTTTGCTGGAAGTGAGTCACTAAATTCAGACCACACTCAAGGGGAAAGGATTACTCAGGGCATGAACAGAAGGACACAGGAATATTGGGGGCCATTTTAAACAGGCATCTCAAATTAAACATGTCCATGAGAGAACTCCTGATTTTTCCCATCCCAAACTTTCTCATCTCCAGGTTTTCTCTATCTTGTAACGAGTGCAGCAGCATTGGAATGGAATGTACTATCAACTGGGATAAGCTGGGACTACATCTCCCAGAATCTCCCTATTGCATGGTTCTGGGAAAGAGTTGGCCAGACTGGGAGCTTGAACCAGATGTGGAAGGAGGAAATGAAGCATCAGCCATTATTTTCAAAAGATCATGGCAGTCAGATATGCTGATGGGCAGACACAGAGGTAGCTGGAGCATCCCAGGTTGTCCTCACTCTGCTCTCTGTCCAGATTATCTTCCCAACTGCTGGCCTTGCTGACCAACAGCTACCCAAGGCCCACCTCCAGATGTGTGGCTGCAAGCCCAGAGAGGCAGAAGAGGAACAGAGACAACAGTACCTCAAAGCCCTCTCCATGAACTCCCCTCATGGCCTCACCTTGCTTGTTGGATGTGCTTGATTTCTTGGGTGTGCTTCAACTTATCCACCTACACCAGGCCTGCAGGACTGTTACTGGCTCTTTCTCTGATCCTCCAACTCCGCTTCCCCTTCCAGACTTCACTTCCCTGGTTCCTCTCACTATAAGACTACAATGAATTCCTGTAATGAATCCCTTATCCCTTAATGCTCATAATGCTGCCTCCCTTTTATCTCAATTGAAGTATCACCTCCTCAGAGGGGACCTTCCTGAATTCACCACCCTGTCCATGTTAATCCCCTTAGACCTTTAGGTTCTAAATGAACTAATAAGCAACAATCTTTACTTCCTTCCTATGTCCCATGTACTGCTCTATGTATCAATACTTTAATTGTGCTACCATGGATCATTTTAACATCAGTCCTTCAAAAAAGGTGTATTTATCCCTATCTTTTGATAAGGAAATGAATGCACAAAGAGGTGATTTGCCCATGATCTCACAGAGAACTAACAAAACACATAGTACGAGGGGAATCGGAACCCAGTTCTGCTTGACTTTCAGTCTGTTCTCTCCTTCACCTCTCCTTACCTGAAGCCAGAGTTGGGAGTTTCTCCATCTCTCAATCTCAGTATCTTCGTTTATAATCCACAGATCATACTTCAGAGACTGACTGTGAGCACTAAAGATATCTAGGAAACTTTTATCCCTTCCCACTTCCCCTGCTACAGATCTCAAAAGCCAAGGTCAGTCTCTACCCCAGAGTGGATTCCCAGAGTGGAATCAAGGATGCCCAGGATTCCAAGACAAGGTGGAAGACTTCATTCTGGAGCCTTGGCAGCACCCTGCCGGAGCCCCTTCCTACCCCACTCTTACCTCAGCTAATGGTCTCTGTTGGACTGGTAGGTCAACTCTCAGCCACACACAGAATCAATAACAGAAGTCCCCAGACCTCGAATCAAATGTCCCACTGGGCTGTGTTTATCTGCAGAGGCTGAGTGACTCCCAGGTGGCAGGGCTCCCCTCCTTCATGGCCTTTGCCAGCTTCCGGCAATTCCACCCTGTGTTCCCCTACAGAGGATCTGGGCTGTGTCAGGCTTTCAAGCCCCACTTGGAGCTCTTCTGAGGTTTGTTCAACAAGTGAAGCCACAGAGTTGGAGAAACAGTCTTGTACTCCAGCAGGTCAAAGGGCTACAGAGAAGCCAGTGTCACTATGATTTGTTTCATCATGGACAAAGCTCAGAGTGGTTTTATCTGGGCTCTGTCTTCAGCCAGGACTCCCTGCCCAACTGCTCTGATCCTCCCTCTCCCTGTAAGACAAGGCCCTTTTGACCCTTTGACTCTCAGCTCAGAGCACTGCCCCCTCTTGGTGACCTCACTTTGCCTCTTCACCTGGTGTACAGGTCAAAACCAACCAACTACTAACCACACGCAGTTGAAACAACCCCTGTGAATGGCTTTATTTAAAATTTGGAAAAATCACTACTTTTTCATTAATTTAAACATTCCCAAAATGTTTTCTCATCTGTTGTCTCATTCTATCAGAAGTTATTAGGTGGGTTTAACATACAGCAGCCCCACTGTAGAATTGTGGAAATAATCATAGCGGGTGCATTTTGAGCCCTTCCTCTTTGCCAAGCACTTTCCATGAGTTAAATACACTGATTTCCTTTCAAAAGCAGTGGGAGGTAGTTACTGTTATTACCCCTGTTCTCCAGAAGAGAAACTGAGGCTCAGAGATATTTAAAAACACAACTGTCATTACCCTTCCACTCGTAAGTAATGAAGCCAGAATTTGAACCCTGATCCCAACTCCAGTCAACTGCTAAACTGTACCCAGTCACAAAGGAGGGGGTGGGGGAGGCTTGTCCTGATCCCCAACACAAATGCTTCTCAAATTTTAATGTACAAATGAAGAGAGCTCTAGTTAAAATGTATGAAAATGAATAGTTTGATTCTGAAGATCTGGGGGCGGGGGCCCAAGATTCTGCATCTCTAATAAGCCTCTAAGTGATGCTAATACTGCTGATGCAAAGACCACACTTTGAGCAGCAAGGCTCCGCATCACACTGTGCCCGGGAAGTACCTGCCACCCTCCCTCCCACGTGAGATCCTCTTGGGTAGGCAAGCTCTTATATTAAGCCCAGCCCACTCATGCTGTTGCAAGTGGCAGAAAACCCAATTTGAATGTTGGTTTAAAACAAAAAAGGAATTTATTGATTCATGTAACTGAGAAGGCATGGCTTCGAGTATGGCTGCATCTAGGGGTTCTGATGATATTTCAGGACCTGGTCCCTTAAAGCTTCTCAGTTTTGTACTTGCTGTTGGCTTCATTCCCAAGCTCCACAGTGTGATACAAAGACTGCCAGGGGAATGAAGGCACAGTGGCATGGTCTTAACAAGCTGAAGCTCAGGCTGGTGAGCTCACATCCCTGCTGGAATAAACAAAAGAGCCAGTTAAAGGCAGCTGCTGAGTCCCTCTTAGTGCTGTCGCCAATATGGGAAGCTCCAAGGACCCCATCACCCCACACCTGACCTGGGTGTCCTTGAAGTCTGAGCTGGCTAGTGATGCCAGTGCCACTGGGCAGATTGGAGACTCACAGCTAAGGAGCAGGTAGAGGTGGACTGGCCACACCCTGATGTGTAGCACCTTTTCATATTCCCTGGGTTACTCTTGTCTTCCCCAACTGTGCCAGGTGGATTACTGGTCGCAATCCTTCACTCTCCTGTGGTAGTATTATACATCCACACCTTTGCCATAGCTGGGTGGGTAAGTAAACTTCCCTACCTCTTGATTTGGGGATTGGCCATGTGACTTGCTTTGGTCAATGGACATTAGAAGATGTGAATTGAGCAGAGGCTGGACACCTGCTTGCCCAGTTTGGCTTACTGTCTGTGTCATGGTGACCATGGAGTAGCTGCTGGCCCATGGAGGAGGAGAGTTATGTGGAATGAACCTGTACCCAACCTGCAGCCTAGAGTCCAGGGTCCAGCTAGCCCAGTTGAGTGGCAGCTGACCTGCAGAACTGAGAGCATGAGGATAAATAACTGTTGTGTTAAGGCACTGAGGCTGAGCGTGGGGTGGACTTGTCACACGGCATCATTGTGGTGATAGCTGATATACCAGCTTAATGATTTACCCTCAAGAACAGGACCAGAAATTCCTCTTGAGCTCCCCCACAGTACCTAGTACATGCTCAGGTAACAGAAACACCGGGGCCCCTCTAGTCTAATTTCCTAATCTGTCAGACCGGGAAGCTGAGGCTCAAAGAGACAAAAGGATTAGTTTAAGGTCACATTAAGTAGGTAGCCCAGCAGCCAGTACTAGAACCCAGGTATGCTGACTTCTGAGCCAGTGCCTTTCCCCCATGCCCTCTGCCCCTCTTATTTCTTTATTCAGAGCCTGAGACAACATGGTCCTGACCTGACAATGTCTTGACAATCATGTCTCAAGACTCAGAGGTCCCACTTGACTACAACTTTCCATCATGGGATGGCCTTAGAGCTTGAGGCCCGTAATGGATATCCAGGATCTACCTCCCAGCCACAGCCTGCAGAAGCACAGAGGTAGGTTATTATCAAGGTCTGGGTACAATCTGAGACATAAGTGACACAGGCAGGCCAACAAGCTCATGGGGTCAGTCTCAGGTCATGTGGCTGGTGGTCTCTGTACAGACCACACGAGAGAAATCACAGCTGGGACCAGGGCTCACGGAGGCTGTAACTGAAGAGGGGAGTGGCTCAGAGTGGGCACTGGAAGGGAGCAGATAGGGGTCCATCAACTCCTGGGGACCATCTTGGATCAGACCCAAAGCAAGGCCTAGTTCAACCGTAAGTTACTTTCCACCTCCTGGGAAAATGGTTTTCCAGCAGACTCACTGAGGGAAGTGGGTGCCTAGCCCATAAGCCTGGTTGGCAGGCATGTAGGACAGATGGGCTGCTGACAGCATCCCCCTCTTGCCCCCTCCTCAGAATACTCCGAAGGGGGAGTGAGCAGCAGGCCTGCCCGCACATCTCCTCCGGCCCACATTCACACAATCTGGCTGCATCTCTCACGTGAAACCCACCTCAACTCATCTCCCCCACCCACCCTAGCCCTACAGGCCTCCACTCCCCACAAGCCCAAGTTATCACCTCAAAGTCAGGGCTGGGACTAGGGTGAGGCAGGTGAGGCACAATATTTATGGCGGCATCAAAATTACTCAGCAATCAAGATAAATAATACTTTTGTGTGATTAAAAATCCAAATTAATGCAAAAAAAGTCCACAATGAGCAAAATATCAAAAATTTACATAGAGACAGTCTCTGACAGGGCGAGGATTGGACTGAGGTGAAGGAAGTCACATTGTATAAATACAGCGTTAGATGTCTTTATTAAAAATTTTGGTATTTCATGTACAGTAGATATTTTGCATTACCTTTAAATTTTAAAATATTGCATTATTAGTTATCTTAGTTACTGATTTTGGGCCTCCACTTAAATTCTGTGCCCATGGCAATGCCTCACTACCCTCACCCAGGTCCTGGTAAAACCCACTTGTGTCCTGTCCCTCAGCCCCAGCAGTGGCTCCCCAATATTGTCAGGATGCAAGCAAAACTCTCTGTGTGCCCTCTAAGTCCTCCTGGTTGGGCCCCTGCCCATCTCCACCCTAGCCCTGGTAGTCAGCTGGAACATACCTGCATGGCCATAAAGCTTGTTTAAATATTGGAACACTTCCTCATCCCGAGCACCAGCATCCGCACCCCAAGCGTCCCCTGCCATCCTGGCTCCTCCCCCAGGACACTATCAGAATTCCCCACAATCCAGCAACCAAAGGACCAATGTCTGACCAACTGGGGACCCCCAGATCCTGCCCAAGCAATGTTTTCAATAGTCGCCTCTCCAGCCTCATCCTACGCCAAGCTCTCCTGTGCTCGGCTCCAGACACACTGCCTTCTCCCTGTCTCTCTGCACGTGTGTTCCCTCTGCCTGGCACCTGCTACCTTCCCTTCTTTGCCCATTTCTCTCTGACACATCCTTCAGGCCTCACCCCAAGTGTCACTTCTGCAGGGAAGCTGTCCCAGACCTTTCTGACCCCCTACAACAGACTCTCTTCATGCTGTGTGTTACTTCCATGGACTTATTCAAGATATATTTTGGAGAGTGAAGTGATCCAACTTGCTGATGGATCACATATAGGGTTTGGGGGTGGTAAGGGAATGTGAGGAGTCAGGGATAATTCCCGGGTTTCTGGCATTGGCAACTGCAGATTTAACTGGCAGTGGCAACTGTAGATTTAACACATCCCAAACTAAACTACAGCTCCCCCTCCACTGTAATAGATGCCAATTCCATGTTTCCGGTTGCCCAGTTCAAAAACCTTGTCTTTCTTGAATCGTACACTTTAAATGGGTAAATTAAATGGTATATGAATTATATTGATATCTCAATAAAGCTGTTTATATACATATATTACCTATACACTTATGGGATATAGACATATATCAAGAATCTGATCATTTCCTTCACCTCCACTGCTACTACCCTGGTCCAAGCCACCACCATCTCTCACCTGAACCACTGCAACACAGCGGCCAGAGGGATTCTGTTACAATGTCAAGCAGATTAGGTGATTCTTCTGCTCAAAGCCCCGCAAGGGCTCCTATCTCCTCATTAAAACCACATTCTTTTTCTTTCTTTCTTTCTTTCTTCCTTCCTTCCTTCCTTTCTTTTTGTATGCGTTGGGTCTTCGTTGCTGCGCGCGGGCTTTCTCTAGCTGCGGCGAGCGGCGGCTACTCTTCGTTGCAGTGCGTGGGCTTCTCATTGTGGTGGCTTCTCTTGTTGCAGAGCATGGGCTCTAGGTGCATGGGTTTCAGTAGTTGTGGCTCACGGGCTCTAGAGCGCAGGCTCAGTAGTTGTGGCGCACTGGCTTAGTTGCTCCGCGGCTTGTGGGATCTTCCCAGACCAGGGCTCGAACTCGTGTCCTCTGCATTGGCAGGCAGATTCTTAACCACTTCACCACCAGGGAAGTCCAAAACCACATTCTTTTGATCAGAGTATTTAGTCCATTGACAGTTAAAGTAATTATTGATAGGTATGTACTTATTGCCATTTTAATCCTCATTTTCCAGTTGTTTTTCTAGCTCTTCTTTGTTCCTATCTTCTTTTTTTGGTTTTTCCTTTGGTGGTTTGATGATTTTCTTTTGTAGTATTCTTGAGTTCCTTTCTTTTTGGGTTTTGTGAATCTATTGTAAGTTTTTAATTTGTAAAGCTACATTCTTTACAATGGCTACAAAGCCCTACACACTCTGACCTCTCCTTCTTTACCCTTGGCCTCACCACCTCCACCCTCCTCCTCACTCACTCGTAGCCAGCCATACCAGCCTCCTTACCATTCTTCACATGTACCAGACATGTTCTCACCTCAGGGCCTTTGCACTAGCTACTCCTCCTGCCTGGTTTGTAATCCGTCAGATATCTGCAGGGCTCACTCCTTCACCAGGCATCACTGACTATCCTATGTAAAATTGCAGACCAACCCCAGTATGTTTAATCCTTTTTTCAATATTCAACATTTTATAGCATTTATCATCTTCTAATTTACTATATTACTCACTTATTTGTCATATCTATTGTTTATTGTTCTGCCTCACCCCCTACTAAAAAGTAAATTTCAAGAGGATATGAATCATTATTTTGTTCTCTGATGTGTTCTAAGCATTTAGTGGAAACTAAGTAAATATTTGTTGATTAAATAAGTGAATATGCAAAATGTGTCATTATTACGTGGTATGGAGAAAACTCTCGCCCCATAGTAGGTGCTCAATAAATATTTGTGAATTAAATATTGGTACAATATTGATCCACAGGCCAGACTTAAAAATGTGTCCCAGAGCATGAGCTTAGTGCTTAAATGAGATCAAGTAGAAACTGACCAGCACTGTGCTTGAGCCATAGTAGAGTCTGAATAAGTATTCATTTACTACAATTTTGCTTCAAAAATTATGTTCCCCATCTGGGAATACCATCCCTTCTCTTTCCATACATCCAAAGAAAATCCATCCATCCTTCAAGGCTCAGTCAAGAATCACCTCTTCCTAGAAGTCTTCCAGTTCACTGTCTCCCAGCTCTGAATTCTACACCAGTGTTTTTTTTTAAAATCAGGCAGCCTCAGGTTCTCTCTGAATAGATGTCTGTGTGTAGTTGCTGTGTCAGTGCATCTTCCCATGTACTCCCCTAGTAATCTGTTTCAACGATTAATGCCTTTTCTTGGTATATCCTCCCTTCCATACACACTCCACCTAGTCCTCCTGTGACCACATGAAATATGAGACAGGCATGCCTGCCAATGCTCTCACCACAAAGTTATCGGAATAGAACTTAATAAACAGGACGCAACATATAAAAACACTGAGTCAGAGAAATGACACACAAATGCTGAAACTGCCTTTGCTGCCAAAATTCCAGCCTGTAGATGGTCCTTTACGGTTGGCGATGAGGAGAGCCCATGTTCTTGGGTCTTCTTTACTCCTGGCTTCAGTCAGCATTCTCTGATGTAGCACTTCAACTCTCATGCCTCCTTGGGGCCTCTGTCATCTCCAGTCTTCCAGAACCTCTGGTACCTGGGCTGTTACTTCTGGACCAGGCGCTGTAGCATGCCTAACTTCCCGTGATATTTGGAAATCTACATCCTGTGCCTCAAAGAACCAAGAGAAGAGAATAGGAAAGGAGAGACCAGGCGTTTGCTTTCACAATGTCATCTTTGCAGCTCTGCAGGCCAATGTCTTCCCTTTCTTAGTGGGTTTGTTTGCAGTACTTGCTGAGAATCCATTTGAGAATCTGCTGGGGTCTCTCTGCCAAATCAGATAACTCCCCCACACCCACCTTCCTGGCAGTGATGCTATGTGAAAGCACCTGCAAGCCGGAAAGCAGGGCTGTCCCATGGTGTCTCTTTATAGTTGCATCCAAACACATGTTGTGTTTCTCCAACTGGTCTCAAAGTCAAAGAGCCAGGCAGGCCTGGGAGATCTTCTTTTGTGTCTCTTTGACTTTTAGTGGTAGGTGTTCCTTCAATCTTGGCTGATCACAGAGTGACATCAATATGGATCAGAGAATTAACAAATTCAAGGAAGAGATGCCTTTTGAGAATAGGCATGAGGCTACGAGAGGCTCTCAATAGTTAGAATACAGTTTTTATTTTAGATAAGGGGTTACTTGAAGTTAAAGAGCACTTTAATGTAGGAAATATTTTTGAGCATGTATTATATATAAAGTATTGTACTTTAACTTTTACTGAGTACTTACCATGCACAGAGTACTCTCCATATGCTTCATACATATTCATATCTGTTAAACAATTTAATCCTCAATTTAAGGGAGCGGTGTTATTACACTCACTTTACAGATGAGGCAACTGTGGCACAGAGATGTTAAGTATGGCAGCAAATGGGCTGCAGGAGTCCAAGCAGACACGAGTGGTATCAAGAAGGGCAGAGTAAGATAAACGCCACAAGAGAGGAAAACGGAGAGGGCAGTTCCGTTGCTAGAATCTCCTCTTGTGCCTTTCCTTCCTGGAGAACTTGACATGTTCCTCAAGATTCGGCCCTAGGTGTGCACTCTTCGGTAAAGCCTTCTCTAACCCTTACCGCCAGAAGAGATGAACACGCGCTTGGCTGGTGCATCCTGCCCGGGTCACAGCATTGCCCAGCCTGATCACCCCACGTGACGACTGCTTCCATACCTTCTCCCCTCCCAGGCTGTGAGCTCCTGGAGGGCAGGGGCAGACTGCGCTCCCAGGGCCTCCCCAGCACAAAGCATGGCACAGAATAAATTCTGTTGAATGCTACGGCAGTGAGTCAGGCTTACTTAAAGGCCTCCATCCTGAAGTGACCCATGTCACTTCCACTCACATTCCATGGCCCAAAGCAAGTTACACGCTTCTGGCTGCACTTTCCGCACCTCAGGCCTTGCCTGGCCGAATTCAGCTGTGCCAAACAGACCTCCACAGGGACTGCCAGATGGATCAGTGCCAGACAGGTGGAGAGTGGCCAAACCAAGTCAACATATCCACACCTTGGGAACCCCCTTCACAAAAGGGGCACTTCTGGAAATGTGGGAAAGTTGCAAATGAGGTTGGTATGAAGGGAAGGATTCTGGACACAGATGGAGGAGCCTACACAAGGGCATATTCCTATCCTGCTGTTAATTCTCTGTATGACCTTGGGCACAGCCCTTTCCCTCAAGGGTCCTCTTCCTCTCCATCAGTATAATCTTGGGCTACAAGTTCATGGTCTCCATGGTTATAAGGTTACATGATCCTGACAACCAAGGAATATGCCTCATCGACATGCCCAAAATATTATCTATCCCATAGTTCGGGAGCCTGATGGATTTTAGCAAATGCAGCAAAACACTGCAGAGAAACAGATATTTCTTTCCCATCTTTAAAAAGGCTGTCTTTTTTCCGACCCTCACCTATTTTGTTTCCTTCTTGAAGATTGAGTCCCAGGGGTGAATAAGTTTTGTCATCTCCAAATTCAGAGAAATTTAGATTTCATGGGGTGAGGGAAAGGAAGGATGAAGCATCTCTTCCTTGTCATCACAGGAAACTGCAGCACATTTCAAAAGTAAGACTGGCTTCTGATTATTAACAATAAACTCTGGCCCACAGCCTACCTTGCACATTAATCTTACCAACAGATGCAGACTTGCACACACAGTCTCTGGCTCTGTGCTGAGCCCCAGCTTCTCTGGCCAGTTCTCATGCTGCGATTCTCTAAGGACAGCCATTTCTGTTTGGGCAACTATGAAATCCATTTGTCCTCTCAAGGAAACGTGGCTACTCTAGGGTTTAAGGGGGCAATGGGTCCCTAAAATCTTGACTAAGGAACTTAAGAGATTTGAAAGGAAACTTAAGGTATGTACTAACATTCTTTTAGTATTAAGTGACAGAAACACTAGCTGATACTGACTAAAGCAGAAAAGGTAATTTTTTTTTTTTTTGCTCGTGTACCTGAACAGTCCAGAATGTGGGGGGTGCCTACTAGCTTCGGGAATGACTGGATCTAGGTGCTTGAGCAAGATCATTTGGAGCTTCTCTCTCTCCCTCTCTAACCTACTTTCCTCAATGCACCCTTTCACTCTCAGGCAAACTCTTTCCAAGCTTGACAAGATTCTATCCTAGCAGTTCAGTTAAACAACCTCAGTGAAAAGAGATTCTGCTTGCCACTGGTTCCAACTAAAGTCTCAGAAATGACTCGTTGCATAATTTGAATCACACGCCCTTTTCTCAACCAGTCACTGTAGCCACCCCATTCACATTGCACAAACTGAGTACAAAGGTATAGTTTCCCAAAGAAAAGACAACTTCAAGACCTGGACAGAATGCATGGAGCATTCAGAGGACTCTGTAAAATAAATAGTAACAGGTGGATAGGAGAATAAGACTGGTTCAGTACTACTGAACCAGTTGTGAATTATCTTTTTTTCCCCTCTGGTATTCCTGCACCTGAACACAGTTCAGCCTGAAACCCAAGTGGGCACCATGAACAGAGAGCTCTAGGAGAACTCTATAATTCTGGCTCAAGGAATAGAAAGGAAAACTCCGAATTCTCAGATACAGATGAACTGAACACCACCAAAACCAAATTACATCTTATTGACGTTTATCGATTCCCTGTCTTTCCCAATCAAAAGCAGCATACACATTCTTTTCAAGGGAACATTAAATATTTACCAAGATAGACCATATCCTGCACATAAAACAAACTTTAACAAATTTAAAGTAATTGAAATCATATGAAGTATGTTCTCAAGCTATAATGGAATTAAACTGTAGAACAATAAGATAAAGATAAGAGGAGGGCTTCCCTGGTGGCGCAGTGGTTGAGAGTCCGCCTGCCGATGCAGGGGACACGGGTTTGTGCCCCGGTCCGGGAGGATCCCGCATGCCGCGGGGCGGCTGGGCCTGTGAGCCATGGCCGCTGGGCCTGCGCGTCCGGAGCCTGTGCTCTGCAACGGGAGAGGCCACAGCGGTGAGAGGCCCGCGTACCGCAAAAAAAAAAAAAAAAGATAAGAGGAAAATCCCCAAGCACTAGCATATGAAACAATACACTTTTAAATAATACATGGGTCAAAGAAGAAGTCTCAAGAGAAATAAGAAAATATTTAAACTGAATGAAAATGAAAATACAACTTATCAAAAATTGTGGGATACATGTAAAGCAGGGCTTAGAGAGAAATTTATGTTAAGTGCGTACATTAGTAAAGAAGAAAAGTCTCATATCAGCAGTCTAAACTTCCACAAGAAACTAGAGAAGGAAGAGCAAAATAAAACCAAAGCAACCAGAAGAAAGAAAACAATAAAGGTGATGCAGAGTGAAGAAAATTGAAAAGAGAAAAATAATAGAAAAAACGAATCAAGCCCAAAGTTGCTCTTTTCTTAGATGATTGATAAAATTGAAATGTGTCTAGGAAGATTCACAAGGAAAAAAGACAGGAGACACAAATATTAGTATCAGGAAAAAAAAAAAAATTAGTATCAGGAATGAAAGAGGGGATATCACTACAGTACATTAAAAGAGTAATAAGGAAATACTATAAACATGTCAATTCACGTAAATTCAACAATTTAGATGAAATTGAACAATTCCTGGAAAACCACAAACAACCCAAAATCACTCAAGATAAAACAGACAACCTAAATAGTCTTATAAATATTAAAGAAATTGAATCTGTAGTTAAAAACCTTCCAAAAAAGAAATTTCCAGGCTCAGTGGTTTCACTGGCAGATTCTAAAAAATATTCAAAGAAGAAATAACACTAATTTTACACAATCTCTTCCAGAAAATTGGACTGAAGGGAACATATCCCCATTCATTTTATGAGGCCAGCATCACCCTGATATCAAAAGCATACAAAGATGGTGACAAAAAGAAAACTACAGATAATATCCTTCATGAATATAGAAGCAAAATTTCTCAACAAAATAATAGCAAGCAAATCTAGCAACATATTAAAAAGAATAAAACACATAACCAAGTGAAATTTAGAGCAGAAATATAAACCTGGTTCAATATTAGAAAATCAATCAATGTTATCACCATATAAAAACTTTAAAGGGAATTACACACTATCAATTACACACTACCATGTAATTGATTCAAAAAAAGGATTTAACAAAATTCAACTCCAATTCATGATAAAACTCTCAGTAAGACTGAAATAGAAGGGAATTTTCTCAATCTGATAAATGACATGTATTAAAAATAACAAAACAAAACCCTACAGCTAATATTACATTTAATGGTGAAGGTCTAAGTACATTTCCCTCAGATCAGGAACGAGGCATGGATGCCCCACAGATGGTTATAATCAAAAGAGACTGACAATACAGAATGTTGAGTCAATGGACCACCTGGAACTCGCATGCACTGCTGTTGGGAATATAAAACGGTACAACCATTTTGGATATGTGTTTGGCAATTTCTAATAAAGTTAAACATACGTCTTTCATGTGCTCCAACATGCCACTTCCAATTCAACAGAAATGCATACATATGTGCACCTAAAATATGTACAAGATTACTCACTGAAACCTTAATCATAATAACCAAAATCCAAAAAAACTCAAATTTTTTCAACAGGAAAACAGATAAACAAACAATGATATGTTCATACAATAGGATATTAGTTGGCAGTAAAGGAAAGAACAACCTAGATGAATTTCAGTAACATTATGGCAGGCCAAAGAAGCCTGGCACAAAATAGTACACACTGTGTGATTTCATCTAGGCAAAGTTCTAGAGCAGGCAAAACTAAACTAAGATGATAGAAATCAGAACAGCAGTTGCCTGGGGGGTGAGAAGGTTGACTAGAAATGGGCCCAAGGGAATTTTCTGGAGTGATGGAAATGCTTTATATTTTGTTTGGGGGTCCTGATTTCACAGCTGATTACAATTGTCCAAACTTATAGAACCGAACATTTAAAAGTCGTGCATTTCTACTGTATATAAATTACCTCAATTTAGTAAGAAGAAAAGAAACCCTTTAAGAATATAGCACTTAACTTTCTATGAAACATTTTCACCCCCATTCCCCTATGCCCTCCATTTGAGCTTCCCAACAACCTTAGGAAGTAGGAAGATTGGCTTGTTTTATGGATGAGGAAACTAGGAGAGGATCAGAGTAAGGAAGTGTGTCCCAGGAGCATACAGCATGTGCCAGAGCAAGGACCAGAGCCCAGGTGTTAGGACTCCACGTCCAGTGCTCCTTATGCAATGCCTTGGTTTTCAATCTCTGTTCTCCCTTGCTCTCAAGCATTGCAGAGACGACCACGGACAGGTGACTGTCAGCCTCCACAACTCTCACCACTTTCATCCCTTCTTTTGCTTTAGATTTCATCTGAAACGTTTGAGAATTGCTGATATTATAGATGCTAAAACAACCGTAAATGTCCAGGGGCTCCCCACTTCCTTGGCAGCCTCTGTGGTATGACTTGCAAGACACTAGAATCTGATTTTCACTCTGGGCTAAAACAGTGATATCTGCCTGAAATAGTGCAGCCTCCAGGCACCAGCTATTACATCAGAGTGTATAAAACAGAAAGACCAGCTGGAGAAGAAAGTCTTTAACCGTGGTTCTGCCACTGTGTGCTGTCAGCCCAGTCACCCACTCTCGAGTCTTGGTTTCCCAATCTTTAATACAAGAGACCTGGACTAGGTAAGTTCTAAGTAAGTATCCTATCCTAGGGTCTAGAGCTGGAAGGGTAGTATTCATCTCACTCCAAAACCTCCCACATGAACACTCTCAGTCCAGACACCGCACCTGAGGATTTTCATTCCAGAGAAAAATCTCACAAGTCATTAAGCTGAGATGGACCCTCCTCCATGTACAGCAGTACAGGAGCTCCAGGATAAATCATCTCCCATTCCCTCGCCCAGGGAAATTTCAAAGGACCTGACACCTTCTATGTGTCATTTCTGGGCCAAGAAATTGGTATTATGAGCACTTGGGTCGCAGTCCTAGTTCCATTAATAGTTGACAATGCAACTCTTAAGCAAGACCCCTCCCCTTGTTGCCTCACCAATAAAATGGAGTTTATGGCCCCAGCTTACCTCCCTGGGTAATTGAAAGGACCTAAGAAAGTAAAATAGACAGGCATACTTTGAGCAGAATAAAACTCCCTACCAAGACAAGGGGCTCTTATCTTTGGGGGAGGAAAGCTAGAGCCATTTTACCTTCTAAATCCATGTAGTCCGGAACCAATCCTTTTTTCCCCCGTGCCTGTGTAGCGCCACTATGACCACTAGATGGCGGTAGCTATCACTTGCAGATTCAGAAGGAAGGGTGTGGGAGAGCCAGGGGACCGCCTGCTTTAAGAAAACTAGGCCAAAGCAGGCTCGTTACATCACTTCTAATGGAAGCAGCCAGTTCAGTCTGGATCTTTCTTTATTGCAGGCAACAGTGCAGAGAAACTTCCTGGTTCCTGCGCATTTCAATGCTAATTATTTGGGCTGAAATCACTCTTTATCTCCCAGGGATAGGTCCAAGTCTCTGCCCCACCTTCCCTGGGTACAGGCCTTTCTCCTCGAAGGTCTCTTGTCCCCCTCTCCATCTGCCCCATGCCCCACTCTCAGCCCCATGTCCCACTCTCAGCCCCATGCTTGAAGTGCATTTCTGTCCTGCCTTTAAATCTCAATTTAGTTCTTTGAGCACTCAACGTCTACTTATAGCTGGGGCCACACAGAGTAAGTGCGACCCAGACCCTGACCTCAAAGGAAAAAAGGAGAGCTACAGACAGCTTGAGTTCAAATGCACCTTTGCCCCTCACTTGCTAAATGCATGATTTTGAACACGTCATTCTAATTCTGTTCTTCACTTTCCTTAATTTTAAAATGGGATTAATAATAGTCTTTTTAAAATCACTAATCCTGGTTTTTACAGCTCTTGGAATAGGATTTGGCACGTTGTAGGCAATAATAATGATTCATTGAGCACCTATTGGGTACATTATCTGATTTAATGCCCATATCAATGGCTCAGAGAAGTTAAACAATTTGCCTAAGGTTGCACAGCAACTCTGAAGTAAAGACAGGATTTGAACCAGGTTCTATCTGACTCCAGGAGCCCTGCCTTCTGCTGCTCTTAAAGGGAGAAAACAAGCAGCCAAACATAGGAAATGGAGAGATGAGTAAATCAGCAAACTACACTGTCAGTCCCAGGGTACCCGCAAATCAGCCATCCTGAAATGTGCCATTCAGGTCTCAGAGATCTTGTCTGGATCATCCCTAGCACTCCCTGGGGCTTTGAGAACTGGGGCAAGACCCCTCTTTGGGCTGCAAATTTTTTCATCTATAAAACAAGGCAGCTTGATAGATCACTTTTCTGCACGTGCCTAGTTGTCAAAATCACCTGGGGTCCTTCTTAAAAGTATGGATTTTTGGACCCCACTTCACAGATGCTAAAATAGAATCTCCAGGGGAGGGATCTGAACTTCTGTATTTTTAACAAGTGACTCATGATTCTCAGGACCAGGGAAGTTAGAAAAAAAATCCTAGGTCCAGATGATCTTAGAAGTTCTCCCAGCTCTGTCCATATTGCTTCACTACTACTCATTTGGGCTCCTGATCTGTCACCACGAACACCACAGACCCTCTCCCTTTGCCCTACCATCCAGTTCCCTGAGCATCCCACCCTGCATGGATTTGACTACTCCTTCCTTCCTGTAAGGCACCCAGCTTCTCAAGGGAGCTGAAGCTGTATAAATAATAAATGGAATTTACAGTAGCATTTGGAATTCACTTAAGCACTGGAAACACAGTTGCAGTGACGTCTCCTCAAAAATCTTTTCATTGGGTAAGAAGGAATAAAGATAGCTTCTCTCTTGACTTCCCTAACATGCAAATCAGGATATTTTGACAAGACTTGATTCTAAATGTCCGCAACGTCCCTTGGAAGGTGTCATTTCCACTGCCAGAACAGCAATACCCTGCTGCCGCAGACTGATATACCTGGGAGCCCTAGGCCAGACAACATTTTAGGCCAAGGACAGGGTTACTAGCCCCATGTCCTGGTCGAAGGCCTTGTGGAAAGACTGAGAAAGATGCATAAAGCCAACCCCAGCCTCATAAAACCAGATTCTGCTGTAAATCCCTTCAGTCCTTGCTATTCCTGTTTGCAGAGTCTTCAAATGGTACAGTTGAGCAATACTGGCTTCTCGTTTTTCCTTCTTTCTGCTACAGTCCCTATCTCAGTCTCCACAAAACACTGATACCACTGACTTAAAACATACCCGAAATTCTTACTGTTAGGCCAAGTCTATGAGTTAAGGAAATGTTCTCTGGGAGAGTGAGTACCTTGGGCTGGGTTTCAGAAGACTGGTGTATCAGTCAGCTGTGGCCATGATAGTGCCATGTAACAAGCCACCCCAACACTCAGTGGTTTAAAACAATCATTTATTCTCACTCATGCATGTGTGTGTTGCCTGGACAGCTCTGCTGATCTCATTCAGTTGATCTCAGCTCAGTGGAGTTTGGCTCTGGCCTTGGGTTTAGTCCAGGTCTGTTCCAGGTATCCCTCAATTCTTCTAGGACCAGAAGGCTAACTGGGGCATGTTTCTCTCATGGTGATGGCAGAAGTCCAAGAAGGCAAGTCCACAGCTCAAGCTAACCTCAAGCCACTGCTGGCATTACAGTGGCTCACATCCCATTGAGTAGAGCAAAAGGTAAGGACATACAGTCTGCTCAACGTGAGGCCAGAGTGAGTCAGAACACAGGCAGGGTGTCAGAAGGTAAAAATGGAAGAAAAATGTTGAGTACGCAGGGGTTACTCCCTGCAGGTGAAACGACACAGGAGAGGGATCCTGGAGAAGCTGGAACCAATCTTTATGTGGAATTCACTCAAGCAATAAAGGCGTGGCTGCAGTAATGTCTCCATGGGGAGAGGGGTGGTAAGGAAGGAGAAAATGTAAAGCAAAAAAAACCCAAAAAATAAAACAACAAAGTATGCAACACACCACTGCCTGGACTCTGACTTTCTCAGTGCCTTTTCTCCCCATCTCCCAGGGCAAAAACCCACATG
The DNA here is from genome assembly GCF_963455315.2 of Globicephala melas. Taxonomy (NCBI): domain Eukaryota; kingdom Metazoa; phylum Chordata; class Mammalia; order Artiodactyla; family Delphinidae; genus Globicephala; species Globicephala melas. The sequence goes on along the minus strand of NC_083332.1, from coordinate 34,658,031 downwards.
AGAGGTGCCTGACCTCTTCTTTGTCACAATTGGTTGTTTGCTTTAGACAAATCACTTTATAAAAGATCAGGCTGGGAAGGTACTCTGGATAACCATCTTATCCCACCCCCTCAGCTTCCAGAGAGGAAAAGCGCCCTGTGGAAGGTCATTAGGCAAGAAAGAAGCAGAGTGAGGATCACTGCCTGTGCTTGAGCAATTTTCCCACTCGATACACCTCCAAACAGCCAGGTGATTAAGATTTCATGAATTCAACAAACACTTACTTAGCACCTACTCTGTGCCAAGCACTGTTCTAGGTGTTAGGGATAAAGAAGTGAACAAAACACTTCTCCTGAGGCTTCCATTCTACTGAGGGAGGGGGCACAGACAATTAATAGGTAAAAAGTAAATCCACTGTGCGGTGATAAGTGTGATGATAACAATAAGCAGAGTAAGGGGATTTAAGTGTCAACACTGGGGTTGTAGTGAGAGGAGGCTGGTGTCTTATACTGGTGGTTAAGGAAGTTCTCGTAAATGAGATGACATTTGATAAGTGCTATGGTCTGAATGTGTCCCCCCAAAATTTATATGCTGAAATCCTAATCTTTAAGGTAATAGTATTAAGAGGTGTGGCCTTTGGAGGTGATTAGGTCATGCGGTGGAGCCCTCAAGATTGGGATTGGTGCCCTTAAAAAGGGACCCCACAGCATCTCCTCACCTCTTCTGCCATGTGAGGATACAATGAGAAGTCTGCAACCTGGAAGAGGGCCCTCACCTGACCATGCCAGCACCCTGATCTTGGACTTCCAGCCTCCAGAACTGTGAAAAATAAATTTTTGCTGTTTATAAGATACGCAGTCTGTGGTGTTTTGTTATAGCAGCCTGAACAGACTAAGACAATCAGGGAGTTGAAAGAACCAAGGAGGCAGTTGAGAAAATATCTGGGCCTTTTCAGCAGAGGGATCCACAAGTGCAAAGAGTCAGGAATGAGCTTGGCATGGAGCAAGGTGAGCAAGGGGAAGTAGTGGTCAAAAAGGTCAGCAAGACAGCAATGGGGGTAGGACCAGGTCATAGAGGGCCTTGGGGGCTGTGATGGTTAATTTATGTGTCAACTTGATTGGACTACGGGATGCCCAGATAGCAGGTAAAACATTATTTCTGGTGCATCTGTGAGGGTATTTCTGGAAAAGATTCGCATTTGATTCAGTAGACTAAGTAAGGAAGATTCGCAGTCACCAATGGGGGTGAGCATCAGCCAATCTCTTAAGGGACCAAATAGAATAAAAAGGAAAAGAAAGGCAAATTCCCTCTCTCTTTTCTTGAACTGAGACCTCCGTCTTCTCTTACCCTCGGACACTGGTGCTCCTGTTCTCAGGCCTTCGGGACTTACACCAGTGGCCCACCAGCCCTGTGACCTTCAGCCTTGGACTAAATCATACTACTGCTTTTCTGGTTCTCCAGCTTGCAGACATCAGACTGCAGACTTCTCAGCCTCCATAACCACGTAAGCCAATTCCTATAATAAATCTCCTCTTTATTTCCATATCTCTGTCTCTGTCTATCTCTATCTCTATATCTATATCCACCTGTATCCTATTGGTTCTGGTTCTCTTGGGAACCCTGACAGGAGCCATAAAAGCACTGAAGACTTTGCTCCAAACAGGATAGAAAGCACTGGAGGGTTCTGAGCCAAGGAGACACATGATTGGACTTTAGTTTTGAAAGATCACTTTGGCTGCTGTGTCAAGAACAGATTGTAAGGGTGGAGGCTAAGAGTCTGACTGGGTGGAAATTTCAGTAATCCAAGCCAGCAGTGGTAGTAGTGGCTGGGACCAGGGGTTGGCATTCTTGGCGATGAGAAAGGGTCATATTTGGGATTATTTTGGTGGTGAAGCTGAGAGGATTTCCTGACAGATCAGAAGTGTAGTATTAGAGATCAAGGTCAGAAAAGACTCCAAGATTTTTATGGTGAGCAACTGGAAATGGTAGTCACCATTTTCTGAGTTGGGGAAAGTTGCAGGAGAAGCAGACTTGAATAGACAAATCCGAATGCATGTAGAAAAGGCAGTTACTTCCTTTGCTTTCTGATTGCCTGTGTTTGGCCTTACACAACTCAGCTACCCATACCCAGGGCAGTTTAAAGGGTTTCTGTAGCCAAATACACCCACGGTCGCACTTTCCTCTGATAGATGTAGTGATTTCCAGTAAATTCTTGGTCCCAGTTTGGGATCTCCAGGAAGCAGACTCTGAGATGAAGTTTAGCATGCAGAGGTTTTTTTTAGAAAGTACTCTTGGGATCAATACCTGTGGAATGAAGGGAAGGAAGCAGATTGGGCAGAGGAAGATGTTGAGCTGAGATGCAGTGTCAATGGAAGTGTGGGGAGTTCTGAAAATGAGAAAATCCTTCAGAAGTGCCAAAGCTGGGGTGAGAAGCCCACTCTGAGAAAAAGTCACTCTCTTCATCGAGGCAACCCTAAAAGGGCTGTTGCTGACATCTGTATTCCCAAGACACGGCCAGCAGCTGGGGAAATACATTCTTTATTCCAGAAAGAGGATCTGGCCAGTGAATCAAAATGTCCACCACACTTCCTCATGTCAAACACAAGGAAGCAAGCTAGTTTCTTTACGTCCAGTTCTTCGGTACTAACTCCTGGCTGGTGAGCAAGTGGCAAATCCATCTGAGTTCACAGACTTTCCAACCGGTGGTGAAACAGGAGAGTATCTTAACAATGGAAATGAACTCAGAGGGAATTCCTGGTGGAAGGATGCCACCGTGGAGCCATGGGCTATCATGCAGCTGTCAACCCAGACCCCTGGTAACATCTAGTCACATCTTTTGGAGTCTTGATTTAAAACATCAGTTTTTAGTATGTGAAAAACTCAGGAAGTTAGGTAAAAATTGTGAACCAAGCACAATCTCCATATTGTCCTTCTTATCCTAAACGCTTAGAAAAAAAAACATTAAAAGAATCATAAACATTGATGATTATATAAACAAATAAAATACAATATAAATAGACTATATACATGTTTAAAAATATATTCGCATATAATAAAAATCCATAACAGTATTGGAAAAAAGAAGGGGTGCCCCCAATGGACCAAAAAGTGTTAGGAATCCCTGAAAGGACAAAGTAAGATAGGGAGGACTGAAACAGGAAACCATACCTCAGTTGTACAAAGGAGAAACCTTCTGCAAAAAGTGGGGGAAGCAGCGCTAGAGGCACCAAAGTCAGAGGCAGCAGGAGGGCTCATGGATGATCAATGGGGTGACCGTTACAGAAGCAAATCAATACCATAAAATACTAAATTTAACAATCTGAAGAGCTAAATTTAACGTGAAGAACTAAATTCAACAAACTGAAGAACTAAAAATCCATGGAAGGAATCAATAAAATGAATGAAGAGAGATTTTAGAAAAGTCTAATTGGTATTCTCATGTGAGGAGATATTGCATATATACAAAGTAATCAACTAGAAGTCTTAGAAATAACAAATTTGAGTATTGAAATAAAAAACTCAACATATGGGCTGAATATCAGAATAGATAAAAGTAAAGAGCAAATTACTAAACTAGGATATGGAAGCAAGGATTTCTCCCAGAACAAAGCATGGAAAGCAACATAGATAGAAAGTAAGAAAAAAGTAGAGAAATGGAGAATGAATCCAACAGCGACAAAATCCATCTAGTAAGAGTTCTAGAAAGAGGGACTAGTTAGAATGAAGACGTATTCAAATAAGAAGTGAGGGGGAAATGCTGAAAAAAAAAAAAAAAAATGGAAGTCTCCAGATTGACAGGGCCATCAAGTGCTGAGCAAGTTAAATCTGAAAAAGATCTACATCTAGGTATCTTATGGACATTTTTACAAGACGAGAAAAATTCTCCATACAGACAAAACTGATTCCTTGCAAAGGAATGAGAATCAAGTGTCATCAAAATTCTTACTGGCACCACCAAATGCAACAGGCAATAGAACAGTAGTCCCAGAGATCTAAGGGAATTTACTTTTAACCTAGAATTTGATGTTCAGTAGAACTATCTTTGAAGTAAAAGGGGAAAATAGAGATATTGTCAAACATGCCCAAAAGAATTCTTAGACAGGATGGAACCATATAAAATTAAAAAAAGGAATCAAAGAGGGATTACTATATATTGTATCCAAATATGGGATTCAAGTCACGTTAAAAAAAGGAACCCCCCCAAAAAAAAGGAACCCAAAGAAATTAACAAATTTTACTAATTGAAATACATGATGATGTTAAAACAAAATGATTAATATTTTGTAACTAAAATCCCAAACTATATCAACATGGTAGTTTTGGGGAAGAGAAAGGAAAGAATAGTAGGAGAAGGGAAGTAGTAAAAGGTTTTAGTATTTTTCACTGAAAGGATGTATGTAGTGATTAATTCCAGATATCATTAGCCCTCTCAAAAATGCACCCAATCTATTACAACTGATTGAAAGTATACAAATGGGATGAGTAGCTTCCAAACATTACAGAAGAAAAAATAAAATGTATTCAATAATTTTTTTAAAAAGGACAGGAGAGATAGGGATAAAAAAAACCAAGAATTTATGATAAATAAAAAGCACAAAAAAAAGTCAGGAATAAGCTCAAATATATCAGTAATATCAATAAGTATGAGTGGTTTAAATGCCTACTGGATGACAGAGACTGTTAAATTAAGTTTAAAAAATAAAAGCCTATATGCTGCTTGTAAAATACACCTAAAGCAAAATGACAGAGGGAGATTAAAAGTTAAAGGATGAAAATAGCTATGGCATGCAAATACCAATAAAAACAAAGTAGGCAGAGTTGTAATAATATCAAACAAAATAGAGCTCAAGGGAAAAAAATAACAAAAGGAACTAGAGGGAAGAGATAATTCATATTGATAAAATATAACATTTACAGAAAAGATATATCAAAAAATATATGATATATCTACAAAAATGTATTTGTAGATTGATATATCAGCCATGAACTTTATGCACCCAATAATATAGTTTCAACACATAAAGGAAAAATAAAAGTTATACAAGGAAAAAGTGATAATCAACTATCATGGTAAGAGGCTTTGTTACTCACCTCTCAGAAATCACCAGATCAAGAAGCTGTAGATCAAGTACAGATAAAGAGGATCTGAATAACATGTATATTATAATTTGAAGTGTGGTTTAACAGATAAGATGTTAATTAAAAGAGACTGCTCATTATATCAGTTATGCAGGGAACATTCAAGAAAAGGAACTCATGTATTAGGTCACAAAGGAAATCTCAACAAATCCCACAAGAAGGAAGTCAGACAGGTTACCTTCTAGTTAAAATGCAATAAAATTAGAAATTAATAACAAAGAAATGGCCAAAAAGTTCTATGTATCTGAAAAATGTTAAATATCTTTTAAATAATTCTTAGGTTAACGAAGAAAAGGTAATATTATTATTTAGAAATGAATGACAAGGAGAGGCCATATATCAAAACCTGAGGTATATACCTAACTCTGGAAAATTTAGTCTTAAAATGAAGTTCTCAGAAAAGAGGAAAAAAAGGAAAACAAAATAACTAAGCTTTTCAACTCAAGAAGTTAGAAGAAGAAAAACAAAATAAATACAATGACATTTGAGGAAGATATTAATAGAGACAAAATGCAAACATTAATAAACTAGAAAACAAATCAACAGTATAGATTAATAAAACTAAAAGCTGGCTCTTTGAAAACACCAATGAACTAGAATAATCTATGGCAAGACTGAGACTTGTGGGTAGGGTAGGGAAGAATGACAGAAAAGTACAACATCAAGAGTGAGAAAAGAAACATACTAGACAAAGCATATTTTAAATTAAAGAGAAAGTATATGCTAATTTACACCAAAGCATTTGAAAATCCAGATGAATAGGATAATTTTCTGGAAAACAATAAATCACAAAAATTGGCTCAAAAAGGAAAAAAAATCATGAAAGACCAATAATCATAGAAGAAATGGAATGGTCATTAAAACTTTACCCTTTTAAAGTGCACCAAAGTGAGAAAGTTTACAGTTTTGAATGTCCTACAAAACATTCAAGAAACCCAGAATTCCATGCAATTCTATTCTATAACCCAATTCCAAAACTGGACAGGGAAAACAAATACAGAAGGGGAAAAACCAGAAGCCAATATCATTTATGCGTGAAGATGCAAAAATCCTAAACAAAATATTATAATATCAAAACCAGAATTGCATTGTGAGCAGGTATATAAGAATGAAACACTAGAACATCATCCATGTTTCTGACTAGACTGAAATCATCTCAACAGATCATTTCAATTGATGCTGAAATTTAATAAAATTTAGCATCCATTTCTGATTAATTTAAAAAAAAAACCTGACTTAATAATGTTTTCTACTATAGACCCACAGCACACATCAAAGTTAATGATAAATTACCAGAAACAATCCCATTACAGTCAGGATCAAGGCAAGGATGCCCATAATCTCTGCTACTTTTCAGTACTGTACTGAGGGCTTGCTTGTGGAGAAAGACAAGAAGAAAAGGAAATAAATATACTGCTGAACAGAAAGAGACAAAATGGTTAGTATTTTCAGTCAATATAACCATCTACCTGGGAAATCCACAAGAACCAAAAGCCTATTTATAATCGAATATGAATTCATCAAGGTGACAGATATAAACACACAAAATTAATAACTTTCATATTCCATAGCAATAACTAATTAGAATATGCACTTTATAACCCTATTCACAAAAGGGAAAAAAAGAACCTGAAAAATATCTCAGACAAACTTAATTAAAAATACCAGCAGAAGAAAGGTATAAAGCTTTAGGACATGAAGGAAAACCTGAATAAATATGAAGCCTGCAATATTGCTAGGTAGAGTAGATCTTAAACACCTGTCTTTTAAAGCCCCATTTCTCTAACACTAGGACCAGACTCATACAGCAAAGGCCAAAACCAAAAACTTGCCTTTTAAGTCAAGCGTGCAGGGCTTTGTAGATTGAAGACTTTGTTAGCAATTGGGGAAATTAAGAAAATGTCTTTTCAGGAAGCAAAATGAGGGTGTGCACTGGGAACAGAAGGGAGCAGAAAGAAAGACTGGGGGACATGGAAAATAAAACTTGCAGAATTAATAAAGTTCACCATTGTGGGCCCTGACCAAGGTGAGACCCAAGAGTGGGAGAGGGGGAGGTCTCTGTCCCCACATATACCCCACAAAGCCGTGGTGGCCAAACAGATGGCACAGCACATTTTTAAACCACTTTTTAACACAGTCACTTTTTTTGCCTGCTTGCTCTTTATTCCTCTAGTCAAAAGTTCCACCAGCTGTCACTGTCTCAAAGAAAATGTCAGGGGTTTGTGGCTGCCTGTGCCTCTCCTCAGCTCAGTAGGGGAGAGGGTCCCAGGGACCTCAGCTCGCTGTCGTCCTGGCTGCAGAACTTGTGAAGCGGCTGAGGGGTGGGCCCCTCACCAAAATGAACCCACCAAGGAGGTCCATAGCCAATCCTTCCCCTACAGTAGCCCTTTCCAGGTAGAAACATATGTACTTCCCAAAGCACTTTCCCTCTATTTCCTTGTCTCCTTCCAGACACCCCTGTGAGGTCAATATTATTTCCATTTCAAAGGGAGAACAATGGGGAAGCCTGGCTTCCAGGCTTTCAAGCTGTGTGACCTTAGAAAATGCCCTTTCCCTCTCTGGGCCTCAGCTTCCCCACTGCAAAATGGAATCGACCAAAGGTCCTCCAAAGTCCTTCCAACTCTATGGCTCTAGACCACCGCTTAGTATCAGGAAGACAGCACTTATCCTTCTCTCTGAATGACAGCTCCTGCTGCCTCTCTGAATCCTTCCTTCCACTCCAGAGAGCCCACTTACACACCAAGGAAATCAGAACCTGGGAACTGGAGGAAGCTACCAAACTAGGTTCTGTTGCTTTAGCATTTTTTTCCGTCTCCAAACACCCATCAGTAACCTCTTTAAATGACAGCCAAATAGGGCAGTTGGTTTCTTGCTGAATCAAAATAAGGAAGGAAAAAAAAAAAAAAACTTGATGAGTAATTTGCTGAAACTAATCTCTGCTCCACCCCAAACCTTTTGAAATTACACATTTAAACTGATCTAGAGAACTTTAAAGATGCATTTAAAATTTCTTTCCCCCTTGTTTAACTATATAATTGTTTTCACTCACAGTAATCGTCTCTCGGAGACGTATGCTTGACTTATTTAATAAATCCTTCACATTTGAACTCATCCATTAGCAATAAGGAGCCTGACACTCCATTACCCACAATAAATTTCACTGCCATTAAATAGCCACATACCACATGGAGGAAAAGAGACACTTGGATGTCCTTGCCGAGCCAGGGCAGCGTTGGAGCTCAGCCCCAGAGCCTGCTCCAAGCCTGCCTCTGGGTTCCTTATTCCATCTCTGGATTCTCTGGGAGTCAAGGTATTGATCTAGCCAACCTGGAGGCTGACCCAGAAAGACAAAGTGGGATGGGTACACACATCTGCTCTAAGGCTCATCTTTGTCATTCCAGAAGGTTTGGGGCTGGGGTCCAGGCAATAGGAGCCTGTGGCTAGTGACCACCCTGGGGCCAAGGAAGGGAGCAGGCAAACAGAGCAGCGGCCAGGACTGCCCTTGGGCTTAATACAAGGCCTCAGCCACCCAGCTGGCCTTGACACAGATCCCCAGTCCTCCAGCACATCGTGCACACGGCACAGCTGATAAAGAAAAGTCAAATGTGTTTACCACTTTCCTCCACCGTTGCCAGCTGGCTGCATTCTCAGGGGGCACTGAAGCTTAGCTTACAAGCCGATGGCACCTCTCCTCATTACCAAAGGGCGGCTCCAGCATGGGAGGAAGAAGAGAATCATTGATTGGGGAACCTTGGAGTCAGAGCTGAAAGAAACCTCAGAGACCATTGATTCCAGGAGTTCTCAAGCTCTGCTGTGTGTCGGCATCACCTTGAGAGATATCTGAATCTTCAAGGAATACCCAGGTAATGCTAATGCAACCAGAGGTGATCTGGTTTACTGGTTCTCAACATTGTCTATACAATATAATGACCTGGGAAGTTTTAAAAGTACCAATTCCTGGGCCTCACCCCATACCAGTTAAATCAGAACTTCTGGCTATAGGCCCGGGACATCAGAATTATTGAAAAGCTCCCCAGGTGATTATGATGGGCCATCAGGATTGAAAACTACTGATCTGGGCATCTTACAGAAAAGATACTATGGCCCAGAGAGTGGTTAAAACTTGCCCCACATCCCACAGCAAGTAAGAGAGAGAGCTGTATAGAATCCAGGCGTTTGCCAGTCTATCGTGAGCTCTCTGTGCATCCTGTGATATGTGAGGGTAAGGAACATGGCCAGTGTCACCCAGGAAAGCTCGATGCCCTGAAATGACAGCCACCCTGCAGGAGATGATCCTTCAGAAGATCATGCACCTAAATGGTGTCAGTGCTGCTGATCTGGAAACCACACTTTTTGAGTCCAGACCCCTTTTATAATGCCTCCTCCTTCCTTTTGAATCTCAGCGCTCACCCATCAGACATCAACCCCTAGCTCTCGTCAGTCTCTGCACAGAATGAAGCCATGGAAATGAGCACGCTGTCTTCTGCACCTTAGCAAGGGGTCCTAAGTGTCATAAGTAAATGGTAGATTCAGTAAATCTGTTTCCTGCCCAGGCTGTGAGTGCTTTGAGGGCAGCTCTGAGTCCCCTTCTCCTGTATTCCTTGGTTTGGGGCTAAGGACCGCCAGATAGAAAAGGCTCCACGTGGCCTTGGGCAAGTCACTTCCTTGCATGAGTCTCATCTGTAAAATCTGAATGCTAACACTCACTTCCTAGGACATCATTTAGATTCCGTGAAACACCAGAAGTAAAGTGCCAAGCCCAGAAGGGATGTGTAAAATGTAGTTGACTATCTCAATTTCTATACAGAGATGGCACATCAAGGGAGATGCTGAACTTGGATAGCCTGGGTTCCAATTCAGTCTGTACCACTTCTTAGACCTTAACCTTTCTGACCTTGACTTCCTCTTCTGTATGATAACAGCAAGTGCCACAAAGGATTGTTGTGAAGGTTAAATTAGAAAGTACATCTAGAGCACTTAGCACATGGTAAGCACTCAATAAGCATTAGCTATTATTATTACTGCTGACCCCAGCCTCCTTCACAGTTAGCACAGCAAATGCTGGGAGTCCTATCCCCAGTGGTGGAGGACCTTACGTGGAACTCTCCACCTTAGCAAAGAGGCACACACTCATTTGGCTGGGTGAGGATTACAAAGTGTGGCCGTGAGCAAGAGAGAAGCCAGCTGGATTTACAGCAACCCTAGCAGGTGGCCCAAGTCCTCAGGGCAGCTGGGACACAGCGCCCTTCCCATAACAGGGGGGCACCTCCTCTGTTACCCCATGGAGGCTGTCCATGCCTCTAGCAGGATGCTCATGACATTCAAGTCAATCACTGTCTTATCCTCTGACCAAAACCCCAGAGGCCAGGCCTTTTTCTTACATGTGTCCCTTTTGAATCCTGGGATACGGTAGGCTCTCAATAATATTCACCAGGTAAATGAATGAATGAATAAATGAATTCATGCTAGAAAAATCTGTTGAACTCAGTAGTCCTAGGGATGTTGGGTTGAGCCATGAGGTTCTTGGGAATACAACAGAGGGAACACAGGACAGGAATCCCGCTAACAAAGGGCAGGGACCCACTCATCTCAGGACGGCCAGCCCTGTCTGGGACAGGGGCACTTAGGGAGAGGAAGGAGCCACATGATAGAGGATTTTGCTGACAAAATTCTCTAACTCTATGTCTGGACCAAGGAACTTTCTCCAGGGCTCTTAGAGCAGGGTATGTAAACTGTGGAGAAGGGTTCCTGGAAGGAAAGTCAGGGGAGGGCTTAGGAAGGTTGACTCTTCCCAGACTGACTGCCTGAACTGGGAGCCTCCAGGCCCCAGAGCGCCTGGTTAGAGCTTAAGGGGCAGAATGAATGCTGCCATTTTACTCTGTTGGTCATTTTCTGTCATATGAAATCTTGAATTTCCACTAAACTGCAATTTAATATTTTAATGTGGTAGCTCCTCCACCATAGCAGTGGTGCTGAGTTCCAATCCACCTACTTCCCCAAGTGGGCAACATAAGGTCCTTCCTACCACTTCAGGTGGTCCCAGCACTCCACAGATCAGGAGAGCAACCAAGAGAAGCCTACACCAGGAGGATGGATGGGTTGGAATGCAATGCTTTGGAGTGATTTCAGAGTACACTAGGTTGCAAATGAACAGAAACGCGTGACTCTTGAATGAACGGGTCTCCTTTCTTAGTAAAAGATTATTTTGTCTACCTCCTTATCTCCTCCTTTAGAAGAAAAGAAGGTCATATAGATCCATAAAAGCCAAAGACTTGTAGGTAATCAAAAGAAATGTGGTCAACTGGTTTTCTCCACTGTGCACTGAGCATGAGGCAGGAGCAAAATAAATGGATTCAGGAAAGGTCTAGATGGAAGGAGACATCTCTCTGACCCTAAGGGCTGCTGGGGATTTATGAAAGAGAGGGAGCCTTGAAATGAGCTCTATCTCTGCCCAGGCTCCTTGGGGTCAGGACCATGTCATCTTCAGGTTCTTATCACCGGCAGTTTATGTAAACTTGTTCCCTGACCCATAGCGGGTGCTCAACACTTGTTGGATGAGTATCCAGGATGGTCTAGAAATGACTCATAATTGAAAGAGTGTCTTGAAGAAGAGGTAGACACTTTGCCAGGGACCGGCAAACTACAAACTGTAGGCCAAATCAGTCCCCATCTGTTTCTGCACAGCCCACAAGGTAAAAATGATTTTTACACTTTTAAATAGTTGGGGAAAAATCAGAAGAATAATATTTTGTGCAAAGTAAAATATCAGATGAAATTCAAATTTCTGTATCCATAAATAAAGTGTTCTTGGAACACAGCTACATCCATTCATTTATGTATTGTTGATAGCTGCTTTTGCATGTCCCAGTGGAAGAGCTGAGTAGTAGTGACAGAGACCATATGGCCCACAAAGCCTAAAATATTTATTATTAAGCCCTTTACAGAAAACGTTTGCTAGCTCCTGTTCTAAACCTTTAAAATATGTAAAGAGCTGAGAGGGAGTGAGAGAAAGAGAAGGAGGGAGAGAGAAAAAGGGAGTAGCTTGGTAGAAGAGCAAACTACGGCTCACCTGAGTGTGTCTTAGTCCATTTGGGCAGCTATAACTAACTGCCATGGACTGGGTGGTTTAAACAAAAACATTTATTTCTCACAGTTCTGGAGGCTGAACAGTCCAATATCAAGGTGTTGACAGATCTGGTGTGTGGTTTGCAGATGGCCATCTTCCTACTGTATCCACACACGGCAGAGAGCAGAGAGGGAGAACCAGCTCTCTCCTGTCTCTTCTTATTGGGGCGCTAATCCCACCACGAAGACCCCACTCTCAGGACCTCATGTAAACCTAGTTACCCCTCAAAGGCCCCATTTCCAAATACCATCACACTGGGGATTAGGGCTTCAATATAAATTTGGGGGGAACACAAACATTCAGTCTATTGCACAGAGTTATCCAAAGAGGATATATGTGGCCTTGAAAAGGGACATTTGTTCTCACTCTGATGGATACCTACTTCTGAGATATTTTTAGGGATTTCAAGCATTAGGACAGGGAGTTAGCAGATGATCTTTAAGCCCCTTCTACCCCTGAGATGCCCTCAAGGCCAGAGAATTCCAAGGTGACTCTGGTCCAGGGGTCTCTGATGCCTTCAGGCTCTCACATTACATTCTCTCTGCACCACCAGTTCTGTGGGAAGCTTTTCTGGTGCCAATAAGCTAGAGAACCCACTGATGAATGCATCTATCCATCAAGTAAGCTTAGCTAGATACACATGAGGCTGAAGATTCAAATTTTATTCTTTAAACCAATAGCTGATGGCAATTACTGACAAGAAAAGTTATTTCTGATTCACCAAGTCTCAAAGCTTTTGTTATGAGTCACTCTTCCAACAAAAAGTGATGCTGCAGTTATATATGATCTTCTGTGGCCTTTTTCTATTGAACCATATTGATCTATTTCTCATCTGAAGTCATAAGGGCCTGATATACCTGCAGTCTGACCTTGCATCTTAAAAGGTCCTACTAGCCATCTTAACTTGAAAGCTCTCGTTTTGGTATAAACATGGGCCTGCTTCTGATTGAGGCACTGTCCTGGGTACAGGCACCGAGTCTGCTCTTTAAAATTATTCTACCTAGGAAAGGTTCTTTCAGGTGAACAAATAAAGTAAAGCCCCAGGCGGAGCAAACAGAAGCCCCAGCAGGCTTAGAATAACCTCAGGGAATCAAAATAGCTGGAGAACAGGTTGATGTGATTAACAAAATTTTCTGTCATCTCAGAAGGTATGAGTCAGGTTTTACTGTAATAATGCCATGTAACAAACAATCCCAAAATCTTAGCGCCTTACAACAATAAGCATTCATTTCCTAACCACGGGTCAACTGTAGTTGGCCATTCTCAGCTAGGCTTAGTGGGGTCCAATAAACTAGATTGGACTCATGCTTTGGGATGTTTCAGATCTACTCTCTGCATCTTCCATTAGGGCTGGGGCATGTTATTCTCATAATGCAGAACAGAAGCTCCAAGAGGGCTGCAGAAACTCACTAAGCCTCTTTAAGTCTCAGCTTGGAACTTGCACAATACCTCCTTGTACATCTTGTTGGTCAGAGCAAGTCATATGACCAAGCCCAAAATCAATGGGACGTGGAGGTATATCAGAGCCATGGAGAAGCCATGGAGAAGCCATGGCCAGCACATAAAGGGAAGGAAGAATCATGGACAAATAACACAACCTAACACAGGGGGTGACCTGAAGTGCCTTTACTTCCCGAGCTTTGCTGAAACTATAAGAAAGTCAAGAGGCATTTTCTTTCTCACTTAGAGCTCGAGGACTGTGCAGGAATCTTGGTTTGATGATAGAGGACATGGGTGGTGTGGACCATTGTCTGAGTACCATGGGTCCCATCTACCCCTGGAGATAGGGAGGTTTATGGAAGGTGAAGCTGAGTCCTCTAAAACGTAAAGAAAACCCATCAAGCCCACATGAATACATTTTCTCCTATCTCCACCTTCTTGCAGGATTCTGTTTAACTGGTTAACTCTGGTTAATTGGCTTCCAGTTTACCGAGATTGTATCTTTTTTTTAACATATTTATTAATTATTTATTTATTTTATTTATTTTTGGCTGCATCAGGTCTTGGTTTTGGCACGCAGGTTTTTCATTGAGGCACGCAGGATCTTTCGTTGCAGCATGAGGGCTCTTTGTTGTGGTGCGCAGGCTTCTCTCTAGTTGTGGCATGCGGGTTTTCTCTTTTCTAGTTGTGGCACACAGGCTCTGGGGCACGTGGGCTCTGTAGTTTGTGGCATGCAGGCTCTAGCTGAGGCGTGCGAGCTCAGTAATTGTGGCATGCAGGCTTAGTTGCCCCACGGCATGTGGGATCTTAGTTCCCGACCAGGGATCAAACCCGGGCCCCCTGCATTGTAAGGTGGATTCTTTACCATTGGACCACCAGGGAAGTCCCCAGAGATTATATCTTGTGTTTTTACCACCCACTTAGCAAGTGGTGTTACTTCTGAATAGCCAGGATAATGATAAAATAAACAAAAGGCTATAGTCCTGTTCACGTGCTTACTTCTTGACTGTTTACAAAATGTTTATACTCACATTAGCTCCTTTGACACAATCAACCATCCTGTGAAGTGAGAACAAAGACAAGATAAGACCTACTTTAAAAGTACTGATATGGGGCTTCCCTGGTGGCGCAGTGGTTGGGAGTCCGCCTGCCAATGCAGGGGACACGGGTTCGTGCCCCGGTCTGGGAGGATCCCACATGCGGAGCGGCTGGGCCCGTGAGCCATGGCCGCTGACCCTGCGCGTCCAGAGCCTGTGCTCCGCAACGGGAGAGGCCACAACAGTGAGAGGCCCACGTACGGCGCAAAAAAAAAAAAAAAAAGTGCTGATATGAAGGCTCAGAAATGGTGGGGATGTGACCAAGTTCAAAGGCCAAGTATTAAAGAGATGGAACAGACTTAAGATTTTCTAACTCCTTGCCCAGTACTCCCTCCCCTCCCCTCTGAGGAAGAACAAAGGAAGCACTGAGAGTGGGAAGCCATTGATTCTCTCCTGGCCAATCCAGGAACACCTCAGGGAAGAGGCAGTTGTCAAAAGCTATTGGAAGGAAGCTGTCAGAATGGCACAGGGGAAATGTTTTTACACCTTCACACAAAACAAGATCATCCAAAAACCTTACAACTACCTCTACTCATCTAGCCACTAGCCCACAGAATGCCTTAAGCAGCCTCCTAGGCTGATGCTCCATTTCCCGTCTTGCCCCCAGAGGTCTCTTCTCCATGCAATAGCCAGAGAGTCTGCACAAAACCCTCCAATGGCCCCCAACTTGCTCACAATAAGGCTCTCTGGCCTAGCCATATGCTTTCTCTCTGTCGCCCCTCCTACTGCCTCTCTCCTCTCCAGCCTCACCCACCTCTGTGCTTCTCCTTGAGCACAGCAAGCATCCTTCTCTCTCAGGGTCTTTGCACTTTCAATTCCCTCTACTTAGAATGCCATGCCTCCCAATATACCTATGGTTCACCTTCTCACCTGATCCAGTTCTCCGCCTGATTGTGCCCTCTTTGGAGGTGTCTGAACAGCCCACCTAAAATTCCACATCTCATCACTCTCTATATTTTCACTGTATTTTGCTTTTCTTCATTGCATCTGTCACTTTGTGATAATATACTGTACATGAAGATGTTTGCTTCCTTATTGTCTGTCTCTCCTGGAACAGAAGCTCCATGAGAGTAGAGAACTTGTCTGTTCACTGCCTTATCTAGCAGCTCCCTGAAGCATGAATGGTATATGGCAAATGTTCAGTAAATATTTGTTGAACAGATGAATCAAATAAATTAATGAACTGGTTAGCTCTTTCTCCTCCAGCTACAACCCACTTCACTACCTCACCTGTGGGAGGTACGAAACTTTCCTAGAACTGTTCATGGGCTCATGCATCCTTCAAGAAGAGTTGAGCCCCAAGACACCATCAACAATGGCCTGGCCCCATTTCATACCCTCTCAGTGGCTGCTCTGACAACCTTGTATGATCACAAGCCTGGAACAGAGGCTTGACGGTGCTAAACCGGGGATCAGGAGGAGGCGCCATCTTGTGTCCCTGGAGCAGAGGTCTTGGGACAAAGCCCTGAAAACTGGCATCTAGTCCAGGAGCATGAAACAGATTGAATTCCTCATGATGCTCTGGGGCCTCCTTCATGGGGATGGCTTCCTTGAACCAGTGTCCTACTTGGTGTGGGTCCCCTACAGTCTCTTGCTAAGGGACCCTGTTAACCCTGAGAGTTTCCCTGAGAACAGAAATACATGGCTTTGCATTGTCCCAGGCCCATCTTATTGAGAGCAGATGAAGACCCATCTTGACCAACCCAGGCAGAGGGGAGAAGGTCCCCCAGAGCCATCCTTGGTCCTCTCTCCATTAAGGTCTATTATGCCATTATTCATGTACCTCTCATGCTATGAGAATAGTCCACTTCACACACAGAGAAACACCAGCCATGTGACTTGGCCAACCAGCTAAGCCTTCACTTCTTAAGAGCTTCATCTACAAAATGGGAATCAGTCTCAGGCTGCTGGGAAGTTGCCCAGAGATCTGAGTTTGAGCCTTTAGTCAATCTCTATTTCTGTAACAAGTAGCTCTTTCTACTTTAATTTCCTCTATTATAAAAATGAGAATGCTAGTTAATTATTAAGGTTGCCAGCTCTAAACAACCATGAAATGTCATCAGATTGTTCAATTAATTTGATAAACCTACCAAAGATTTTCTTATACAATAAAATACACAGCATATTAGAAGCACCATTTTAATTAGTAGACCATATTGTATAATTACTATATATATATATATATATATATATACTGCATTTTTTTCAAATACAAGTGTGCTAATACACCTCAAAATTATAATGCATGCCCCACATAATAAGGCAATGATTCTCTTCAGTACACACCTCAGAGACTTAATTTGATTTGGAGATAAATAAAGCATGGAACTTGCCAATCTCTCGAGGTTACAGTGTTTTAAATACCAATTGCCTTGTAAAATGGATTTGGGGAATATTACAGCAATCCAGGCCGACCAGAGGGGAAGAAGACGCCATTTCAACAATATTTCCCTTTCCTGATGCCTGCATCAGTTTAGCTGTGAGAGCAGCATGCGCCCAGTCTCAAAGGGAGCGTTGCGGGTTCACCACCACGACCCGCATGTAGCTAGACCAAGAACAGCCTTGCTTTGGTGGCAGATCTGGGGCCAACAAAGGAAGAGTTTTCCAGGGTCAAATCTCCACTGGAATGTGAGCCTCATTGGGGCAGGGACTGAGTCTGTTTGCTCACTGCGTAGAGCTGGGCACACAGGTCATCAATGATATTTGTGGAATGGAAGAAGTAAGGAGCAATAAGACTATAAGAAGATTCCAGGAGGACCCAAGCAGGGGATATTGCCCAGAGGAGTCATGCATTCAGTGGGGACCAGGAATCTTTAAGGTCTATATGAACCCTGAGATTCTACCTAGACCTGCAGGGATGTGTGCAAAATGGACAGCAGATGGGAGACAAGACAGCCCCTCTTTTCATATAGGTTCAAAGAGACATGATTATGGTGTTGGCTGGTCCACATCTGGCTGGGTGCCTTTCTCCTCTGGAAGAGGGACTTTGGGAGACAAATTTACATCTGTCTGAGCTGCTGGTGAAATGAATCACAGAATTCAGCATAGGGTGGGAGAACCTATAGGCAGGGTCAGAAGAAGAATCAAAGCTTGGACCCTATATTAGTTTCCCAGGACTGCCATAACAAAGCACCACAACTGGGTGGCTTAAAACAACAGAAATTTGTTCTCTCACATTTATAAGAGGCTAAAAGTCTAAAATCAAGGTGTTGGCAGGGCCATGCTCCCTCTGACGGATCCAGGGAAGAATCCTTCTTGCCTCTTCCCAGCTTCTGGTGGTTGCCAACAATCCTTGGCGCTACTTGCAGCTGTAACGCTCCAATCCCTGCCTCTGACTTCACGTGGCCTTTTTCTCTGTGTCTCTGTGTTTCTCTGTCCAAATTTCCCTCTTGTTGAGAGGACACCGGTCATGGGATTAGGACTCACCCTAATCCAGTATGACCTTATCTTAACAAATTATATTTGCAAAGACCCCATTTCCAAATAAGTTCGCATTCTGAGGATCCAGGGGGACATGAAGTTTGAGGGGACACTATTCGACTCAACACAGCCTCTGAGGACTCCAATGGGACACTCTCCATGCATGGAGCATGGACCTCATAGCCTAGCCTCTTCATCACTGCAGTGTCTGCCCTCCTGGGGCTCTCTCTGACCTCTTCTGCAACTAACATGCTGGCCTCTGGGGGGCGCTGTGCCTACTTTAATCTTCCCCTCCTCCTCCCCAGAGTTACAGATGGTTCCCTCAAGTTCAGAGGGAGGGTCTGCCTTGCGCCTGGCCATTGCCACAGGGCGGAGATCCTATAAGACTCCCACCACCCAGAGTGACCACAGGGCATGAAAACACCTGAAGTCATATGAACCTAAGAGAGGGAGACCACTGAGGACAGCATCCCTTCTTCCCACCTTCCTGAGTGTTCTAGCCGTTCCTACTGTGGAGTCCTGGCTCCTCCCCACGGTGGGCATGGTTTTGTTCTTGCCTGTCTCCATGGACAATCCAGTAAACCTCAGTGTCTGGGTGTCATGGAGCAGGGCTACCCTCCTGCCGCTTAGGCCTGAAATGGAAGAGGAGAGAGTGGGTGGAATTGGAACACAAAAGGACTTCTCCCTCCCCCTGGTAGCCAGTGGAATGCTGTTCTGCTGGTTCCATGTGATGACTGAATTGCCTTTTCACTGAGGGATGAACAGACCTTGAAAAGGCAGCTAAAGTAAGATAATGGTTTCAAGAAAATGCAGTCTATCAAAGGGACCATAAATGAAAGTGGGGTTAATGGTTAATGGTTATGCTGCTAAGGATCTAGGGAGCAGCTCCCAATTTAACACTAAGAAAACCTCCCAGGCACCTGTTAGTGCCTGCTCCTGTTGCATCTCTCAACGACCCAATAAAATGGCAGGAATCAGTCTCCCCACTTCAGATGGAGATGTGGATCCTTGGAGATCGTAATATGAACTAGCAGGAAATGGCTTCTTAACAGCATCCAAACAGCCTGTCTGGTTTACAGATGAGGAAAATATGATCCAGAAACGGTGACACATTGAACCAAGGTTACACAGCTAGTAAGATGCCCAGCTGGAATTCAAACCTAAATTTGTCTGGTTCCAAGTCCAGTGCTCTTTACATGACAACTGTGCGATGATTTGGTCTGTGGTTTGCTCAGGTTCCCACAGTTAGTGGGTATTGGAGTGAAGACTTCAACCAGGTCTTCCAACTTCTGGTCCAGCCTCCTTCCCACTGCCTCCATGGGTCCTCAGTGAGAACTTTCACCCAGTCACCAACTCAGTCTCCCCCTTTTGCGTCACCCTCATAGGTGGTCACTCCAGGACGGTCTCACAGGAGCTGGGACTCGGTAGGTCCATGCAGGATCGGAGGTCCCGTGACTAAGCACTTGCTGGAAGGGTAAGTCCTGATCTTTACAACACAACCAGGCTATGTTCTCAAACTGGGTCAGAACATTTGTTATTTCACATTAACTCTGAACACTCAGTAGAAGAGAAAAAGTGGGACACTTCAGAACTGGCTTTCCTCTGTGCCAACAAAGTGTCATTACTTTAACTTCATTTGTGTGGTACAAATGAGGAGATAAATGTCACATTCCAGCCAGTCTATTAGTGGGTATCAATTGCAACATGGAAAGATTGTACAATCTGGCTGGGTAAGGAAAGGGGAAGAGCTGCACCCAAGGATTTCAGCTCTTAAATCCCTGCTGCCTGGGAAGATAAAAATGTATATGGTGCATTACACACCTACAGCCAGTTGCCTTTATATTTTTTTAATTACATACAAATTCTAGTTGGGTAACTTTGGGTATGTCCCTCAACCTCTTTGGGCCTCAATTTTCTCATCTGTAAAACTGAGACAATATCTGACCTCCTTGCTACACTACGGATTTTTGTGTGAGAATTAAATAAGAAAATGAATAGGAAATTGCAACTGTTCCACACATTATTAATTATGCATTATGCATCATGTACACTCAAAATAATTATGCACCTAAGTAATTTGGATGCATGTTAGAAGTGTGAAATTCAAAATAAAATATATTGCCTTTTCACATCCCTGATGTAACTAATCCTGTGAGATCCAATAGAAGGGAAAGAATCTTTAAACCTCCATTTTTTTGTTTTGTTTTAATAAATTTTCATTGAAGTATAACATATCATATAGAAAATATCTGATTAATTTTCCAAAGTGAACATACTCACCATCAGCACCCAGATCAACAATTAGAATATTATCAGCCCCTCAGAAGCCCCCCTTATACTCCCTCTCACTCACTACTGCCTCTTCTTCCCCCGAAGTTGCCATTACTCTGACTTCTAATATTATGGACTAAATTTGACAGTGTTTGAACTTTGATCACATATTATTTACTCTTTGGGGTCTGGCTTCTTTCAACATTTTGTTGGTGGAATTCATCACACTGTTTTGTACAGCAGTAGCTTATTCACTTTCATTGTTGTATAGTATTCCATTATGTGAAAAGACCTTTATTTACCATTCTACTGTTGATGGACATGTGCACTGTTCTCAGTTTGGGGTTAATACAAATGATGGTTCACAGGTATATAGATTTTTGTTGTAGATATAACTGGAAGAGGAATGCTGCATCATAGAGTAGTGAGTGTTCAACTTGATCATATATTGGCAACCGTTTTCTAAAGTAATTGTTCTAATCTGTACTCAGACCAGAAGCATATGAGAGTTTCAGTTGCTCTGCATCCTTACCAGCACTTGATATTTTTAAATTGAGGTAACATTGGTTTATAACGTTATGTAACATTATATTTCAACCTCTGTATACACTATTACGTACCACCAAAGGTTTAGTTTCCATCCATCGCTGTACAATTGACCCCCTTTACCCATTTTGCCCTCTCCCCACCCCACTTCCACTCTGGTAACCCCTACTCTGTTCTCTGTATCTATGTGTTTGCTTTTGTTTTATTTGTTCATTTATTTATTTATTTATTTTCTAATATTCTACATAGTGAAATCATATGGTATTTCTCTTTCTTTATCTGGGAGAGGTCCATCCATGTTGTCGTAAATGGCAAGATTTCATCTTTTTTATGGTTGGGTAGTATTCTATTGTGTGTGTGTGTGTGTGTGTATATCATATCTTCTTTATCCATTCATCCATCAATGAGCACTTAGGTTGTTTCCATATCTTGGCTATTATAAATAATGCTGCAAGGAATATGGGGGTGCGTATATCTTTTCCAATTAGTGTTTTCATGTTCTACAGGTAAATACCCAGAAGTGGAATAGTTGGATCATATGGTAGTTATAAGTCTTATTATTTCAGCCATGTTGAAGGGTGTAGAACAGTATCTCATTGTATTTTTAATTGTCCTTTCCAGATGACTAATGAAACTGAGCACCTTGTCATGTGTTTATTGGCCATTTGGATATGCATTTGCCTATTCAGGATATTTTAATATAAATGAACCATACCATACGTGGCCTTTTGTGATTGACTTCTTTCACTTAGCATAATGTTCTCAAGGTTCATGCATGTTGTACCATGTGTCTACTTTATTTCCCTTTATTGTTGAGTAATATTGTATTGTATAGAGGTAATATTGTATTGTATAGACACTTTATTTATCCATTCATCAGTTGATGGACATTTGGGTTGTTGTCACTTTTTGGATATTATGAATAATGCTGCTATGAACATGTGTGTACAAGTTTTTGCATGAACATGTTTTCATTTTTCTTGGATATATACCTAGAATAGATTTGCTGGGTCATATAGTAACTCTAAGTTTAATCTTTAGAGGAACCACCAGACTGTTTTCCACAGTGGCCAAACCATTTTATATTCCCATCAGCACTGTATGAGAGATCCAATTTCTCCACATCCTCACCAACACTTATTAGCTGTCTTTTTTATTATAGTCATCCTGGTTAGTATAAGGTAGCATTTCATTGTGGTTTTCATTTGCATTTCCCTTACGGCTAATGACATTGGACAGCTTTTCATGTACATATTGACCATTCATATATCTTCCTTGTAGAAATATCTGTTCAGGTCCTTTGCCCATATTTTGTCTTTTTATTATTGAGTTGTAAGAGCGGGAAGGATTTTTAAAATAACAGAAATTACCACTATATCTTTGTTAAGAGTTGCAAGTATTTTTTCCCAGTTTTTTGTTTCCTTACTTTTCCCCCATTCAGAGTTTTTGAGTTTTTAATGAAATTTAATTTATCAACCTTTTCTTGTGTGGCTTCTAGATTTTGAGCTGGAGTTTGAAAGGCCTCTCCCTCTCTAATGCTATAGGGAATTCTTCTATGTTTTCTTTGTGTACTTTTATAGTTTCATAAAGCCTGTGATACCTTTGAAATTTTTCTAAATGGCTATCCAGTTATTCCAACATCATTTCCTGAATTGTCCGTCCTTCACCCTATACTTTGGTATATCTTCTTTATCATATTCTGAATTGCCACAGTATTTGTATCTATTTCCAGATTTTCAGTTTTATTTCATGGGCATGTTTCATTGACTGCAACTACCTTGCTTTACTTATTGAGGCTTTATATGTTTTCATAAGTGGTAAGGTTAGTCATTTCTCTTATTTGTGAATATTTTTCTTACTATTCTAGTTTGTTTATTTTTTCAAGTGAACTTTGGAATAAGCTCATTTGATTAACAACAAAACCCTGTATATCGTATTATGATCATATTAAATATATAAATGAACTTAGGGAGAATTGAGACTTTTTTTTGAGAATTGACATTTTATTTGTAAGTTTTCCTATCCCTTTCAGGTTCTTATTTTATGTTTGTATATTAATCCTTCTTTTCTGATTATGTTATCTAATGATTTATCTATTTTATTGGTTAAAAAAACTAGATTTGGGATTAATTTATGAGTACTATTTATCTGTTTTCTAATTCATTACTTTCTACTTTTATCATTACTCATGACTTATTTCTGGTATCCTTCAATTTATTTTGGTATACTTTTTATAACTTATTGAGCATGATGCTTAACTCACTTGTTTTTTGTTCTTTCTTTCGTTATTTAAGGCTATGATTTTCCTCTGTACATTGATTTACCTGTGTACATTGATTGACCTGTGTATTAGTTTCCCAGGCTGCCGTAACAGAATACCATAAACTGGGTGGCTTAAACAACAGGAGTATATTGTCTCACGGCTCTGCAGGCAAGAAGTTGAAGATCAAGGTGTTGGTAGGATTAGTTCCTTCTGAAGCTGTGAGAGAGAATAGTTCTATGCTTCTGCCCTAGCTTCCGGTAGTTTGCTGGCAATCTTTGGTATTCCTTGGCTTGTGGGAGCATCACCCCAATCTCTGCCTTTATTTTCACATAACTTCCTCCCTGTGCATGTCTTTGTGACCAAAGTTCCCCTTTTTATAAGGACACTAGTCATATCGATTTAGGGCCCACCTTAACGAACTCATTTTAACTTGATTACCTCTGTAAAGATCCAATCTCCAAATAAGGTCACATTCTGAGGTACTGGGAGTTAGGACTTCAACATATGATTGGAGGGTGGGACACGATTTAACACATAACAAACTATATCCCACCAATTCTGATAAAAAGTACTTTCATTATTGTTGTTTCCTAAGAGAGTCTTCCATTTCAGTTTTTATTTCCTCTTTGAGAGTTTAAGAGAGCCTTTAAAAATTTCCACATTGAAGGAGCTTTTCTACTTTCTATTTTGTTATCGGTGTTTAATGAATTATATAATATGTAATAAAATAGTTACAAAATGTTATCCAAACTACATCTAACTTTTAGAATTTATTGAAGATTTATTTATGGGTTAATATACGGTCAGTTTCCATGAAAATTCTCACAGATTTTGGGGGAAACAAAAAGTTTATTCTTTTGTTACATGGTTTAGTCAGGTCTACCTCATTAGTTAGTTATTTAAGTATTCTATATCTTTATTTGTGTTCTCTTGGTCTATTCTTACAGAAGTAAATTATATTCAGCTTCTACTTATGTATGACTGCCTATTTCTTGCATCTATTGTAACTTCTGCTTTATAAATATGGATACCATATTATTTGGTGTATCAATATTTACAAATGTCTTAGTCAAATTCATAAAAACAGAGTAGATTGGTGATTACCAGGCACTAGCGGGGGGGCGGGATGGGGAGATCAAAGGTAGAATTTTTTGGTGTAAAATGAATAAGTTCTGGAGTTCTAATGAACAGCATGGTGACTATAGTTAACAATACTATATTGCATACTTGAAATTTGCTAAGAGAGTAGATATTAAATGTTCTCAGCACAAAAAAGTAACTATGTGAAGTGACAGACGTGTTAATTAACCTTACTGAAATAATCATTTCACATTATATATGCATATCAATCATCATGCCATATACCTTAAACTTACACAATGTTATTTGTCAATTATATCTCAGTAAAGCTGGAAAATATATTGTCTTTACTGAATTATACCCCTTAGATTACAGTATACCCTTCTTTTTCATTTAATGATCTTTATCCTGAATGCCACCTTATCTGTCCTGAACTCCACCTTATCTGATATTAAGATAGCAACCTTTGCTTTTCTTTGTGTTTATATTTCTCTGGTATATATTTGTTTTTCTGTGTCTTTGTTTTAGATGTATCTCTTACATATAACATAGAGTTGGGTTTTAGATGTATCTCTTACATATAACATAGAGTTGGGTTTGCTTTGTGATCCATTCTGAAAATCATTTATCTCAATAAAAATTTACTCTAGGGACTTCCCTGGTGGTACAGTGGTGAAGAATCTGCCTGCCAACTGACAAAGGATTAATCTCCAAAATTTACAAGCAGCTCATGCAGCTCAATATCATAAAAACAAACAACCCAATCCAAAAATGGGCAGAAGACCTAAATAGACATTTCTCCAAAGAAGATATACAGATTGCCAACAAACACATGAAAGGATGCTCAACATCATTAATCATTAGAGAAATGCAAATCAAAACTACAATGAGATATCACCTCATACCAGTCAGAATGGGCATCATCAGAAAATCTACAAACAACAAATGCTGGAGAGGGTGCAGAGAAAAGGGAACCCTCTTGCACTGTTGGTGGGAATGTAAATTGATACAGCCACTATGGAGAACAGTATGGAGGTTCCTTAAAAAATTAAAAACAGAACTACCATATGACCCAGAAATCCCACTACTGAGCATATACCCTGAGAAAACCATAATTCAAAAAGAGTCATGTACCACAATGTTCATGCAGCTCTATGTACAATAGCCAGGACATGGAAGCAACTTAAGTGTCCATCGACAGATGAATGGATAAAGAAGATGTGGCACATATATACAATGGAATATTACTCAGCCATAAAAGGAAACGAAATTGAGTTATTTGTAGTGAGGTGGATGGACCCAGAGTCTGTCATACAGAATGAAGTAAGTCAGAAAGAGAAAAACAAATATCATATGCTAACACATATATATGGAATCTAAAAAAAAAATTGGTCATGAAGAAAATAGGCACAGGATGGGAATAAAGACACAGACCTACTAGAGAATGGACTTGAGGACACGGGTAGGGGAAGGGTAAGCTGGGACAAAGTGAGAGAGTGGCATTTACATATATACACTACCAAATGTAAAACCAATAGCTAGTGGGAAGCAGCCGCATAGCACAAGGAGATCAGCTCGGTGCTTTGTGACCACCTAGAGGGGTGGGATAGGGAGGGTAGGAGGCAGGGAGACACAAGAGGGAAGAGATATGGGGATATATATATATGTATAGCTGATTCACTTTGTTATAAAGCAGAAACTAACACACCATTGTAAAGCAATTATACCCCAATAAAGATGTTAAAAAAAAAAAGACTTTAAAATGGGGAAAACAAAAAAAGTAAAAAAAAAAAAAGAATCTGCCTGCCAGTGCAGTGGACACGGGTTCAAGCCCTGATCTGGGAAGATCCCACATGCTGCAAAGCAACAAAGCCCATGCGCCACAACTACTGAAGCCCACGTGCCTAGAGCCCATGCTCTGCAACAAAAGAAGCCACCACATTGAGAAGCCTGCGCACCGCAATGAAGTGTAGCCCCCGTTCACCACAATTAGAGAAAGCCCACGCACAGCAATGAAGACCCAATGCAGCCAAAAATAAAAATAAAAAAATAAATTTATTTTTAAAAATTACTCTAATAACAGGTCAAATATGCTTGGTCTTTGTACTATCATATTATTTGCACTATGTTGCTGTTGAATAGTTCTATTTTTTTAAATCTTTCATTATGTAGTCTATAGTTATTTTGTGTCTTCTTATTCTGATATTTAGGAAGACCTGTATTTTTGTTCTAACAGCTGCCTTTACAAGTACAGTATTATTTTAATGCCCTTAGCTCTCTATTTCCTTAATTAGTTCTTCACCATAAGCAATAATGGAATAATTGTATTTTCTCTTCCTTTCCCTGTCACGTTTCTTAGCTTTTCCACATAGCTCAGAGATGAGGCCACCATTGATAATCAATAAGCATTGATTAACTGCTACTCTTTTCTAAAAACAAAACCCAACAAAACACACACTCAATGTCAAGAAAAAAATCTTCATTCTCTTTCTTCCTCTGCCTGGATATGCTATGCTGGTTTGTCTAGAACCAACCACTAGTCCTGTTTGAAAACATTCTACCTGGACGTGAAGACAGGAATCTGAACCTTGGAAAGAGAGAATCGTTGTGTCATTGTAGGAGCACCTGTCACACCCACATTCTCCTCTTTGATCCAGCTCCTGACTTCTCCATTGCCCAAGCTCTGGATACACATAAAACCAGTAATCAGTGGGAGAAACCAGGACTGGATCTCTACTAAGAAGCTGTTCCAGGGGCCTGGCCCTCAACGAGTGCAAAGGTTACAAGATCCAAAGGACTAGAGATATAAGTCAGGAAACAGATGTAAATTTTAGAGACACACCTGATTATCAGAATGAGTCCACAAACAATAAACGCTGGAAAGGGTGTGGAGAAAAGGGAACCCTCCTCCTATTGGTGGGAATGTAAATTGGTACAACCACTATGGACAACAGTATGGAGGTTCCTTAAAAAACTAAAAATAGAGTTGCCATACGATCCAGCAATCCTACTCCTGGGCATATATCTGGAGAAAAACATTATTTGAAAAGATACATGCACCCCAGCGTTCATTGCAGCACTATTTACAATAGCCAAGACACGGAAGCAACCTAAATGTCTATCAACAGAGGAATGGATAAAGAAGATGTGGTACATATATACAATGGAATATCACTCAGCCATAAAAAAGAATGAAATAATGCCATTTGCAGCAACATGGATGGACCTAGAGATTATCATACTAAGTAAGAGAGAGAAAGACTAATATATCACTTATATGTAGAATCTAAAAAATATGATACAAATGAACTAATTTACAAAACAGAAACAGACTTACAGACTTTGAAAACAAACTTATGGTTACCAAAGGGGAAAGGTGAGGGGAGGGATAAATTAGGAGTTTGGGATTAACACATACACACTATTATACATAAAATAGATAATCAACAAGGACCTACTGTATAGCACAGGGAACTCTACCCAATATTCTGTAATAACCTATACAGGAAAAGAATCTGAAAAAGAATGGATATATGTATACACATAATTGAATCACTTTGCTATACACCTACAATGAACACAACATTGTAAATCAACTATACTCCAATATAAAATAGAAATTTAAAAAAAAGAATGAGTCCAAAGGTCTACATGACCTACTGCACCTGCCTTACCTACATATAGGGTGACTGTTGGTCTTGGTGAACAGTTTTGTTTTATGCCTGTTGAGCCAAAGTATTTCAGTTTTGATAACAAATTATAGACTCACCCCGCCTCTAAACCACACATGTGATTGACGAAGGTACCGGGTAGCCTCGGTCTTCATTTTCATGATAACTGGAAAGCATACATGATCTGCCATTGATTAGCTGCCTTTCTCACTAAGTTCAGTGTCCTCATCTGTAAAATAAAGACGAAAAGGGTATGAGTTCATTGAGCTCAAAAGTCTCTTTTGTTAGTACATCAGTACTATGTACTTTTACATAGTTTCACCAATTTTCATTATGATCAAATTATTTGGGTCACGGCTATTTTCAGAGTCAGAATCAAAATGGACAGAAAAGTGATCAGTTGTGTGATTATGTGCCAACAACAAGCACCATTATTATTGCAAGAGATGTCCTGCCACTTTCTTTGAGGAAAAAAAAGAAAGAAAATTAAACATTTCTATTGATTTTTAGAGTTAGGTTCATGGAAAGGTCTTTTTCCACCAACGCAGGGATGTGTCCAAGGTATGTGGTGTCCCTGAGGTTAGCAGGACCTGCTTGACAGGAACTAGGATTCAAGAGGAATGGCTCACGTGCTCACAAAAATCTCCAGTGTAAGAGTTTCAGGCAAAAGCCAATATGTGGAGGCTCTGAGGGCCTTAATTAAATTTTTTTTAATTAATTTTTTAAATTAATTAAAATTTTTTAAATTTTTTTTAAATTAAATTAATTTTTTCCAAGGTAATTTTATAGTGTGTATTAAAAGAATTCATCATCGTTCTCTCCATTTGGGTGGAGTTCAAACCTACTGGAGCACAGGGTCCTGTGTCTAAGGAATGACAAGTAACGAAAGACATTAGACAAAGGTAAGTTACCCTGACAGACATCCTGGTCCACCCCCACCTCCAACCTCTTTTAGAATCTATCTTTAAATGGGAAAAGTCTAGCAATAAGACTCAGAGCTTTGAATTCTTCTGTTACTTTGGGAAATTTTTCTAAGTACTTCAAGTATACATCTCTTCCCTTTCCCTTACCTGGAATGAGTTGTTCATTTACCTAATCCCTCTCTAGATGCCCCCACTCCTCCAGACCAAGGATCAGCAAAGTTTTTCTGTAAAGGGCCAGGTACTAAATATTTTAGGTTTTGCAGGCCATATGATCTCTGTTGCAACTATTCAACTCTGCAGCTGAAGCCATAGGTAATACCTAAACAAATGGGCCTGGCTGTATTTTAATATAATTGTATTTATGAACACTAAACTTGAATTTGAGTTTCATGTAATTTTTACAGGTCATGAAATACCCTTCTTTTGATTTTCTTTCAACCATTTGACAATATAAAAACCACTCCTAGCTTGCAGGTTGTACAAGAACAGGGAGTGGGCCAAACTGGGCCCGTGGGCCATAGCTTGCCAACCCCTCCTCTGTATCATGAACTTGAGGACAGGGATTCAATCATAATCATCTTACTAACTCCTATGGTCTCACTCAGTGTCTGACACTTAAGAGACAGCGAAAACTGTGGAGGAAGAAGTAAGCAATGGAGACCATGGAAAAGACGGCAGATGTATCCATCACATACAACAAAATAAGCCCTTCACGTTGTTCCGTATGGGTATTGGAAGGGAGGATGTGTGACAGCTAATAGTATGGCTTTGGAGTCAGAAGGACCTGGGTTTGATTTCCAGCTCCACCATTTCCTGGCTTGGGCCCAGACAAGTACTGAACATCAGGGTGCATATGTCTGTAAATAATAGAAAAACAATCAATGGTGGCTTGAACATTGCAGATATCTATTGTCTCACTTATCAAGAAGCCTAGATATAGTGGTTCCAAGGCTGGTTTGGTGGCTCAACAGTACCACTGAGGTCACACAGTTTTGTCTTCTGATCTCCTGAGCCACTGGCTTTTCATCTACATGTGTGTCACCTATGGTCACAAATGGCTGTCTGTTTTAAGCATATATACCATGTTCAAGCTGGTAATATGGGGACAGAGGAAATGCCAACTCAGTCTCCTTTTATACTGCTATCAGGAGGCCACTGTCTGACCTAGAACATTCCAAGCAGATGTCATTTACGTTTTCCTTGTGTAGACCTGCATTATGTGGCTACTCCTATTGCAAAGGAGGCCAGCCTTTACTGTGGGAAGCAAGGAGAGATGGAGTTGGGTGTGGCTTGGGGAGACCCTTAACAGAGTCCATTTCACAGACTGTTGCGAGGACAAGTGAAGTGATGTGTGAAAAGCATTGGCACATAAGTACTCAGTCAACTGCAAGCTACTATTATCAGTAGGACTAACAATAGTTTCAAAATCCTAAAATATAATCCCTACACTGTCAGTATGAAAACTGTAATTTCTCAGATGAAGTTAGAAAGCCTTATACCCTGATTTCACAATATCCATAATTACATACACTTAAAGCAAATGAATATTGAATTGGAATAGAGTGTGTGTGTGTGTGTGTGTGTGTGTGTGTAACGGGCTATTGATTTATTTTATACTGTTCTATATATACATGGAACTATATATACACATATATACGCATTAAGCATAAATGAGAAAAACCTGGTGACGCTAGGTATGCTCCACATCCTGCATGTTAAATTAGATAACTCAGTCACTTTCCCTGGGCTTAAAACCTGAGTCATCTTTCCCTCTCTCTTTGCCTTTCCTGGTCAGTCAATAAGCCCTGTAGATTTTTCACTGCAATATGTCTCATATTTGTTCTCTATTTTCCAGGACCCAAGCACAACTTTTATCACCTCTTGTCCAGTTGACTCTTGCAATAGACTCCTAAATATTCTTCCGTCTCTAGTTTTACCGCCCCCTACCAAACCAATCCATTCCCTCCTTCTTGCCAGAGTTATCTCCCTGAAGCAAAGCTCTGGCCATGTCATTTTCTTGCTCAAAAACTTTCAATGGTTTCCTAATGCCTACAAAGGTCAAACTCCTTGTTATTCAAGGTGTTCCTGACCTGCCCCCAACCTCCTTTTCTGTCTTCTCTTCTCATTCAGATGCACAGTCCAGCTCATTTAGAACTTGCTCTCTGGTCTCTGAACCATCCCCTCCCCCATTTTCTACATGCATCGTAGCTCACACTGATCCATCTCTGCTTTTCTAGATCCCACCTTATAGGGATGACGGGTAATTTCCATTTTAAGTTACAATGGAACTCTGCTTATGGATGACTACAAGAAGCCCGGAATTTTATGGATTACAATTTGTGCAAAACTATCTGATTAAATCAATGAAACAGTCAATAATTGCCTCTGATGTTTTGCTAGTCCCAGGACATTCAAATGTGCTGACAACTGACAATTTAAAATTGAAATGCCCCATCAAGTGAGTTGGGAAGGAGACAACTGATTCAGGCCAGCAGGCTCAGCATCTGGATTGGACCATGGTAGGGCCCAGTTGGAGCTCAGCTTGGTTCTCCCCCACCCCCTCTTTATAGAGACGTCAGAAGGCTTTCGTATAGCAGAAGGTTGGTGTATTCTGTTCTGGTCCAAAGCAGGAAGGGAGCCATTGCATTTGATGCCAGGTGCTGTGATGAATGTGCCATTTTTTGTCTAGTTAACTCTCCCAATAGCTCTGTGAGGTAGGCATTCTCATTATCTCTATTTTCAAGTGGAGATGAAAGATCCAAAAATGAGTAAATTCTTAAGGTCACAATGCTAGGATTTAAAACCAAGTCTGTCTGACTCCAACATTTTTTTGTAGTTATCTAAGATCACACAGCACGTAAGTGACTAAATTTGGATCAGCTTCCATCAGGATGCCACAGAATACATTTGTGCAGGGGACAAGAAGCTAGGCCAGATGAACTCTGGAAATCTCTCCCAGTGAGAGGATTCTAAGAGTCCATGCCCATGAAATGGGCAATCAGACGAGGGCCCCTCCTCACTCCGGCTGTTAGAGGACTTTTCTTCATTCAGGTCTGGATATAAAATTCAAGCAGAAGAGCTCAGCCATAACTCTTCATATGACTTGAGTTTCAACGTATTTTTTTCATCATCAACCTCACTCCCATATTTCAGCAATGCCGCTCCCTAAATTTTCATGATGTATTGTTTCATGTTTGTATGACTAGTCCTTAAAACCAGATCACAAAAGCTAGACGGTAGTAATCAGTTCTTTTCCTCTTTCTGAGCATGTGTAACTCCAGCTTTTCCTATGTAAAAGACCACCATATAACTTAGTAGGTAAGAGAGTGGCTAGAGTTTGGCTGTTCTAGACTAGGTTCAGCTAGGTTTGACTCCAGGCCATGGATTAGATTCAGGTCTGTTTCACATAGTTCTCACTCTTCTGGGACCAGCCTCTGGGGCATGTCTTCCTTATGGCAATGGAGGAAGCACAAAAGAGGGTAAGCCCAGTCACCCAAGACATTTCAAGCCTCTTCTTGAATCACATCCTCTAACTTCCCAATGGCCAAAAAGTTAGGTGGACAATCCCAGAGTCAAGAAATGGAGAATTTCACTCTGTCCATCATGAAGCCATGGCAAAGGTATGGATGTCTGCTACAGGGGTGTAAAAATTTGGGACCAATAATTCAAACCACCACACCATTCAACCAAACAGGCACTGATCTCCTACTATCCACTGGGTTGTGTTTTCATCAACAACATAAAATATTGGAACCACACTATAGACACAAGTTAGGCACCTGGGTTACCAAGATATTCAAGTCATGTTCCTGATCCCTGCGAGCTCAAGGTCAAGAGGAGAAGAAAGAAAAGAAAAGCTAAAATTTATTCAGTAATTACTCTGTCCTAGGCATTGTGCTAATTAAGACCTTTGACACACTTAAATTACACACAGACCTCCCAACAATCCTGTGATAGGTCTTAAAAGCCATATTTTGCAGATCATAAGACTGAGGCCCAAAGAAGTTAATATAACTTGTTAAAAGCCACACAGCAGAAAGCCGAAGAGCTAGGATTCGAATCTAGATATAACGCCCAAATCCATGCCCAGACGATTACAATGTCGCAATAAGTAGCATACTAAAGAAGCATCAGCAGAGGACTGTGGGAGCAAGGGGGAGGGGGCAGAGATCAGGTGAGCTTTCACACAGAAGGTAGCAAATGAGCTGGGTCTTGAAGCATAAGCAGAAATCCACCAGGAGTTTGGGTTGGTGGAAAGCATGTGCAATGGTCTGATGAGAGAGCAGGGCACTTTCTAGAAGAGTTGAGGGCTGTGTGTTGTTGGAGTGTAGAGATGGTGGTAGGAAGTTTGAGAAATGAAAGGGAAGGAGGAGGCTGTGGTGGGTGATGGAGAGGAGAGCTCTGTATATCAGGCAGGAGCTCTGGCTTTGCCTTAGGGACTGGGGAGCCTTGGGCAAGATGTGGTCTGATTGAAATTACGTTCCAGAAAGAACAGTTTGAAGGCAAAGTGGAGAAGATAGGCTTGAGCATGGAAGCCAAGGGACTAATCACAAAGCCTTCAGGGCAAGCAGATACTGCCACCCCAAGAAGCAGGCCAGACAGGCCCATGCAGACTGGAGAGTGCAGGCTGAGGCTGAAGCCGAGCCCCTGCTCGGCTCCAGAAGATGCTGCCATGCGGGAGAGTGGGTTCAGAAATACAGATGTTTTTAATCTCTAAATTAAAAATATATAGATCTTGATTTTTAAAATCTAGTATTCCTTTTGACCCCCTGCTATACAAGCACTAACTATTCACACTCAGGAACCAAATGCAGAATCCCTGGCTCCCCTGCACTCACTGTACTTGAACTCTCATTGCCTGAAATCAGAGATGGACAGATTCAGGTAGTGCAGGACATTTGTGTTAGCAACCCATTTACGCATTTAAAAAATACTTGTCCATGTATACACACACATACACAATATACATATATACATGTGTATACACACACATACATGTACACATGCATGTGAATGTGTGTCTATAAATGCATGTGTGCATATATGCACATATGCATCAAATTTGGCACACAGCTGCTTCCATCACTACAGCCACAGACCACACTCTAGCTCAGAGCCACACCGACTGCCCAGGAGCTGTGGGTTTCTTCACTCTCACACATTCTTTTTTGGAAACAGATAAAGGAGCCATTCACAACCTGTGGTCAAATACTAGCCTCTTCTCTAGGCTTTCTCCCTTTACTTGATATCCAAGACCCCAGAATCGTCCCCAGGAAGGTGGCCAGGGAATTGAGTTGCGCAGCTTCAGTCTTCAAAAGCAAGAGACGGACTTTGGGAGTTTGATCCAACAGCCAAAAGTATAAGACACGAAGGAGGCGGAACACCTTCTGTATGCTTCAGCCATGATTTAGTGGCTGAACCCCTCAGCCCTTGTGTTGTCTGTTTTGACTACTACTTATAACCTGCTATATCTCCCTCTTGTTTGGAGGGAAGGGTTGGGGTCTCAATCTCTCTCTCTCTCTCTCCCGCAAGTTTTCTATGACTATTTCCCTGAGTGCAAAATGCCTACTCACTTACATGGCTTCAATTCTTCATCTTCTTTTTGATTTCCTCCCATTTCCTCCTACATCTGCTTCTTTGTAATTTAGCTACAAATACTTGTGGGCAGTTTCTTAATTATTTAACACATTTGCAATCAATTTCCCGGGCCTGATGAGCGTGCCACCCAGGATACCTGAGAGCTCTCCGAGAAGTCAGGACTCTCACCTTCCCCACCAGCCCTGGTCCTCAGGGGTTTAACATCCAATGGTTCTCTCATCACCTGGCCCTATAATTCACCAGTCTGATTTATCATACTTGGCTGAGGGCCTAGGACCTAGGTTCAGAGCAGGTTTCCGGCTGTATACTTTGAAATTCAATGGCACATCTCTGATTCAGGGCTTCTTATTTTATGGATGGCAGCAGAAATCCAAACATCCTCTCTTCTACTTGATTTTGTGAGTATCTTGATGTATTACTAACAAGAGTTTAAATTCTTAGAAATTTAATTATTTTAAAAAATCTTGACTTCAGACAATTTCTGGAGCAGGTAGATTAAGCCAACAAATATTTGTTGTATACTTACTATGTGTGAGATGATGGTCTGGAGCAGGTTGGGGGCAAATTATGACCCATGGGTTTTTGGAAATAAAGTTGTGTTGGAACACAGCCACATCCATTCACTTATGTATCGTCCATGGTGGCTTTCAAGCCAAAATGGCAGAGTTAAGTACTTACAATAAAGATCATATAGCCTGCAAAGCCTAAAATATTTATTATCCAGCCCTGGTCTAGACACTGGACAGTTGCCTGCAAGCTGTCTGAAGGATCTTACTGGTTCTTGTGGCATTTACTGCAAACACTGGTGACCCCTAAATCTATAGCTCTATTTGGACCTCTCTCCCAACTCCCAGAGTCACATTTGCAACACTTTTTAGACATCACCACCTGCTATCCCAATCTTCTACTGGTTTCTCAAGCCCAGCCTCCCCATGTGAACCTCTCTTCCTATGGTGTCACCACCAACAGATCCTGTGTCTCAGTCACCTGGGAGCCACTCCTGGATCCTCCCTGTCCCTTAGCTTCACATGTAACTACCATGACTCCTCCTATGTATCTCCATATCTGTCCCCCTTATGTCATCCTTGCTGCCACAGCTCCCTTTGTCTCCTGTCTGGAGCAGAAGTTTCCCCTGCCCACCTCCGGGCTCACCTCACAACACAGGGATGAGGATCAGCCAAGCTGAGGTACAAAAGAAGCACATGATACACAACTTTTCATATGATTTGGGAGAACAACCCTTATGGTTCAAAAATAACAATAGCCAACACTTACAGAGCACTTACTACATTTTAGGTGCCGTTCTAGGTAATTTATGTACTCCAACACCTTTGATCCACATAACAACCCTATGAGGTAGACACTTTTACTATCACATACCCATCTGACAGATGGGGACACTGAGGCTTGATGAAATTGAATAACTTGTGTAAGGTCACAAGCAAGCAAGGGTAGGAGCGGGGATGTAAACCCAGAAAGTCTGGCTCCAGTGTCCATGCTCTTAACCACTGTGTTACACTGCCTCTGCTGAGCCCAAAGCTTTATTTATCTTGCCAGGGTCACCAACATGGAACCCGAAGTCAGTCTGGGTGACAGCTTCCTTACAGCCTGAATGATTCCTAAGAAAAATGTAGATAATTCTTGCCCAAAGGATCTTACATTGGTACTCCAGGAGAAGGGCTGCCCAAACACCAGGGCTCTCCCTCCACTGTCAGGAATGGTGCCTAGGGGCTCATGACAAAAATTAAACCCAGAAACCCCAGAGCTTCATTTGTGAGAGAACAGAATTTCAGAACTGGCTAGAATTGTTAGGACAATTACAACCCTTAAGCAGACTTTCTCCTGCATTTATCTGAGATAAAATCCATTACCAAATTGTCTTTCTGCTCCTCAATCTGTCACTCTTCAAGCTTTTATCATGAATAGCAACACTTAAATATTCAGCAAGTGCCCTGCAGAGCACTAAATACCAAAAGCACACATAAAAGGTCATGGTCTCAATCCCCTCCCCACTCCCAGGAATTTACAGTTGAAGAGGCAAGACCCCAAAGCTGAACCTCAGAGGATGTGGCCTAAAAATGTAGACAGGAATTATTTCTTGCCCTGTTTTTTCAATTTTGACTTTCACCTGTCTTTGTTGGGTATTGCCAAGAGGAAAAGGCAGGTAAAGTGGCATATTTAATTCATCTGAACAAAACATATTAAGAATCTACTCTGTCCAAAGCTTTGTGCTTGGCACAGAATGTGATACACAGGAGTGCCAAATAATTCCTACCTTCAAGAAGTTTCTATCGAGCAGTGGGATGAGTTATATAGCTACATAAATATAGTACTACATTACTGCCCCCAAAAGGTATACATATGGGAAATAATAGTTAATGCTACTCATTGGGCCCCTGCGGTATGTCAGGAACTATGTTCAGTGCTGCAAGCCTTCTGATACCTCAAAAAATCTTCACAATAGCCCTGCAAGGCTGGTATATTATTAGCCCCATTTTACAACCGAGAAAATTGAGGCTAAGAGAAGTAGCCTGCCCTAGAAGTAGAAGAGCTGGGATTTAAACCCAAGTCATTCAGACTCCAAAGTCCATAGCAGAGGCACTGTTTAAGCGCCTTTTTGCCCCAAACAGTGAATAGAATGTTAATAAGGATGATATGGGCCAGTGCATCCCAAGCAGAGAGAAGAATATGAGGGAGAGCCCAGAGGCAGAGGACTGTAAGGTATGTGCCTCGGGTGGAAGGATGAGAGAATACAGTAGATGTAAATCATAAAGGCAGGTTGTGGTTTTGACTGGATATTATGAAGGTTCTATCACTTGGTGGCTTCTGGCTAACCAGATGGTGGCTTCTCCACAGAACATCATACTTTAGGACATAAAAACAGCCTCAGAAAGCTCTCTGACTTTTTCTGATTTTAAGCCAAATCATGTCCATCTCCTTCAGCATTGTTCCTATAACCGTTTTTATCACAACTAAATCTTCAGCAATTTTGGGCGAAGCAAACATGGGCTTCCAGGATGGATCCTTTGTCCTTGCAATGGGCCTTCATGCTCTGGTGACAGAGAAGGCTGGGACTTGGCTGCCCTCCAGCTAATCACTTCTCCCTCTTAGAGAAGTAGTTCTTGCCTTGCATCTCTGCGTCATCAAAGGAGAATGGAATTGGTTTGTGGGCATTCTGTTGGGATTGGTCTGTGGCATGTTGCATTAGTGTTTCAAGTACGGCCTTCAAAAAGTATGTTTCCATTTGTTGTACTTTATCATAATCAGACTGATAGCTTCAAACGAAAGAAAGAACAGGGCCTGAATTCTACTTACTGGATAAAAAGGAGATAAGCAAGGGGAAGGGCAAGAGGCAAATTGTGGAAGAGACTCATATTTTCAATAACAATACTCATTTCAGCAGATGATGTTCAGATGATGTCTGATGATCAGGAAGACTCAGGGTCATTGGGAAGAATGAGCATGAATTGACCAAATTTCCACACAAGAGAGACCTCAAAGGTCAAAAGACTCAGATTAGAATCATAGCTGGAAGGAAGAATGAGGATCAGCCCCCTCATTTTAAAATTGGAGCAGCTAAAGCCCGGGGGTGGGGGTGGGGGGAGGTGCAAAGACTTAGCTGAGGTCACACAGATGGTTAGCAATGGGACAAGATTTGAAGTATCTTGCTTTCCAGTCCAGGGCCTGTTTATGACATCATGCTGCCCTCTAGGAGAATGTGACTATGAGTAAATAGTAAATGTTTTAAGATGTCAGAAACCTGGGTGTGGGTGTGAAAGGCCAAGGATGGCTTCAAGGAGGACATGAAATGATGTGAAATGGGATTTAAATGGGTGGAGAGCAGAGGGCATTGTAGCTGGAGGGGGATGCCCTCTACCTGCCCAGAATGTGCCAAGCCTGGCATCTCAGTATCAGGAAGAGAAGTAAGCAGATTCTTGTGGCGAAAAATTGCTACAGCAGTAAAATTAAATCCC
This sequence comes from Globicephala melas, assembly GCF_963455315.2. Classification (NCBI taxonomy): domain Eukaryota; kingdom Metazoa; phylum Chordata; class Mammalia; order Artiodactyla; family Delphinidae; genus Globicephala; species Globicephala melas. The sequence continues at coordinate 34,619,504 of NC_083332.1, read as the reverse complement.
CTTTCCAGAAGAAATGGAAACCTTTGTAAGAGATGAGAAATCTAAACTTTTGTGCTCTAGCTTAACTGATTTAAGAAACCAGCAGCTCCTTGCAAGGCTGAAGAGAGGAGGAAAATACTTGGCTTGCGTCCCCACTTAAAGGGAGGGTATTTCCTGCTGGCAGCTACAAACCTTTATGAAGCACCCCTAGGGCTTCATCCCAAGTAGGGAAGCCAGGTCACAGGTAGCCCCCCAGAGCCTGGAGGTGCCAGGTTCAGCTTCCCTGGAGCCTTACCTATTCACCAATGGGTGACAGGACCACAAGAGACCTGAGTCACCCTTGCTAATCATGTTCAGTTCATTGGCCCATAACAAATCTCCCTCAGCTGGAATGGGATACAGCCTCTAAAACAATAGCACAGGGAACTCTACTCAATACTCTTTAATAGCCTATATGGGAAAAGAATCTAAAAAAGAGTGGATATACGTATATGTATAACTGATTCACTTTGCTGTACACCTGAAACTAACACAACATTGTAAATCAACTATACTCCAATAAAAATTTAAAAAAACCACAACCAAAAACAATGGAGGCAAAGACAGCAGCTAACATGGAGAAGCATTTATACAATGAGTCTGGATGAAAAGTATAGAACCCATTCCCAAAGCAGGATGACAACAGCGATGTAAAACATACATAAGGAGGAATTAAGACAGGAAAGAAAAACGAACACCATTGTGTCCAGTTGGTGGGATTATGGGTGCTTTTATAAATCTTTAAAAATAATCTTCATTATAATTACATGTGATTTAAATAATAAATAAATACATTTTGCAATACTTTTATCAACTGTGCTTGCATTTCTCTCCAACCCACCCCCAGCATACATGGAGCCAGTAAAGGAAGTAGGCAACATTTTTCTTCAGCACTCACCGCCCCCCCAATACCCTCTCCCTAATATCCTCATTTTATACCCTGTATTATCTCTCCCAGGACTGATTCCTTAACCATTATCACAAATTCCTGACTTCTCCCTCTCATTCTTCCTGCCACCTACCTTTCCAAAATATTTCCTAGTATTGAAGCTGTCCCCAGAGTTTAGCAGTGCGGTAGTTAACCTGATGAAGGAAGGTGCTCATAGAGGTAGGTTGCTCTCTGGGATAATATATTTGCTTAATAGCTGGATAGTCTCCAAAGACAGACACTGTCAGTGCTTTCCCTCTCTGCACACACACTACTCCCACTCCTTATAATTGGGCTGGCCTTACTGACTTGCTTGACCAATAAAATAAAGTGGAAATAACATTCTGGGTTTCTGAGACCAGGTCATAAGAAACCTTGCAGCTTCCTCCTGGCTCTCTTGGAATTCTCAGCCTTAGGATGCTGTCTTCTGGCAATCAGCTGCCATGTTGTAAGAAGTCCAAGCCACATGGAGAGGCTAAGTGCAGATGCTCCAGCCTACTCAATAAGTATAGATGGTCTAGCACCTAGCACCAACTGCCAGCCGTGATGAGTGCACCATTCTGGACATCCAGCCCTGTCAAGCCTTCAGATGACTGCAGATGACCGCAACCTCAGCCTGCATAGGACTAAAACTGTGTGAGACCTCAAGTAAAAAACACCCAGCTGACATCATTCAGCCCACATAATAACCAACAGAGATAATAACTTGATGCTTTAAGACACCAATTTTGACGGTGGTTTTTTAATGTAGCAATAGATAAGGAGCACATTTTTAAATAGTTTTTTTTTAGGTGGGATGACAAAACTTCAGTTTCTGTGGTCCTCAATGTGGTGAAAGATTCTCAGAAGGATTGCTTTTCTGCTCAATCATTTCTTTAATCATTCATTCATTCATTCACCCAACTTACACATAATGAAGAACATGTCTGTATACAGCACTGTGCCAGGTGCCAAGGAGCACAGCAAAGGCATCAGAAACAGCCATGTAAAAACTGTATTTCATCAAAGGCATTGACATGTTATATAAAAGTGGTACAGTTACTTGAATTTAGATGGGCCAGGTGGATAAGATTTGAATATTTGCATATCTGGTGCAAGGGCATTGAAGAAAATGAGAATAATATGATCAAGGCCACTGAATCAAGACAGCAGGGAGTAAGGAAGGGATGCAAAAGAAAGCCCTCCAGTTTGATTACAAGGTAAGGAGCCCTAATGAGGATGCTGGTCAATAGGGCTGGTTGGGAAGTTTGGGACCTGGACCTTGAGCAGGTCTCCCAGGGTGGCTGCCCTCTGAGCCACACTATCAATATGTTCCTGAAGGCCAAGGTCAATGTGATCTAAGTTCTCTGCCACAGATCAGTCACTGATTGCTTTGCTGAGAGACTAGAGCCTAAGAATGCAAGAATCAACTCTAAACAAATCCCCAAAGAATTCAAACTGCCCATCTTTCTATGTATAAAGTGTGGCCCCCATTGCATTTATGAGCTGTAACAAAGTCCACACATTCACCATCCATTAATACTGATGATGGGCCCATGAAGATGCTATTAGGTGGGAGAACATGATAATAGCTCAGAGTTAATGACCGAAAGAATCAATCCCATTTCAGCCTCTAGGGAAGGGCTGAAGTTGGAGCTAGACAAGGATTACAGGCATTGCCCCCAAAGTATTAGCTGACCTGGATTCCTAACTCCTCTGGTAACTTGCAATGCAATCTCATGTAAGTCACTATTCCTCACTGAACCTCAGTTTCTCCACCTGCACAATGCAGAGTATCTCTGAGGTTGCTTTAATCATGATATTTCATGATTCTAAGGGAGAGAGACAAGTTACATGAAAGGGAGAAAAGGGGTGAAGTAGGATCTGACACTCACACTTCTGCCATCAACTCTAAACACATCCATGGAATTCTGACCAAGTCCTAATGGCATCAGTGTTTGGCTGTGCAGTGCATGACTTAGTGCTTGGCTGAGAGTAAGATTAAACCTCAGATTCCCAGACAGTTGACTTTTCCCCAGGGCATGTGGAGACCATGATCCCAAGTTTCTCCCTGTACATCTCATCCTGGAGGTCAAGCTCCATTATTGCATGCTTAAAGGTAATGCATTTAGATTTAGCCTCATGAATAAAACACTGTCATAATTCACTAGTAGAGGGGACATTCTCATCAGATTTTCTTCTCTGCCTTCTCAGGAATGTAATGTAACCTCTTTTCACTGCACCATAAACTTACTTCAGTGAGTTGAAAAAGCAGCTTCTTGTCAATATTTAAGTGGTTCACTAAGAGCTTATGTTTTACTACAGACAATCCCCAATTTATGATGGTCCAACCTGTGAGTTTTTTGACTTTACATTGGTTGCAAAAGCAATACACATTCAGTAGAAACCAGACGGCGAATTTTGAATTTTGATCTTTTCCCAGGCTAGTGGTATGCTGTAGGATGCTTTCTCGTAATGCTGGGCAGAGGCAGCAAGCCACAGCTCCCAGTCAGCCACGCAATCATGAGGGTAAATGATCCACCTGCTTACAACCATTCTGCACCCAGACAACCATTCTGCTGTCCACTTTCAGCACATTGTTCAATAAATTACATGAGCTAGTCAACACTTTATTTTGAAATAGGCTTGTGTTAGATGATTTTGCCCAACTGTAGGCTAACGTAAGCATTCTGAACACGTTTAAGGTAGCCGAGGTGTATTAAATGCATTTTGACTTAAGATATATTTAACTTACAATGGATTTATCAGGATGTAACCCCATATTAAGTCCAGTAACATGTGTATAAGCAAGAAGTCATGAAGTTCTTGATAAAATGAATTACTAGTTCACTGACTTACAAAATGAGCACTCTCAGTTCTTTAATTTGAGGAAACAGTAGCAGTTTTATTTAAGATCACATGAAACTTCACAACACAGGTCCCAATATCCCCAGGTTTCAAAACTGATATGCACTTTCCTATATACCAACAAGGAATCCTCAGGGGCTGAGGTGAAAATAGAGGGGCACCGTTTGTTAGCACTAGGATATGGTCTACCCAGGCTGCTTCAGAAGTGATGCTCCCTTCACCATCTTTGTGGGTTGCCATCCTCACCTGTGTCAGCAGAGTTAGCACCACGTACCACATTCTTCTCTTTCCAAGTAACCGGGTAGGATTCAGAGGAAAAAATGAAGGGTGTGGGCTTCCCTGGTGGCGCAGTGTTTAGAGTCCACCTGCCGATGCAGGGGACACGGGTTCGTGCCCCGGTCTGGGAAGATCCCACATGCCATGGAGTGGCTAGGCCCGTGAGCCATGGCTGCTGAGCCTGCGCGTCCGAAGCCTGTGCTCCACAATGGGAGAGGCCACAACAGTGAGAGGCCCGCGTACCGAAAAAATAAGAAAACCTAGAAACAAATGACAATGAAAACACGATGACCCAAAACCTATGGGATGCAGCAAAAGCAGTTCTAAGAGGGAGGTTTACAGCAATACAATCCTACCTTAAGAAACAAGAACGTCTCAAATAGACAACCTAACCTTACACCTAAAGCAATTAGAGAAAGAACAAAAAAAACCCAAGTAAGCAGAAGGAAAGAAATCATAAAGATCAGATCAGAAATAAATGAAAAAGAAATGAAGGAAACAATAGCAAAGATCAGTAAAACTAAAAGCTGGTTCTTTGAGAAGATAAACAAAATTGATAAACCATTAGCCAGACTCACCAAGAAAAAAAGGGAGAAGACTCAAATCATTAGAATTAGAAATGAAAAAGGAGAAGTAACAACTGACATTGCAGAAATACAAAGGATCATGAGAGATTACTGCAAGCAACTATATGCCAATAAAATGGACAACCTGGAAGAAATGGACAAATTCTTAGAAAAGCACAACCTTCCAAGACTGAACCAGGAAGAAATAGGAAATATAAACAGACCAATCACAAGCACTGAAATTGAAACTGTGATTAAAAATCTTCCAACAAACAAAAGCCCAGGACCAGATGGCTTCACAGGAGAATTCTATCAAACATTTAGAGAAGAGCTAACACCCATCCTTCTCAAACTCTTCCAAAATATAGCAGAGCGAGGAACACTCTGAAACTCATACTAAGAGGCCACCATCACCCTGATACCAAAACCAGACAAAGACGTCACAAAGAAAGAAAACTACAGGCCAATATCACTGATGAACACAGATGCAAAAATCCTCAACAAAATACTAGCAAACAGAATCCAACAGCAAATTAAAAAGATCACAGATCATGATCAAATGGGGTTTATCCCAGGAATGCAAGGATTCTTCAATATATGCAAGTCAGTCAATGTGATACACCATATTAACAGATTGAAGAATAAAAACCATATATCACCTCAATAGATGCAGAAAAAGCTTTTGACAAAATTCAACACCCATTTATGATAAAAACCCTCCAGAAAGTAGGCATAGAAGGAACTTACCTCAACATAATAAAGGCCATATATGACAAACCCACAGCCAACATCATCCTCAATGGTGAAAAACTGAAACCATTTCCACTAAGATCAGGAACAAGACAACGTTGCCCACTCTCACCACTATTATTCAACGTAGTTTTGGAAGGTTTAGCCACAGCAACCAGAGAAGAAAAAGAAATAAAAGGAATCCAAATCAAAAAGAAGAAGTAAAGCTGTCACTGTTTGCAGATGACATGATACTATACATAGAGAATCCTAAAGATGCTACCAGAAAACTACTAGAGCTAATCAATGAATTTGGTAAAGTAGCAGGATACAAAATCAATGCATAGAAATATCTTGCATTTCTATACACTAATGATGAAAAATCTGCAAGAGAAATTAAGGAAACACTCCCATTTACCATTGCAACAAAAAGAATAAAATACCTAGGAATAAACCAACCTAAGGAGACAAAAGACCTATATGCAGAAAACTGTAAGACATTGATGAAAGAAATTAAAGATGATACAAACAGATGGAGAGATATATCACATTCTTGGATTGGAAGAATCAACATTCTGCAAATGACTATACTACCCAAAGCACTCTAAAGATTCAATGCAATCCCTATCAATCTACCACTGGCATTTTTCACAGAACTAGAACAAAAAATTTCACAATTTGTATGGAAACACAAAAGACCCTGAACAGCCAAAGCAATATTGAGAAAGAAAAGCGGAGCTGGAGGAATCAGGCTCCCGGACTTCAGACTACACTACAAAGCTACAGTGATCAAGACAGTATGGTACAGGCACAAAAACAGAAATATAGATCAATGGAACAGGACAGAAAGCTCAGAGATAAATCCACACACATATGGTCACCTTATCTTTGATAAAGGAGGCAAGAATATACAATGGAGAAAAGACAGCCTCTTCAATAAGTGGTGCTGGGAAAACTGGACAGTTACATGTAAAAGAATGAAATTAGAACACTCCCTCACACCATACACGAAAATAAACTCAAAATGGATTAAAGATCTAAATGTAAAGCCAGACACTATAAAACTCATAGAGGAAAATATAGGCAGAACACTCTTTGACATAAATCACAGCAAGATCCTTTTTGACCCACCTGCTAGAGAAATGGAAATAAAAACAAAAATAAACAAATGGGACCTAATGAAACTTAAAAGCTTTTGCACAGCAAAGGAAACCATAAACAAGATGAAAAGACAACCCTCAGAATGGGAGAAAACATTTGCAAATGAAGCAACTGACAAAGGATTAATCTCCAAAATTTACAAGCAGCTCATACAGCTCAATGTCAAAAAAACAGACAACCCAATCAAAAAATGGGCAGAACACCTAAATAGACATTTCTCCAAAGAAGATATACAGATTGCCAACAAACACATGAAGAATGCTCAACATCATTAATCATTAGAGAAATGCAAATCAAAACTACAGTGAGGTATCACCTCACACCAGTCAGAATGGCCATCATAAAAAAATCTACAAACAATAAATGCTGGGGAGGGTGTGGAGAAAAGGGAACCCTCTTGCACTGTTGGTGGGAATGTAAATTGATACAGCCACTATGGAGAACAGTACGGAGGTTGCTTAAAAAACTACAAATAGAACTACCATACAACCCAGCAATCCCACTACTGGGCATATACCCTGAGAAACCATAATTCAAAAAAAGTCATACACCACAATGTTCATTGCAGCTCTATGTACAATAGCCAGGACATGGAAGCAACCTAAGTGTCCATTGACAGATGAATGGATAAAGAAGATGTGGCACATATATACAATGGAATATTACTCAGCCATAAAAAGAAACGAAACTGAGTTATTCGTAGTGAGGTGGAGGGACCCAGAGTCTGTCATACAGAGTGAAGTAAGTCAGAAAGAGAAAAACAAATACCGTATGCTAACACATATATATGGAATCTAAAAAAAAAGGTCATGAAGAACCTAAGGGCAGGATGGGAACAACGACGCAGACCTACTAGAGAATGGGCTTGAGGACACAGGGAGGGGGAAGGGTAAGCTGGGACAGGGTGAGAGAGTGGCATAGACATATATACACACCAAATGTAAAATCGATAGCTAGTGGGAAGCAGCTGCATAGCACAGGGAGACCAGCTCGGTGCTTTGTGACCACCTAGAAGGATGGGATAGGGAGGGTGGGAGGGAGGGAGACACAAGAGGTAAGAGATATGGGGATATATGTATATGTATAGCTGATTCACTTTGTTATAAAGCAGAAACTAACACACCATTGTAAAGGAATTATACTCCAATAAAGATGTTAAAAAAAAAAAAGAGAAAGAAGTAGTGGCTGAGAGCCAAGAAATAATGGCCAAGACACTGAAGCCTGACTGTCTGGGTTCAAATCCCCCCTCTGCCTCTTGCTATTACTTAACGAGAGGCACATTACTTAACCTCTCTGTTCACAGGTTTCCTCATCTGTAAAACAGGCAGAGTAACAGTTCTCACCACATGGGGATGTTGGGATGACTAAATGATATCACACATATGAAGCACTAGAGCAGTTCCTGGCATATGCTACAAGTTTGCTATTTTATTGCTGTCGGAGTTTCTGTGGGCACCAGGATAACCATAAAATTGAGCTGGTTTCACACCTGCTGGCCTCCTAGTAGCCTGTGCGCAGCCAAAAAGAATAACCTTTCCAGGTCCTTCCCACTGTGGAACTACACAAGTCATGAACAGCTCCTGGCCTCATCCCCCTGGGTTGAGGAAGGGGAGTAAAAAGTGGGAGAGTTGGGAGTAGGACCTGATATGTGCAGTGCACTGACAAAAGCAATGACTAGACAATCAAGACATTTGGTTCCAGTGTCGGTTCCGGCTTGGATTATACACATGATCCCTGTGGTGGCTGACCTGGGCAGCCTCCATGGTCCCTCCCAGTGCTAAGACTCTGACACCCTGGGGCCCATTGAGACTCTGGCCACCATGGCTCCCATGCCTTTTGAAAATCCTGATCTGCAGCCCTCCGGCCTGCTTCATGCCACAGGACTGGGCTCATTTCAGGTCCTAGCTGCCTCCAGTTCATACCTCCCTCTGTCCTAACATGAAATGACGCTGCTGGAGGGTTTGGGTCCTTTACACCTGCCACCTTTCTAGGTATCCAAATCTTTTGGGACCCCATGGACCACAGGACATTAATGAAATCCTTTTCGCCTTCACTAAGGTTAGCTCTTTTCAGAAGAAACTCTGAGATAACTAAACTAGACTTGCTTTGCAGCCCTGCCCAAAATAACTGCATATGTTTTCTGGGTTATGTCAGCTCACTGAGCTGTCAAAGACACTTGACGGAAATCAAATGTTCTTCGTGGACGGTGTTGCCACACACCTCACACATAACACACACACACTGTGTTTTTTAAATCCCCATATAGTAAGAGTCAAGAAAAGATGGAGGATTGGAGTGCAGGAAGAGGAGAATTTTATATGAACTCAAGCATTCTTCCTCCAGGTTGAATCTGTGGGCTTTAAAAATCCAACTGAGTCCTGATTCTTACCTGACTCAAGCTAAGTAAAATATATGGCAATCAGAGTTTAAGAAGCAACTTAGCTGAGTGGGCAAAAAAGGAGAGCGAGCCACACTTGGTGCTTGCCCTGCTCTCTTGTCTTGGTAACGTTAATGGGACACTTGGTGACAAATGGAGACACAGAGTGACCTCCAGCATTTGTACTAGAATGTGAATGTCTTGTGTAGGGAGCTTTATTGAATTTTAGGCAGGTGAGTGATAGCCTTCCCGCATCATAAGCTCTCGTCAAAAGTATCCTGACTGATTGATATTTTCTCTCACTTTATAGGCTCCCTTAAGGAATAAATCCAATTGAAAAGAATGACACACCATTTGTACTTAATTAGACATGTTTCCCAGAAAACTAAAAGTCTTTACTAAAATATACAAACATAGGCATTAATTCGAATTAGCATAAATGCCATACTTAAATGTGCTGCATATTTCAAACCCAGATACATAAATATGTAGGTATAATTAGATGCTTTGCTCACCGAGGCTTAACTTTCTGGAGTGACTAAACTGGTGGCTCTTTACCTTATGGATATTCCTGGACATTTTGAGAATCTCTTGGAAGTTTTCAACCCCTCCCTGTAAAATGCATCCATTACAACATTTTGCCTACATTTTGAAGGTATGCATAGATTCCCTGGAGCCCATTTATAAACCTTCCTCTTTCCCCCCACCCCCAGGGTCTATGGACTCAGGTCAAGGACCTCTGACTTGGTTTTCAGTCCTAGTCCTAGCTCAAATGCTGTGCTTCTCTCTCCTTGAGTTTTTATGGCACTAAGAGTTTGAGCAAAACCCCTTCTCTAACCCAAAGACTGTTTCAGGTCCTGAGATTTAGAGATGTTTGGCATAAAAAGGTCATGTGCATTTTCCTTATTATGGTTTCAATTGCCCTAGCAAAGATTTCTTTCAATAATAAAGGATGTGCCTTTATTTTCCCTCTAACTTGTCTGTCTTGGAAACTTTTTTTTTTTTTTTCACCTATAAGGTGAAAGAAAAGAGAAAAGAAAAGAGAAATTGTTGAAGAGTAACAAGGACTTGCTAATCTTCACAAAACCCATGTTTGGCTTTCCTCTGATTAGTAGGTTAGTTTTTCCTCTCTTTTGACAAACACGTTTCAAGTTCCTGTACTCTTTTCTAATCAACAGTCTAAAATATGGTTATGATTCTTAATCTTTCTCATTGAAGAATACTCTGTGACATAAATTCTGTTGCCTTTGTTGTAGAGCTCCTCCACCACCATCTTGACACAGACCAGAGACAGGGTATTAAACAGATATGCTCTCTTTGTTAGGCTAGAAGTCCTCAAATCTGATGTCTGACATGGTTATTCAGGCCATTCAAATTAGACAAGGCAGAAAGTGAAGCTCAGAGCATTAGTTTCCTTGTCTATAGAAACAAGGCTGCTGATTACAATACTAACCCTGTAGGGTGGCCAGGAGGATTAAAGGACACAATGTTTGTAAAGTACCTGGCACAACCCCTATTATACAGCAGCTAATAGAAACTGCCCAATGGGCTCTAGCAAGGGAAACTACAGCACCATGGACAGCTCCTGTGGTCGGCCATTTAGGAGAAGGTCTTCCCAGACTAGCTGACAGCTGCCTCACCAGGTGGCCCTGCTCTATGGAGCAAGGCTCTACAGTTCTTAAAAGGACCTTGACCACTTAGACAACCTCTGGCTTTCTATGACAAGGAAATCATCCTCTTCTCCAACTCTGCGTGAAGGTGCACCCCACCAGACGGGAGGCTCATCAAAGGGATCTAAGTGTTCAGAGGTTTTGCTGGATTAGAGACTTGGCTTTCCTTTCGGTGTCACATTGTCAAGTCCCCAGCTGATCAGTCTTCATAGATCCTTCTTCCCTCCGTGAGTACAGGGGGCTTAGGGCTCTTTGTTCTGACTCCACCCTAAAGACTGTATTTCTTGACTAACCATCCATTTCTCAGGAAAAATAGCCTGGCCCTACCCTATACCTTCCTTGGCCTGGTGTGTGGGTTTCAAGGGCAATTTCCTACTACATTAGGACAGCCAGCTCCTACAAGTGAAAATACCAGCCAAGGCACTATCTTTCTAAATAAAACACTGACTAAATGTTAGCAGGCTTCTTCGTCAGAACAGGGCAGGAGCTGTGAGGGGGACTGAACAAACATGTGGATGTGCTCTTTGCTGGCAGTCGTCAGCTGCCTGGGTTCCTGCCACATGCTGCTCCACGTGGTTGCCCACGCAAGAGCATGCACATCTACTCCCCATCCCCCCACCCCATTCTCTAAGAGTTCTTGACTCCTCAGTGCAGGTGCTACTTGTTGGCAATACATGTGGGTTCTATAGTTTTGCTCCTGAAAAAAATATCTGTTAAAATCAGAATTTTGTAAAGTGAGTGTCACTTTAACATTGATTGACATTAAGATTGTTCAGTGCCTCCTGTTAATTTCCAATTGTCCCCTGACTGTGAGTGTCTCTAGGCACTTCAGATTCCAGCCACTCTGTCTCCTGCAAAACTAGTTCTGTTAGTTGTTAGGAGTTTGACCATCATTTATCAACTTTCCCTAAGACGTGTATTATTACTATTTCCCTGGACAACAGTAATAGCCTCATGCCCACTTTTCCACCTTTTTTCTCCACTTTCAACCCAGGTTATACAAAGCTGCCAGATTAATTTTCTTAAATTTTACCTAAGCGTAACAGAGCCCTGCTTAAAATACTTGTTTTTAATGGCTCTTCTCTGGCTACAAAGTTACATACAAACTCCTCATCCTGTTATTCTTCTTGATATGGCTTCAGCAAGCTTTTCCTGCTCTTTTTTCTAACAATTACCCCTGCCATATGCCATCTGGATTCATTAATAATTTCTAAACAAGGATATCCTTGTAACTTTATCCATGTTCCTTGTCCTTCTGGAACGATCTCCCCCTTCTTATAAAATTCTCCCATTCTTCAAGGTCACCACATACCCCATTCCTTTGTACAATCTTTTCTAAGTAACAGTAAAAGCTAACATTTACCAAGCACTTAGGACATGCCAGGCACTGGGCTAAGCACATTATAGGCATTATACATCATTTATTCCCAGCAAAATAAATCTTTTACAGCCCATATTTTGCATATTAGGAAACCAAAGTTTAAGAAGTTGGGCTTCTTGCTCAGTGTGTTAGAACTATTGAGTAGTGAAGCAGGCTTTGAACCCAGGTAGCCTGAGTCTGGGGCCCTCAGCTTTAAACGACTCTCCTGTCCTTGTACACCCAACCTCTAACACTTGACTAATTCTTTTTTTTTTTTAAATAAATTTTTTTATTTTATTTATTTATTTTTGGCTGTGTTGGGTCTTCATTGCTGTGCGCGGGCTTTCTCTAGTTGCTGTGAGAGGGAGCTACTCTTCGATGCAGTGCACGGTCTTCTCATTGCGGTGGCTTCTCTTGATGCAGAGTACGGGCTCTAGGCTCACAGGCTCAGTAGCTGTGGTGCACAGGCTTAGTTGCTCCGTGGCATGTGGGATCTTCCTGGACCAGAGCTCGAACCTGTGTCCCCTGCATTGGAAGGCATGTTCTTAACCACTGCACCACCAGGGAAGTCCCTTGACTAATTCTTATGCTGCTTACTCTACTCCACCTCTATCTTGTATTATAATTATCATCTGTGTATTTGTCTTCCTTTCCTTTACTCTGGATAGCGAACGTATTACCAACTTTGTCCTATTCATCTATATCTCTAACCAGCACAATGCCTGAAACTTTAGTGGAAAGAACTTTGAAACCGGGGAGGAGGTTGTCAATGTGGGTATTTTAGATGAAAGAGGGAACCTAATCTATTCCCAGAGGTCTGTGATCATGAGAGGAAACAGGGTAAATTTCATTCTAAACACATTCTACAACCCTTGAAGAAATGCCTACCTGCTTGGGGCAAGTGGTCAAGGAGCTAATGTCACTTCAGCCAGGCAGAGCCCAGAGCCCAGCTGCAGGGGGCTGCATTTTCCACCCTTCCTTTATTTCCTTGTCCAAAGGGACTGTGATGGGATAATAGCAAACCCACTCAGAGAGCAAGAGTCATGATGTGGTTCACCTTAGAGAATAAATGTGTGGCCTGGGAAGCCAGCCAAGCCTCTGGCTGAGGCTGAGCTGTCCAGAAACTGAAGCAAGGAGAGTAAGGATGCCAAAGGAGGGGGTGGACAGATGATCCACTGATGAACTTCTTTCATACTCTGGTTGTATCAGAGTCCCAGCAGCCACAAATTGGGTGATTTGAGAAAAGTGTGAAGAAGGGACTATTCTCAAGAGTATGGTAAGCTGTAGGGAAGCCACAGGGGTGGTGCTATGGCCTGGAGTATGTAACAGTAGGTCTTAGGGCCAGGGAAGGAGTGGGGAACCTGGAGACAGAGAAGCTGGCTGATAAGAGCAGTGACCTTCAGTCAAGGGACACAGCCAGCCCATGGCAACCTCAGTGTAAGGTTGCTGGGGGGGAAATACCTCAACTTCATTCTTCTCTCTCCCTCTAATCTACTTCTTAACCTCCCCATCAGTTGAGCCTAACCATAGTCAGAGAGCAAGGAAGCCCACTGATGTCATCCACAGAGGTCAGCCTCCCTAGGTACAGAGCTGGAGGGTGGATCTGGAGGGGCGAAAGAAAGGTGAATCAGAGTCATGGCCTAGCCTCAGTGACCTTGTCAACAAAGTACAGACTCTCAGAGCATGTTATGGATTGAATTGTGTCTCCCCACTGCTAAATTCATATGATGAAGCCTCAACTCTCAGAGTGACTGTATTTGGAAATAGAGCCTGTAGAGAGGTAATTAAGGCTAAATGAGGTCATAAGGATGGGGCCTTAAACCAACAGGACTGGTGACCTCATAAGAAGAAGAAGAGACACCGGTGATGAACACGCACAGAGGAAAGGCCATGTGAGAACAGAACACAATGTAAAGGCTGCCATATGCAAGCCAAGAAGAAAGGCCTCAGGAGAAACCAACCTTCCAACACCTTGATCTTGGACTTCTCGCCTCCAGAACTGCAAGAAAATTAATTTCTGCTGTTTAAGCCACTAGCCTGTCGTATTTTGTTATGGCAGCTCTAGCCGATTAAGACAAAGCAAGAGGGAACCTTAAATATCGTCCCACTTGACACTCTTACATCACAGAGGAGGAGTCTGAGCAACAAGGAGCTGTGCCTTCCCTAAAACCTCATGGTCACTCAGAGGCAGGGTTTAGACTAGAACCCAACTGGGGGGACTCCTAGGCCAGGACTTCCCACAACACCCAGAAACTCCAAGATAGGGATCATGAGTGAAATCCAATTTGGTTATGTATTTTGTTAGGCTTATATCCAGTGTTGGGTTTTAACTGAATTAGCTTCCAACTTTGAAAAATCAGGAGATTTCACATTAGTATCCAGATATGCAACCTCTCTTTAAACATCAGAAGATCCAGCAACTCTGGGCCCATATTCTAGCATGGATATAAAGAGCCTGAACTAAGCTACATCACTCTACTTCTAAGGCATCCAGACCAACCAGCCCACCATCACGCCTGCTTCACTCATTTAGTTTCTGTCTGGCCCCAATAAGCAAATTCTGTTATTAGCCTCTGACCACATCAAGCTATTTTTCAAAAGGAACACACATGGATATCAATAACTAATCAGTATGCTGCACCTCACAGGAAATACATACAGTCAGTTGAGAATTTGGAAATAAGGGAAATAAGACTGTCCTCTAAGAGTTAAACTCGGAAGTTAGCCCACAGTTGTGCAGAGCAGAGTTAGGCTAAGTTGTCTGAAAGAGATAAATGTCCCTCAGGTGTGCCATACAGGACAGGAACCTGACCGTATGTGTGACACAACTGAAGAAAGAAGGTGTGAATAGGTGTGGGGCTGGTCAATCATAAAAGCTTAGAAAATAGAGTCAGAAGCAAAAACTGCCGATAATCACCAAGCACCATGCAGGAAGGGAGAATGTCAGAAACATTCCCAGGACAGATAAGATCCACCATGCAATGAGGAAATAGCCCGTCAACCATTTGAATCATCTTACGCTGCCTGCTCTGGGTTCATGCTCACCAAACCACCTCCTCTTTAGACTCCTGTTCCCATGTAGAAAATTACTAGCTCCTCTTAACGCCCCCAGGGATGGGTGGGTACCGGTTTCCTTGCACTTCCACAGGCTCGTTTTCTGATCGAGTGCATCAGTTTGGGGAGATTGATTAAAGGGCTCACACCTCTGAAGATCAGTCTGATTCTCCGGGCCCTGAAAAATCTAGTTTCTGAGCCTGTAAGACTGAGAGCCAGATGTTCCTCTGGAGGCCTCTTGGGAGCCCAGCAAGCTGGCCTTCCTGGCAAGTTTCCTCTCCTCTCCCTTCCTCTGTCCCCATACACATACCAGAACCTCATCTTTGGCCATATGGCCTCACTTAAAAAAAATAATATATAAGCAATTTAACAGGGGTCTTCTGGACACAGTGCCTTAATGAAAAGGAGAAACATTTTAATCTGCATGTCCACATGTGGCTATTTAAATTAATTAAAATTAAATAAAGTTAAAAATTCAGTTCTTCAGTCATACTAGCCACATTTCAAGTATTCGGTAGCTACATGCAGCTAGTGGCTGCTGTACTGGACAGCTCAGCTGGAGAACATTTCCACCATCTCAGAAAGTTCTTTAGGACAGTGGTGAGGTTGATGATAGAATTCAGATAAGACAGAGATAAACATAAACAGAAGCGCTCTTTGAAGGCTCTGAAATCACACCTCTTGTGTTTCCAGATGCTGCATCTATAAGCGAGGCCTGGACACTTGCAGAGTCAGAGTGACTGACGGGAGTGAGTGGCAAGAGGTTCAGGTCAGTTTCTCAGGGATACTGACTGACCTCCATGCCTCACCAGCCCCCCATCTAGAGGTGAACTTGAACCTCAACTGAGAGGGAGTTCTTCACAAACCCTTCATTACTCAGGCAGCTGAGTGCCTGCAAAATGCCAAACTTCAGACTAAGCTCTCAACACCTCTTCACCAGGGCCTGACACTCACTGAAACTCCATAAAGGGGGTCCAAGGGACAGATGAAGACCAAGGTCTCTCATCCAGATGGCCCTGCACAGGCTTCCCTGCCAAGTAGCTCATTCATTCTGCATCAGAACTTGGTGAGAATGGTAGGCAGGATTACTAAGCCCATTTTACAGATGAGGAAACTAAAGCTCAGGGGATTTAGATAAATTGTCCTTGGTAAAGGCTGAGAAGTTCCAGGTGAAGCCAGGATTTGAGTCTTGATTTCCCAACTCCTGGCTTAGTGCTTCTTCCACTTACACTGTGTTGCCTCTTTAGAAAGAGCTCCCAAGGTTGCAAACCATTTGCCCAAGTGGCAGAGGGTTGGGAGACATGATACAGAACCTGGAAGAAGGAAGGATGTCTCTGGACCACTGTGCTCCTGATGGCAAAGCAATGGGTGAGGACACAAAGGAGTCCCAGCTTAGAGGACCAAGGGGAGCATGGAGGGAGGGGGGAGGGGGAAGGGGGAGGGGAAGGGGGGAGGGGGAAGGGGGGAGGGGAAGGGGGAGGGGGAAGGGGGAGGGGGGACCTGGGAAACACTTTTCCCTTATGACAGGAGTTCTGCTTTCCAATTCGTAGTGTAGGGATGATGTTAATTGTCTCTTTCCAGGCACACAGACAGACTAGAACAATAGAATGAAATCATGGATGATAAAATCATTGGGAAGATGGTAGGAAGCTCAAAGGATTATAAGTCTCCTGCTTCTCAGAACCCAAACAAAAATAAAGCTAAAATAAACAGACATTTTTTCTCAGCCTTTTACTTTCATGAAAGAGATAAATGTCAAAGAAATCAAGCTTACATCAGACAGATTATACATAAATTTTCCCCGGGAGCCCAGTGTCAGCAAAGGTTCAGCTCAGCCCCCTATATTTGCCCAGTTGGAGTCCTAAATAATGAGAATTACTCATAATAATGTAACGAGGTCCTATGTGACGGGCCTTCTGAATCATGAGAAGCAGTCCTAGGATTTTTTATACAGCAGATTTCACTGTAGTATAATTATCTGGACATTGGCAATCTGTGTGCAGTATATATGACAGTCCTCTTTTAACAGAACATTATATTTTTTCTAATTATTCTGGATGATGGGGATGTTATTCTATTACTGAAAAGTTATTTGGATTTGTTGTTGAGTTTTTTGAGTGGGGTAGTGTAGTGGGGAGAAAAATTCAATTTTCCCTGGGTTTTAACTTTTGGTCTAGTTTTGTGTTTCATATTACATAGGTTGCCATGGACAATGCTTTAACAAGACTGGGTGTGGCAAGTCCCACCTAATTATAGGGTTCCAGGGATAAAAGAGAAAAACAGGAAAAAGGAAAAAAAAATTGTGTGTGTGTGTGTGTGTGTGCATGCACATGTGCACACATGTGTGTGACAGACAGATACAGGGACAGAGAGAATGGAGAGAGAGAGGAAGGGAAAGAGAGAGGGAAACTGAGCCAACAGTAATACCTCTTCCAGTAAGTCCTGGACCATCAAGCTCCCACCTGTGAGCGAAGGGATTTCTAAGATCCCCCTGAGAGTTTACAGGGTTCCATCCAATGCTCACAAAGCAGAAGTCTACATACAGCTAATAGCCTTCCCCAGCCACACCAATTCCAATCTAAGAAAGAATCTTCCTGAAGCAAAGGCAGGGCAAGTAGCTGACAAGACTAAACTTTATTGAGTGTAGTGCTGTCTAACGCAATTCTCCAGGCAATATTTCTTGGCTTTTCACATGGTTCTCATTTCAGCTCAAGCCTGTTGATCTCCTGCCAAATGATCCAGGCAGCTATGTGTGCTGTTTACTGAGGTGTTTCGATCGGTGCCCTGTATTAACCACCCTTCAGCCAAATGGGGGTCCTGTTTCTTCTCCCCTCTCTGGTTCCCCCCTACCTTGTCATTAGAACAGGATGTACACCTGAAGGCTTGTATTACACTTCCAGGGAAGTGACTCTTGTCCTAAATTATGTTGCAATGGTCTGAATGTTTGTGTCCCCCCCAAACTGATATGTTGAAACCCAATTCCCAAGGTCATGGTATTATGAGACAAGGCCTTTGGGAGATGATTAGGTCATGAGGGGAGAGGCCATGAATGGGGTTACTGCCCTTATGAAAGCTGCCCAAGAAGGCTCCCTTGTCCCTTCCACCATGTGAGGACACAGCCAGAAGCAGGCAATCTGCAACCCGGCGAAGGGACTTCACTAGAACACAACCATGCTAGTACCCTGATCTTGGACATCCAGCCTCTACAACTGTGATAAATAATTTTCTGTCTATAACCCTCCCAGTCTGTGGTATCTTGTTATAGCAGCCTGAATGGACTAAGACATACCTCTTCTCCCAAGTCAAAACGATCCCATTCACTCACTTAACAGATGTTTTAGTGACCACTAAGAGTTCAAACCAAGGCCTGTTCCCTTAAACCCAGTTAAATTATTACAGTTTACCTAAATCCAATTTCCCATGTAAGTGTGTGTGTGCGTGCATGTGTGTGTGTGTGTGTGTGTGTGTGTTTTAGAAAAGGGTTGATACGGTACTATATGCAAGTATAAGTTACACTCTGTAAATAGATAAATGTCTTTGTGACTATCAAGATTTTTCTATATTCAAAATGCACACATTTCTAATCTATCTGCACTCTAGAAAGGGTTTTCTTCTCTTGTGACCCTTCTCTAGGAGTTTTCATCTGACTTTGATGAGAATGTAGCCCTACAGAGACCAGAACAAGAAGGATCTGAGGCATTTGCCTCCAGTGGAAGCCTTGGCTTCTGCAGGGTTTACAGGAGGAGGAATGGAGAAAATGAAGAATGTAGATGCCACAGAAATGAACTGCATCAACCACTGTGGAGACAATGTCCCATCGTGGACAGAATAAAGCCTGAGAGTCAAAATGTCTGGGTTCTATACTCCAATAAAGATGTTAAAAAAATAAATGTCTGGGCTCCAGTTCAGGTCTGCCACCTACTTACTTACTGACCTTCCTTGAAGGTACCTAACCTTTCTGAGCCTCAGACTTTCACCTGAAAAATGGGGATGAGAAGTGTCCATGTTCCTCCCAGAAAGAATTGAGGCTTTGCCTGTGAAAGCACTTCATAAAGCATTGTTTCTGTCAAGTTTCACTAGGGTATGCTGTAGTAACAAACAATCCCCCAAAATCTCAGTTTAATGCCATAAAGTCTATTTAATTTGTAGGGCATTCTCCATGGCAGTCATAGGAGTGGGGCCCCAGGTGATGGGGCTCTGTGCTGACAGCTGCTTCCATAGTCCCCGGGCCAGTGGGAAAGGGATGTGGTGACGTGTGCACAGGCTCTTAAATCTTCTACTTGGAAGTGACACACTTCACTTCTGCTCACATTTCATTCTCTAATCAAGTCATATGCCACACCTAACTTCAAAAGATAGAAGAAGTGCAGTTCTTCCATGAGCCTGGATCAAAGATGGAAGTACCTTTGTTCATGAAACTAGTGAAGCTTAGTTTCAGTCCCCTCATTTGCACAGGTCCCTCTCAAGTCCCCAGGGGAGGCCAACTCTGTTCTCCCAAAGTGATGGAGAACTGGAGGAGGATAGCATCTGACCCTAAAAATAAGGCTGAGGGATAGAATGATGGAGACTATTGTACCACTACCCATATTCTTCCCTTGGTCCCAATCCCTCTTGCCACCTCTTGTGTTATATGAATCCGAGTCTTACCACTCTGTTAGGTCACAAACTACTTGGGAACATATACTTTGTATTATGGGCTTTTAGGATTTTAGATCTGAAAGTGGCCTTACAGGTTATTTAGTATTATTTAGTCCAACCCAAGAATTTAAAGAGGAAAAAGACTTGCCAAGTTTAAATAACTATACTGGCAGGAGCCAGGTCCCCAATCCTTGAGTCACTAAACTCTTCGTTATATCTCCTACATGGATTAGTAAATAATTATTACTTACTTCTGGTCCCAGTATTAGTTGAAATGAAAGTGCCGCCATTTTCCCCTTTGAGATGTCATCAATTCTTGGCTCTGCCTCATCAAGGACTATCCCAAGTTACATCCCGAATGTATCCTTTTTAACACTGAGTTTTCAGCACCATTCTTTACCTCAATGTCTAGACCTAAAGACAAAGTCCTTATCCACCACACTCTCCAGTCCTCCCTGTCCACACGCTACACTCCTCCTTCCTCCCCATCCACACACCACACTCTATCCTACCTTCCACCTCCTCATAATCACACAGACCGTAAGAGCTAAAAGAGAGTTTAAGAATCATTTGCCCAATCCCCATATTTCACAAATGCGTGAGTGAAGGTTCAGAGAAATTAAGAAGCTTATTTGCTGGGACCACATATGTCCAGGCAGAGCTCAGGATCCTGATTCTAGAGTAGTTCTAGTCTTCCAAATTCCCCCCAAATATGGAGGAGGTTCTTATCAATCTCCTTACTGACTATTGCTAAGTGTTTAGGAGTGATAAGGGCAGTTATTGGTTGTTGATTTATAGTCTGATTGGTAAACCTTGACAATGGAGTTCAGATGACTGAGTTTTTTTGTTTTTATAAATTTATTTTTGGCTGTGTTGGGTCTTCGTTTCTATGCAAGGGCCTTCTCTAGTTGCGGCGAGCGGGGGCCACTCTTCATCGCGGTGTGTGGGCCTCTCACTATCGCGGCCTCTCTTGTTGCGGCGCACAGGCTCCAGAGGCGCAGGCTCAGTAGTTGTGGCTCATGGGCCCAGTTGCTCCACGGCATGTGGGATCTTCCCAGACCAGGGCTCGAACCCGTGTCCCCTGCATTGGCAGGCGGATTCTCAACCACTGCACCACCAGGGAAGCCCTGAGATTTGTTTTGAGAGTTTTTCTAGTGAAGAAATTTTCTGCCCAAAAGTTGGCCAATTTTTGTTTTAGAACATTACACTCTGCCATCTTGAAAGGTGTCTTCTCCAGAAGTTCTCAGCTTCACAAAGGGAAGAGCATTAAACTTACTTTGCAGTTGGTGATCCCCTCACTAAAATTTCTAGCCTTTCCAGTACAGTCACTGGGCACTTTCACCTATTTGGACAAGTGTATCAGTCAGAGTACTGAAGGCAAATAGATGGCATACCCACACATGTCATGATAAGTTGGAGATAGTTTCATAACGGAACTATTTACACAGTTGCAACCAAGGTGTAGAGAAACCATAAGGAATAGTGCAGTACCCCAGAGCCAGTAGTAGCAGGGCAATTGCCACCCCCAGGCCTTCAGGTGTGGGAAGGGGGTCCAGTCATGGGTCACAGAAGCAGAGAACCACTATGCAGAAACAACCACATGACAGGAGCTGTGGTTTTCAGTGGAAGGTAGCAGCCAATCTATGGTGAAACCAGAGAGAGAGAAATGCAGGAATAGATACTCTGACTTTGCTTTTCTCCCTCCTTCAACATTTCCCACCAAGGTTCCCCATTGGCCAGAGGACAAGGAAGCTCTGAGAGTTAGTCCAAGCAGACCACTCTCCTGAGTCAGAGAATGATGCGTAATGCACCTGGAGAGGTAAAGGGAAGATTTTCAGTACAATTTACTCCAACATTCTATCTCTAAAACTGTCTTGCAATCATATTCAAAGTTAAAGATTCTTCTAAAGACCAGCTCCTCTTCCTGCCTCCAAGTAAAATATTACATACAATCCTGAAAGCCCAGAACCCCAATCTTAAATATTTAGAGA
Source organism: Globicephala melas (assembly GCF_963455315.2). Classification (NCBI taxonomy): domain Eukaryota; kingdom Metazoa; phylum Chordata; class Mammalia; order Artiodactyla; family Delphinidae; genus Globicephala; species Globicephala melas. Next base: position 34,597,889 of record NC_083332.1, on the reverse strand, counting down.
GGTTGTCCAGCTAGATTCATTCTCTCACAACTGTCACTTATAGGAAAAAATCTTCTCATCTAATTTAAGCCCATTTTGCTGCATGTTAAGCTTGTCCAAGGAGCTGAAACATGGTGACTCCACTGCTAATGAAAAGCACAGTGGATTAAGGATGAAAAGATGTATTCCAGTCTTCACTCTTCTGCTGTCAGTGGTACCTGAGGCAAATCATTTAATCACTCTATGCTTCTCTTAGACTTTGGGTATTTCACCAGAAGAAAATTACTGCTTTTTAAGTGGACTAGAAAAAAAAATCACACTTATACCACGGAAAATTTTTTCATGATTACATCATATATCGTAAAATAAAATAAAATTTCTCAGATATCCTTGAAGATGACCATTAAATACTTCCTACCACACAGCCATTTATTTAACATGTCTAACCTTACTTTATAGTTTTTCCTCATAAGTTGTGTTTTCAGCTTCCTAGAATTTTCCTTGCTCCTCACCAAGATGAAATTATTTCTCAACTTCTTTTTAAGTATCATTTCTAAGGGAAGCAGTCTTGGCTGCTTAAAGTATCCCTGGGTAGGGGCTTCCCTGGTGGCGCAGTGGTTGAGAGTCCGCCTGCCAATGCAGGGGACGTGGGTTCATGCGTTCATGCCCCGGTCCGCGAGGATCCCACGTGCCACGGAGCGGCTGGTCCGGTGAGCCATGGCTGCTGAGCCTGCGCGTCCAGAGCCTGCGCTCCGCGACAGGAGAGGCCCGCGTACCGCAAAAAAAAAAAGTATTCCTGGGTATTTTTGCTCTGAACACCCTCCCAGAGCACTTATGCCACTTGTGATTTCCTCTTCAATTCACTGGCAACAGATTCTCTTAAATTTCCTTCATTTGAGAATGTCTTGATTTTCCCCTTCAGTCCTGAAGGATATTTTCACTGGGTATCAGATTCTAGGTTGAGAGTTCTTTTCGTTCATTATTTGGGGAAAGAAAATACTGTGCCACTTTCTTCTGGAATCCATGGTTTAAAATGAGAAATCTGCCATCATTTCATTTGTTTTCCCCTAAGTAAGGTAACATTCTCTAGCTCCTTTCAAGATTTTCGCTCAGTTTGAGATCTTCCTGGTGTGACAAGTGACAAGTGTGACAAGTGATTTTGTATTGAAACCTGGACAATTTTGTAGTAAGTTATGAGAGTCTGGATCTTATTAAAACCTTATGTTTTATCTGGCTTTCTCTGACACCACCCCAGCAGGAAAAGGGATGGTGCCTGTTTGTTACTGCCAGACAGAGGTAAAAAGCCAGGTTTCCCACTCAGCCCTTGTTGACAGCCAAAGTGATGCTGGTGATGAGGGAGCTATGGTGACAACTGGGCAGTGGCAGGAGCTCTGGCTCCGCAGATGGTCCCCACTAACACCATGGTGGCATGGCCTCATTACTGCTGGGTGATGGTGGAAGTCCTGAATCTCCACTAAAACTCCTCTGGTACCACTCCAGCGGGGAGGGAAGGGAAGCCTCATTACTGCCAGGTATAACTGGAAGTCCAAGCTCCCACACTTCCTAAGTGCTCTGCACTGACACCATGGTTGCAGAAGGGAAGAGGAGTAACAGCTGGTTACCAGATGACAGCGATGAACATTTCACTCCTCTACTCTGACACCATTTCAGCTCTCTCTGACACCACCCCAGCAGGGAAGTTGGGTGCCTCATTACCACCTGACAAGGGTGATAGTCAAGGCTCCTCACTTGGCCTGTGTTGGGGTTGGGCCATAGTTTTTTCCATGGTGTTGGCTGAAGTGTAGGTTGGTTATTGTCTAAAAATATTTCTTTTTGTTAGGCTGTCTTTTTCCCTGTATGTTAGCCACAGAGAGCAAGCTTTTGTTGGGGCTTTGTTTGTGCTCACTGGTGTTTCTGGGTTGCTGAATTCTTCAGTTTCAAACCTGGGACGTATGACATATAAAGAAAACCAAAAACCTCACCACTGTGTCTCTCCTTGGGTCCCAACATCCCTAGCCCATCTGTCTTCTTCCACTTTTCAAAACCTTCTTATGCTTGTGTTATATATAGTGTCCAGGTTTTTAGCTGTACTTTGCAGGAGCAATAGTGAAGAGTCTATCTATTCCACCTTCCCCGAGGTGGGAGTCACCCACAGAGTATCTTTAATATTTAAATTTATTGCCAACATTTAAAAACCAGAAGGTTTCAAATAACAATCCAGAGATCTGGCTTCTCTTAAAAAATTGGAATACTTGGAATAATCTGGCAATATTGGGCCCTCACTCCAGAATGGAAACAAGTGGCTAGAGGTGCATTGTCCAATATGATAGCCCACTAGGCACATGTGGGTATTATTTAAGTTTAAATTTAAATTAATTAAAATTTAATAAATTAAAAATTGCTCAGTCACACTATCCACATATGACTACTGGCTACCATGTTGGACAGTGCAGATAGAGAACATTTCCATCATTATAAAAAGTTCTACTGTATATCACTGGGCTCACACATGATGGGGGCATGCCCGCTCTGGTTTGCCAACTCCCCACCACTTGATAATATATTAGACCATTAGAGCTCACCTGCTGACAAATTTGTGTTTATAATCCTTGGCTTAAAGAATCAGTAGAATTTTTTTTTTTTTTTTTTTTTTTTTTTCAGTAGAATTTTTGACTTGTGGAGATACAGATACAGGCAAACCAGATGGAGAGCACAGCAGGAGCAATGACACAGAGGAGGAGGAGCTGGGGTCCTGGAAAATCAAGGCAATTAGGTTTGCATAGACAGTGGGAGAAGAATCGGGGAAGAAAAGCAAGGTAGAGATTAAAGCCTTGGCAGAAAGGACACACAATTCTAGTCCTCACTTTGCCTCTAACTAGCTGTGGGACTGGGCTCAGAGATTAACCTCTGCTCTACAGGCCTCACCAAACCTCACCTTGGACCATTCTACCCTTTGCTCTCTGAGGTCTAGCTAGGTTGGCTTTCCCTCAGGTCCATGGATGTCCCAAGCAACTTCCTTCTTCACACTGCCTGGACCACTGTGCACCCCAGGTTTCACTCCCACATGCTGGGCCAACTCCACTTAACCAGCCGACCTAAGGAAAGCTTCCCTAAACCTCAGCTAGGTGAGGTTCCCAGCCATTTGTGCTCATAGTGTCGGGTTCAATTTCATGGCACTCATCCCATGTACAGCATCATCTACTACAGGAGATATTTATCTATTTGTCTCTCCCTCAACTTGGCTGTGAGTTTCATGAAACCCAGGACCATAGCCATTTTGTTTACTGTAATCGCTGAACTAACAGAGTGACTGACACAGAATGACTGGCACAGAGTAAACACCTGAGCAAACATTGATTGCATAAAGGTATGAAAGTTCTTCAGACCTTAGTCTCTGCACCAGCAAAATGCAAGCAATAGCAACTACTGCATTACAAACATATTAGGAGGAAAAAACAAGGTAGAGAAGTTATTTTTAAAACTTAAGACTGAAAAGCTATAATCAATTTAATTATTGAAAGGAAAGCTGTTAGCCATTAGTTACCAACCATAAGACTGTGGTGATCCTATTAAAAATGGATGATCCAGAACTCAGGGGCTAAGCTGTAAACTGAGGTTCCAGAGCTGTTAGAAAGTGGCTAGAGAGCACTACTATGAATTTTCCCCTTGTAACAGCTGATGGATTACTGCATGTTTTACTTGGCATTAACTATCCTGTAGCTCAACTTGTTTTAATCTAAAGCCTGGTAGATTTCATTCCATCTGGAGATACATCTTATGTCTTAGCTAATCACCTCCAAGTCAGTCAAAGAGTGACAAACCTTCTGTACCTCAGTTTCCCCATCTGTTAAATAAGAATAATAATTGCTGCTCTATTTAACTCTCAGGTTTGTGGAATCAACTGAGACAGCTAATGGGAACACAGTTGACAAAATATAATGCGCTATGCAACTGTGGGGTATTCTTATCTGGAAGCAGTACTTGAGCTTCTTCCCCAGGGCACTGTGTTTGCAGAGGTGAAAGGATTGACCCAAGAGTATCCAACCTGAGTAGCACTGGAAGAATTCTGAATGTTAACCCCAGTGCAGCCAGGATGATAACAAATGCAATGCAAGCTTTGCTAGAACAATCCCCGCATCTGCAGACCCTGCCTGGGAAAGCCTTGGGACAATGACTACCTCTGACTCACAATCAGGCACCTACATCCAAGCACCAGGTGCTTTGGCTTCACCTCCTGCAGCTAAGAACTGCAAAGGTGGAATGACCCCAAGACGGATGGATCAGCTGAGCCTCACAACGAGTGGTGGGGCTTTTTATTTTATCTCCACGTCCCTATCCCCCTTGGGGACAAGGTGAGGCGGGCACGTCAGCAGCATTCACCTCTCAGTACAGCAGAGGGCAGTGGTGATCTCGCTGCAGTCCACACCCCAGCCAGTCTGGAGGGGCTGGGCGGGTCCTCCTGGGTGTGTGCGCAGGGCAGCTGCTCAGGAGGATGGGCCTGGCCCTCTGATACTAGAGATTAACCCTGCTGAACCTCCTTCCTCCCCAACCCCAGTGACCTCCCAACCCTGGCCAAAATACACACACACACACACACACACACACACACGCGTGCGTGCGCACACACACGCAGGCATAGAGGCAGACAGACATGCATACACATACATATACACACAAACACACACACAGAGGGGATCTTCCAAATTAATCCCTACAAACTACTGTAACTTAAACCATTTAACATCTATATTGAACCCCTCCCCCCCCCCCCAAAAAAAAGATTACTGCTTAAGGTTGGGAAGCCTGGAGTTTTTCTTTAACCAAGGAAAGACATAAGCCCATTCTACCAGGCAGCCAGGAGTTGATGCAACCAGTGTGCTGCTGTCCAGGGGTCAAAGAACCCTGTCTAACCCCAACATTGCCACTGTTTGATGTGATCTGAGGCCCTTCTCTCCCTGTGCTACAGGTGCCTCTACCTGAAATGAGGCTGTCGGTCAAACTTCCTTGGCTTTATGTTCCTCCCGCTTCCTTCATCTTCCTAATGGCAGACAGGGGAGATGCCCCCTCTCCAGTCCCGAAGAAAAAAAGGTGCCCATGTGCAGGAAGCCAGCCAGGCCAGGGGAGCTCCTTTCCCCACTTCCAAAGGTACTTAAAATGAGTTTAGGCACCTGTGGGATGCAGGGCATGGTTTTAAGGTATGTGGGTTTATTTGACTAAATTAGAAATCAGGAAACAGGTCAAAAGGAAGTCAGATGATGATTTTAAAGAAAACTGAATTCATTCTGTCTTTTACCTCTGATAGGTGGGATCCCATAGGAGCCCGAGTTAATCGAGGGATTTGGAGTTGGGGTACTAAACCTGCAGTTTTTGCTCTAGGAAATAGGCTTTAGAAGGAAGGGCTGAGGAAAGCAGGGCCAGATTTCAAAAAAATTATGAGGTCAGTGACATTTCTGTTCCGTGTTCCTCCCTCCCATTGAGGGCACCTTCATGACCCATTTTCGGGACAGCCATCCAATGGCTTTGTGACAGACACAACTCCCTCCTGACTGCTCCCAGGCACTCTCTTCCCATCCCCGCAAAACTGTCCTGGTTAAGTCTAGTTCTCTAGATGTCACCTGATTTCAATGTAGGGAAATGCCTTTGGGTCCATAAAAGCCACTTCATTTCAACAAATAGGTATTCCTATCTTCGAGGGGCCAGACCTGTGCTAGGAGACAAAAATAGGACATGGCCCTTTCCACAAGGGGCAGCTCCAAGGGTGACACTTAAGAATGCTCCTTTCTTCCTCTGTTCCCTGACAATCACAGGCAGTGAACTTGACCACTTCAGGTGGACTTGAGATCCAACTTGGCTCTAAGCCTGCCCTTCTACAGCCCTACAGTCATCTAGAAGGAGCGAGCGTTCTGCCAGGGCCCATTCATCATCTCCTTCACATATTGAATTGAACATCTGAACCCAAGAGCTCACCGTGTCTTCTCCATTTCCAATCATAGGGTCCAAATGTCCTGCTTATTGATAACGCATTTGGACCTGTTTCCTTCCTTCTCCATGGGAATTGTGTAAAATGTCCATTTCTTCAGATCAAAGCATTTCCAAGAGAATTAGCCAATTTGTTGAGTTAGTAGTAGCGTCAAGGACTTAGTTAGGGTCTGTGTCAAGGCCTGAGTTAGGAGTAGTGTCAAGGCCTTACTTAGTGCCAGTGGCAGGGCCTTAGTTAGGACTAGCATCAGAGCCCTTGTTAGGAATTGTGTGAGGGCCTGAGTTAGGAGTAGTGTCAGGGCCTTAGTTAGGGACAGTGTCAGCAAATTAACAGCATAATAGAGGAAGAGATGGCTTGGGCTCTGCAGGAGACCATTAGAAAATTAATTCACAGATTTTTAACTTTCAAAGCACAAAGTATCAGTGTAATGGAGAAATAATATGCTCCCCCATTTTTGCAAGTTAGGCAACTGAAGTTTCCCTTCTGTCAGTTGGAAGACCTGGATAATCGTTCTCCATCATTTCTGGAGGTTTGAGGATGGAGCCCTCCTAACAGAGCTCATGTCTTTGAGCATTAGCATGGTATTGCTCTTAGTACACTGGGTATGGCTGGGAGGACTAGGCAGTCATGCCCAGCGGCTCTGCTCCATGGATGGCAAGTGGGAAGTGCTTGGCATGCCAGGCTTTTCATCAGAAACCCATAGAAGGGATGCAATGAGGAACGAGGAGAGTGGGTTCTGGCCCCAGTCCTGCTGCTACCTTGGCAAAGACCTGAGCCAGGTACCTTCCCTTCTCCAGGTCTCAATTTCCTCATCTGTAAAATTATGGCTTTAGCTTGGAAACGGGTTTCTCTTGAACCAGTCCTGGTTCATAACAAAGTTTTTGCTGAAGTGAGGCAAGATGAGGACTATGCAGTGAGTTCCTCTTAAAGCCAGATGTATTTAGTCTAAAAGACAGTCCTCAATCTTGACCCTGGGTCTTTCCTACATATAATGTTAAAACTTCATTTAAAAAAATTAGATTAGATTAAAACTCAACAACAGTTGAGTTTTGTTTTTACTGTCTTAAGTCAGTAAAATGAAAAACAAAACTGCAACTTTTTGTCAGTCCTCGAAATATCTTCTGAGCTGTACTGGACCACCAGATTGAGAGGACAGAGACCACTAGATTGAATGGTCTCTAAGCTCACTTGTGGCTGATTGCCACACCGAGTCGTGGTAAACTCAGCACTGCCCTTACTAAGAAAAGGAGTAGCTGTTTGTCTATTTTTTTATGGTCCTCAACTGTGGCTGCACTTAGATTCACAAGGCAGCCTTTAAAAAATATTGAATCCCCAGGGCTCCCTCTCCCCCAAATCAATTAAATCAGAGTCCCTGGGAGCGAGGCCAAGGCAAGGGGACTTTGTTAAAAGCTCCCCAGGCAGTACCGCTGATGTGAAGCCAGGAATGAGAACCACGGACAGAGGCATTCGCAGACCTGACTGTATAATAGAATTACTTGGGAGCACGTTCATAAAAATTCAGATTCCTAGCCTCCACTCCGATTTACTAAATCAGAAGAAACTCTGGAGCTCAAGGAATCTTTGTTTTCAAAAGCTTTCCAAGTAAGACCATTGTAGCCAGACCCCAGACTGATATTAATTACAGGTACCTGTTACATGTTAAAAGCTGAGGAGTCTCTGGAAGGCTCACTGCTCCTCTATGCATATTTCTGACATAAAGGTAACATTTGAAATGTCAACATTTAGGATCCATTCATTGCCCATAGCACCTGCCTTAGGAATGCCTCTGTCCAGGAGGTCAATGACTTCATCCAATCCCTTTCATTCCAGACATCTCTGAATTCGTGGAATTGGAGGAGGAATGGGCAGGTGATGCAGAAAGAGATGAGAAAGTGCCAGAAAAGATTTCTCTGCCCACTCCTTTGCCCTGCCTGGCCCTGGGTGTGTCATATATTTGAACTGCTTTTCAGGAGTTGCGGCTATGATGCAGACCATCCACACACTCTACTACACAGACTCCCTAATCCCCATGTATGATGCACCCAGGCCACTGGCCATGATGGGTCAAGATAACTTCCCAATGACAGCATGTTAGACTACTTGCTCTGCATACCCAGAAGTGAAAGGTTCAGCAAAGCTCTGGTCGTCTACAATTCATATTTTTGTCAGCTTAAGCCTCCCTTTGAGATGCTGAGAACTTTGTTTGCTATGTTCCTAAGCAAAGCCCAAAGGAGTTGGAAACCTTCACAAAATTATATTAAGGGTCCAAAAGGCTTTTGCATGAATGAAGTGGTTGAGACAAAATTTACTATAAAACAGACCAGTGATAAATGAAAGCACGGAATTGTACCCAGAGCTCAAAGACTGTGCCTTTGGCTCCAAATCCCCGTGAAATTCTCATGAGAGTACCCAGGGTTGAACCAACACCCAAGAGAGAGTTGCTACACTCAAAAGGCCTCCAACCAAAAACATCAGCCCCACAAATCTGTCCTTCTTAGTCCAGCCTCCCAGCCCAGGGTTAGGAAACGGCTGTTTAGGAAAAGGAATGACATAATCGAGGATATTGAACTGACCCCTGAGGGGATGAGCATAGAATCATTCATTCATTCATTCAACAATAATGGTAAGAGGCAACATTTATTGAGCCCCTACTCTGTAAAAGGCACTTTTCTAATCACTTTAAATGTACTAATTAATTTACCTTTCACGAGTATCCTTTAAGATAAGTATCATCATTAGTTACATTTCACAGAGAAGGAAACTGAAACACAGACGGCTAAATCAGTTCCATAAGAACGCATATGGTGGAGCCAGGATTCAAACCCAGGAAGCCTGGCTCCTGAAACATGTGCCAGACACTGAGCCAGACAGTTGGGAATATAATGGTGGAGAACACTACAGAGTCCCAGGATGGTGAAGGGTTAAGTTTGAGGCCAGAGAGGCAGTGGGAAGGCTTATGGGAGGTAGAACCCTCCTTGATACACTGTGGGCCTTGAGAAAGTTTCTTCCTCTCTCTAGCCTCAGTTTATCTACCTGTAAAATGTGAGTTGGTCTAAATATTCTCTAAGATCTTCTTAGCTCAATAAAGATAAAAAAACATAAAGTAGTGGGCTAGGCAGTAGAAACACAGTGGGTAGGACTTTTTATATGTATGGGGAAGGAATGGTATAAAGTGGGGATGCCACCCCAGAAAAAGATGTAAATAGGCACTCTGTCCTTCTTTATAATCTGAGGAAACCCACATCTAATACCCTTCTTTAAAATCTGGGAGGTTCATGAAACACCCATGAGAAAGGGCAAAGGGAAAAAAACAGGAGCCGCTCTCCCTCCACTCTCTGGTGAGTTTCCATTAAATGATGTATCAACTGTCACTATAAAAGGAACTAGAGATGCAGGGAGTTTAAGGCAAGGACTTTGCTGGTCATTTTAGTGTACATGTTCCCAACAGCAAACAGCATCAAATATTCATCCCCATCTGAAAGTAACCCTGCCAAGGCATCAGAAAAGTGCATTTGCTAAATACCTAAACATATGGACAGCAGCCTTTCCAGAGGAATCAGAGCCAGAGAAAGCAGAGCCAGAGCTCAAAGTGACAGTGTAACTAGCTTAAGCAGATGAAAGGACAAAGGTGGCCAGAAAACATCACCCCAGCCAGTCCTGCCATTGAGTGGGGCCAGCTAGTATGAGAAGAGCCTTGGCAACGAGCCCCTTGTTTACAGCAGTCTCCTCAGCTAACAAACAAAATGTGTTGGTCTATCTTGCTCCAAGGTCACAAATGAACCCTCTGTTCCATCTTTATTCCCATTGAAAGATCTAATTCTAGGCCACAATTTTGGCTTGGCAAAGCACAACCAACACCCTTCAAGATGTGCTGCACTTCTGTAGATTAACTTGGGTCGGTTCCCATGACGGCAATCGGCCTGGGACCTGATGCTCTTGGCTGAACATAATCCTCAGGTCTCGGAGGCACCACCACCATGAATATCCAATATCCCCCTCTCCCTCACCTCCTGCTTCTCCTTTCCTCTTCTCTTCTCTCTCTCTATCTCCCTGTCTGTCTTCCTCTCATATAGCTATCAGGAACTCCTTCAAAATGAATACAGTGAAAACAGTTTGGAAGTTCCTCAAAAAGGTAAATATAGTGTTACCCTATGACACAGCAGCAATTCTTCTCCTAGGTGTCTACCCAAGAGAACTGAAAACACATGGCCACACAAATAACTGTACATGAATGTCCATAGCAGTATTATTCACAAAAGCCAAAAAGTGGAAACAACCCAAATGTTCTAGGGACGAATGAATAAACAAAATGTGGTAAATCCATACAATGGTGTATTATTTGGCCATAAAAAGGAATGGCACTTACATGTTACAACGTGGATAAACCTCAAAAACATTATGCTAAATGAAAGAAGCCAGTTACAAAAGACCACAAATTGTACAATTCCATTTGTATGCAATGTCCAGAAGAGGGAAATCTATAGAGGCAGAAGTAGATTAGTGGTTGCTTAGGGGTGGGGTGACCGCTAATGAGTATGGGGTTTCTTTTAAAGGAGACAAAACTGTGCTAAAGTTAGATTGTGGTGATTGTTGCACAACCCTGTGAAACACTGAAAAAAGGAGCCATACACTTTAAATGGGTGAATTATATGGTATATGAATCACAGCTCAATAAATCTGTCTTAAAATGAATACACTACTTAAATATACCTTGCAATGCAATATAATAAAGCTTACAGGATATCTGAGTGGATTACATTTTTGCACAGCCTTAGAGAAAATGGAAGCGAAATTTTCTATTACCTCTTTCTTCCTTTTCTCACTGCAGAGAGATGTTCTCACAAAAGTGGGAAATAATTGCCTAACGCCTTTCACCTCAAATTTCAATCTCAAACAGATGTAAATCAGATACTTTTATGATAGAGGCCCCAAGAAAAGGATATTTCTCTAGCCAAAACCAAGAATGATGGAAATTGGATATACTGAAGGATTTCTTTATTTTTAATGTGATATGAGAAAACAGAAATTTAAATCGGCTGTAGAAGTTTCACCCCAAAGAACAGCAGAAGACAGGAGACAATATTCTATCCTGGATTGTTAGATGCTTGTCTGCCAGGAGGCAAAGTGAGTGTCTTAGAACTTCAGGATTTTTCTCTTCGCACTTCCCTGAGTCAGGGACAAAGTGTTCAATTTGCCTCTCAGAGCAAAGGTTCTGTCTTCACTGTGGCTCCCTGATTCCTTGGCAGGATTGCTTTCAGATTGCCATTGCTATTTGGTGCCATTTGTGCTACAGAACTGTACCTGCAAGCCCTTGAGCAGCTGGCTTGACTTTGGTTGAGCTCAACTGCTCAGCAGGAAAATAGTTCCCACCATGCTTCCTTGGAGGCTTGTTCTGCAAATCAAGTGAGATGGTGGATGGGAAATATTTACTTTAAAAGCTATAAAATACCTTTCACATGAGAAGGTCTGTTGCAACTAATCTCCATCTTGAAACAATGGTAGCAGTGGCTGGAGAGCATTAACTTTCAGGCCTGAGAATATCTGTGATATTGTGGAGGCCACATCACTGCAACATGGGGAAGACCCATTGGTGTTCAGAAAAACCATAGCCTCTTGGAATCAAAGGATTTTGAAATCAACAGAAACTTAGAAAGCATCTATTTAGTAGAAGACCTTACTGATATCTGAATCTTCTCCACAACTATCCTGACAAATAACTGAGTCAGATCCATCGGTTTTGTGTTCTGATCAACTGAAGCACCATTTTTCAACTTGATTTACCCATCAAAGAGATTCAACTAAATTCAATCCAACAAGTCTTTTGTGCCCAGATTTGGGCTAGAAATTATGAGAGAAAGCCCTGCTCTCTTGGAGTTTTCAGTATGGTTGGAGAAGTAAAATTCTCATATTTGAGTCAATCAAAAAATAAATAAATAAGGCAGTATTTAAGCCAAACACCAGAAGGTATGTAAGAGTCCTTATATTCATTTTCTAGGGCTGTTGTAACAAATTGCCACAAGCTTGGTGGCTTAAAACACAAACTTATTCTCTTACAGTTTTAGATGACACAAATCTAAAATATGTTTCACTAGATTGAAGTCAAGTTGTTGGCAGGGTTGGTTTCTTCTGTAGGCTTCATAAGAGAACCTATTCCTTGCCTCTTTCAGCTTCTAGTGTCTGCTGGCATTCCTCGGCTTGTGGCCACATGACTCCAATTTCTGCTTCCCTGGTCACATTGTCTTTCTCCTCTTTTGTAGTCAAATCTCCCTCCACCTCCCTCTTATAAGGACATTTGTGATACCATTTAGAGCCCACCCAAATTATCCAGAATAATCTCACCATCTCAAGATCCTTAACTTAATCACATTTGCAATCTCTTATGCCATATAAGGTAACACTCACAGGTTTGAGGGATTAGGCCATAGATATTTAGGGGGACCATTATTTAAGCTATCACAGTCCTCAATAGCATCAGTGGTCTGGAGGTGGATAAATTAACTTTGGCCAGGAGAAATGACTTGACAAAAACAGACTTAAGATAAATTTAAACTTGGATGGAATTTGATCAAGAAAGAAGGAAGAGCAATAAATTGATTAATAATAAGAGTGGGGCTTCCCTGGTGGCACAGTGGTTGAGAGTCCGCCTGCCAATGCAGGGGACACGGGTTCGTGCCCCGGTCCGGGAAGATCCCACATGCCACGGAGCGGCTAGGCCGGTGAGCCATGGCTGCTGAGCCTGCGCGTCCGGAGCCTGTGCTCCGCAACGGGAGAGGCCACAATAGTGAGAGGCCCGCGTACCGCAAAAAAAAAAAAAAAAAAAGAGTGAAAATAATCAAGTAGTCTTGTATTAAGCGTCACTTATGAGCTCATATTTGTGTTAGGCTCTTCCATCTGTAGGGAGACCTCAACACTTCGTCTCTATCTGAAGAAGCTTATGATGAATTAGAAGAAGAAACATAAGTCCATAAGATGGTGAATACTGCCCAATACTTTCCACAGGGAAAGGAGAGCTCAGCAAGAGCTATAGTCAGGGCAGTCATACTGGAAGAGGTGGGCTATGAGTGGATCATCATCCACTATTTCAAACAGCCAGGTGCGGGTGGGGCTGAGGATGAAGAGTAAGAAAGGGCCAACAGGCTTGATAAGATGGAGCTCACTGGAAAACTTACCCAGAACAGTTACAACAGAGCAATGAGACAGGAGCCAGGTTTCAGCAAGTTGAGAAGGTAATGGATGGGTAAGAACTGGAAGCATAGAAAAAGAGACGGGAAGAAAAATAAAAAGGGATCACCATCAGGAAGAGTGATGGGTCAGAAAAAGAAGTAGGGGGTTGTTTTGTTTTAAGAGAGGAGAAACCTGATCATAAATGAAAGAGGGAAAACACATCAGAGGAAAGGGTAACATTAGAAAAGCTGGAGAACAGATGATGCTCATGAACTGCAACTTGTAAAAACATCTTTGGTTTGGAACCCTGTCCTCCAGACTAGGAAGGTGGCTGAGAACACAACTCTAGTATGTATAGATAGTAAAATACTGTTCTTAATGGTTCTTGCTCACTTGTTAGCAATGTTCAATGTTTTCAATTCTTTCTAGGGTGCGATGAGGGTCTGGTCTCAGAGGCAGAGAAAAGGAAGAAGAAAGGAAGTCAGGTTGGGGGCAGTCAGGTGGGTAGGTGTTGCTACCATCCACTAACATGATGAAACTCAGACCTAGAACCCTCAAAGTTTTAGCTCTCAGGTCGTGAATATTTCAACTCAATTCAACAAGCATTTATCAGGATCTACTGTGCCCACCACTCTGCTCAGTGTTCAAGAAAAGAAATGGTTACGATTTAGTTCCTGCCCTTTATGGAGGCCATGCTTTTTGGATGAGGCAGAAATAAAAATAACTGCATCTATCACAATTGCATTCATCTTCATGCAACAGAGCCCTGAAAAATAGGGAGAGACATTCAGGGCTAGTTGGGAATATGGCCATCCTGAACAAAATCAGGATTTGTAGCATTAAAGAAGATTGGGGGTATATAGATTTAGATGGGCATCTAGCTAGTCTGACACAACAACCAACTCTAATACAGTATTTGGGGGCTATACCAAGCATAGAAATCAAGTGATGTAGAAGCATAAAGAAAGGAAGGATTAATTATAATATGGAATAATATTTTTTTTTTTACAGCAGAAATGACAATAGAGTTGGGCTTTAAAAATGACCAGGCTTTTATCAGGTACAGAAGAGGATGATGCAGGGATTTGGAACCAGGATGAGCACTGAAGGTGGGGAAACACTTGGCAGATTTGGTGAATGGCAAATATAGGATGATAAGAGGGGATAGAGGCTGCGGCAGATAAGGATGGGGAGGAATTTGCCATGCTGAGGGTTTTTTACCTTTATCCTGCATACAATAAAGAGGCCTAGAATGTTTTTTAAGGAAGGTGATGAGACGATAAACGTATCAGTTAGCTATTGCTGAATAACAAACCATCCCAAAATCTCAGTAGCTTAAAGCAAAAATGTAATATACTTGAGTCTGAAAATCAGCTAGGGCTCTGCCCTAGGCTATACTGGCCGATCTGATCTTGGCTGGGTTAATTCACATGTCTGCAGTTTGGCTGGAAATCTGTTCTAGGCCAGGCTTAGTTAAGGTAACTTAAGGAAGTTCTGTTCCATGTGTCTCTCATCTTTTTCCTGGACCCAGTGGGAATGTCTCTCTCATAGTAATGGCAGAAGCACAAATAAGTAAGAGGAAATGCCCCAGTCTTCTTAAAGCCTGCGCTGGGAACTAGCATATCATCCCTTTCACCTCATTCCATTGGCTGAAACAAGCCACATGGTCAAACCCCAAATCAAGGGCGGGGGGGGGGAAATATTCTCCTCACACTTTGTGGGAGGAAATACAAAGTCTGAGGTAAAGGGTGCAGGTGCAGGGAGGAGTGAGAAGTTGAGGAGATAAATGCAATCTTCCACACTAAGATGGGTCTTAAAAAGACAACTCTAGGGCTTCCCTGGTGGCGCAGTGGTTGAGAGTCTGCCTGCCGATGCAGGGGACACAGGTTCGTGCCCCGGTCCGGGAAGATCCCACATGCCGCGGAGCGGCTGGGCCCGTGAGCCATGGCCGCTGAGCCTGCGCATCCAGAGCCTGTGCTCTGCAACGGGAGAGGCCACAACAGTGAGAGGCCCGCGTACCGCCAAAAAAAAAAAAAAAAAAAGACAACTCTGTCAACAATATAAAGAGTGGATGGAAGGAAGAAAGAGAAGTTACGAAACTAGTTTTAGATTACGGTTATAATTCATTCACGAAATGACAAGAGCATGAACTGAAGCAGCAGAAGTTGCAACGGAGGAGAGAACAGACTGAGGATGTATTAACTGCTTCTCTACTGGGAGAGCTTTGACTCTGAGAAGAAAGTAGATGAAAATCCATCAATGGACATTGCTTGGTGGTATTGACTGAGCCATGTTGGGCTATCAATTCCTAACATTTCTTCCTTGGGTCACAAGACATGGCTATTTATCTTCAGTCTTTGATCCAGGTAGGATGATTCTTTGCTAGAAAACAAAAGTCTAAAGATAAATGAGGGCCTGCAGGTTGCCACACAGCAAGAACCACCATAGTATTACTACTGAGGTCAAAAGACCTAATCAATTCTTTTATTCCTTCCTTGATAGCTAGGGCACACAGGTATCACAGCCCCTACAGCAACTACAGTCTCAGCCACACTATATGACACATTATATTCTGCTATATTGTTTCTTCACCATTCACTGTGGATGAACCTGAGTCTCTATGTTGGATATATAGTATAAGTACAATGAAGATATTTTGCCTTGATAGTCTTTTGTTTCAGTTACCCTGCCTCTATCATGAGGTCAAATGTTATTTACTAATCTCTCCTGCCTATGGGGCACCTGTTAGGAATTAGATTCAGTAGCCAGAGTGCAGTATCTTGGGGAAACAACAATAGGATGATGTCATTCCCTCGGGAACACCACGTCAGGCTGCCTTGGTGCTTCTGGGCCCAGGTGTTTAATTCATTAACTACTCTTCAGTTGGGTGACTGGGGAGAGACCTGAAATTAATAGATACACTCCCTGTAACTGTTGTTATACTTTTCTAAGTGTATTGAGATAAATTTGGCATCACAGAAAGAGCAGAACTTTTGGAGATAGGTTCAAATCCTCGCCACATCACTTACTAGCAATGAGATATTGAAGTCACTTAATATCATTGAGCCAAATTGTCTTGCGTGTAAAACGGAGATACCAGTAACCTTTGCATTACACAGTTGTTGTTAGGGTCAAATAAGATCAAGGAGATGAAAATGTTGTATAAATAAGAATGTATCATGCACAAGCACATTAAAAAAAGTTTTCCAGTAAACCTTAGTCTTTTCCCATATCTCAATTCTTTGCCTCTTAAATCCCAATCACAATAATTCTTATCAAAGAGGTCTTCTCAATATATCTAATCCAGTCTAGTCTCACTTCAGCTTACTTGTATTTCTTTTTCTTTTTACAGCAAGGAAAAAATGATTTCAGGTTATGCTTCTTTTAAGAGAAAAACTTTATATTGTATGTGTCATTGATTCTCAGTACCAGCTGTTTTTGTCATGCCTTTAGGACCCTACCTCTTGAACTTCCCAGCTGGCTTCCGGAGGGCTTTAACATTGAGGCCCAAGGACTTTGTACTAGGAACCCTACAAGCTCTCTCCCAGGATAGAGGTCAGGGATGGTTGACAATGCCAAGGCCCAGGGACTGATAAAGCAACAGGACCCCTTGGCTCTTTCTCAAAGCTGTTTCCCATAAGAGGAAATTCATTTTCCCTGCACACCTGAGAAAGGTGGGGAGCTTGTTTTACTTTACATAGGAAGTGCCACAGAGACTTCATATGAGGGCTACTTTTACTGCCCCTAAAGTCCCTCCATCTATGATGCAGGTATTGGACTTCAAATTCCCACTTGAGACTATAGAAGTCAAGATACAACCCTGAAAAGGTCACATGACTTTGGACTAAACTGTATACATATGGAAACCTCTAGAAGAAATATGGAGGACATCAATAATTGCATACTGTGCTCAAATTGGCAAAGTGGTTAAGGTCCTAAATACTTATTTTTCTTCTGATAAAGTACCTGAACTTTCCTAATGAGAGAACATGATCATATAATTATGTGTGTGTGGTCCAGGTAGATTTTCAGAGCTAGTGTAGTTGTGACAAGGTGGCTGGGCGGGGCCAGGGCCCTGAAGCAGGTATTTGAAGGCAGAGACTGACAAACTGAGGAAAGTAGGTCATTAATAAAGGTGAACTCCATGACCCCTTCATTCCTCAGGACATCTCACAGAGGCTATGAAATTATTATGAAAAGGAAAATCTCCCAGAATGGTCTTGGTGATGGGAAGATGGGCTCGGTGACCACCAGGGACTCTGATGTTCAGGCATCATCTACCAGACATTGACCAAAAGTCTCTGTCCCACTTTTGGGTGAACCCAACTGGGACAAGTTGGTTACCTTATGAGATTCTGCCTTCTAGACCTTGTCATTTGCCCTACTGGGTGACTTCAAGCAAGTCCTAATTTCATCATGTACCACATGGGCAGACTTTCTCATCCTGTTGAAACCAGCCAGCTAGACATGCTATTAGGCCCATTTCTTTGTACTCTGGAGCCCAAATATTTAAAAGAAACAAAGTTGATTATATCATTGCTTTGATACGTGCCATCATTATTACTTCTTGTATTTCTATACAGCATTTCCTTCCAAAGGATATTCACAGCTATGGTCTCATTTTATCTTAACTCTGTGAAAGAGAAATGGTAGGTCAAAGAGAGATGGGAATTATCCTGATCCCCATTCAAGAGATGCACAAACAGAATCCCAGAAAGAAGTGACTTTCTTGAGGGCACCAAGTGAGTGGGCAGGTGGTCCTGGCCTCTGAGTTGTTGCCCAGCAACTTAGAGTCCTCGCATTTGAGTAACACTAAATGCTGATGCTATGCAGCCCCATGGCGTCTTTTGTACCACCTACCCTGGCTCTGGCCTCTCTTGGAGGAGCAGATCCAGTGTTTCACAGGTAACACAGACTCACAATCACAAAATGGGGTATTGCTGTAAGAGGACACTGATGAGACTTTAAAGATAGAGTAATTGGGCTGATAAGATAATGAGCCCTAAAGTGGATAATAATATTGAGCTCTACAAGGGATAATAACATTGATCCACCTCATCAGGCCTGTTGGGAGGATTAGCTCACTGGCAATTGGCAAGAACTTCGCAATGAAGGAACATAAATGACAGCAGTTTGAGAGTCTCCTTGTCCCTTTTGGGATGACTCCCCCTTAGTGATTTAAGTGGTCGTGGGATGCCATGGCAACCAAGGCCTGCCTGATGGAAACTTTCATTCCTATATTCCCTCTGCAATTCCATATTCCTTACCTCAACCATAAGGAGAGGATTTGCCCTTCTTTAAAAACGAAGTGCAGCAAGAAAGCATTTGACTTTTAGGCTCCTGGTGAGAAGCAGAGGCATAGGGGAAATGCTGGATGCTTTTAAGAACTCTAACTACAGACAACACTCTTGTCTGTGGTCACAAAAGCCATGGGTGGAAGAGTGACCCTTAGAAGAGCAATCAGAGATGGCTGGGAGGGGCTCTGCCAAGTGGGGGCTCAAGAGAGGTTGATAGGAGGCTTTGAGTTTGTGGTTCTGATGTGGAGTTCCTCTTTTCTGCCATCAGGGAAACATTAGCTCTCTCTCACCCACTTCCATAGCTAGCCCATGTGGAAAAGCTACTCCGGGTTGTTTTTACAATGTCATTATTATAGTACTACTGGTTTCAGAGTAGGTGTTCAATAAATGCCGATTGATGGATGTTCTGGTGTTTTTACGTATATCATGTGCTTCCTCACAAGCAAGCTCTTCCTATTTTGGCAAATGCTTTGCACTGAGCCATATACTCTGTCCCAAGCCCCTTGTGAAAAATACATGAATGAATGAGGTGATTAGCTCAGGGTCACGTGGCTCAAAAATGGCTGAACCAAGACGGCCCCAGAGTTTCCAACACCAAGCCTAGACTCCTTCCACTCTGCCACACAGTCATCCATAGCCAGGTTGCAATCCATTCACATGCCTTCCAGAGGGCTGTAATGGAAAAACCACACTCCTGGGTTTCTTCTTAACTCTCACACTACTACCACGGTCACAACACTCCTGACACCAGATGTGTGGGGTTTTTTTCCCCACACCAAGCAATTCTCTGTGACACTAAATGGGGTAGCCTACAATTCAATTCAGTTCTGATACTAACTGGAGTTAGTGCAGACCCACAAGACTGCCCCTACTTCAGACACCAATTACAATTACAAGAGTTAGGTCCCCAGGTTACCCACAACTTCTGTCTGACTTGGCTACACATCAGAGGTTCCCATGACGCCCCGCCTAGGATTCAATTATTTGCTAGAACAGCTCACAGAACTCAGGGAAATAGTTACTTATGTGTACCAGTTTATTATATAATAAAGGATGTGACAAAGGATACAGGTGAATAACCAGATGAAGAGATACATAGGGCATGGTCTGGGAGGGTCCTGAGTGCAAGAGCTTCTGTCTGTCTGGAGTTTGGATGCATCACCGTCCCAGAACATGGATGTGTACCAATCCGGAAGCTCTCTAAACCCATACTGTTGCAATTTTTCTATAGGCTTCATCATATAAGCACTATCAATTATTAACTCCATTTCTAACCCCTCTCCTTTTCCCGTCTCAAGAGAACGGGGAGGTGGGAGGAGTAAGGCTAAAAGTTCCAAGCTTCTAATCATAGCTTGGTCTTTCTGGTGACCAGTCCCCTGCAGGAGCCCACCAGGAGTCACCACTTTAAAACAGAAGACATTCTTGGGACTTCCCTGTTGGTACAGTGGTTAAGAAATTCGCCTGCCAATACAGGGGACACTGGTTCCATCCTTGGTCTGGTCTGGGAAGATCCCACATGCCACAGAGCAACTAAGCCCATGCGCCACAACAACTGAATCCGCGCGCCTGAAGTCCGTGTTCCACTGCAAGAGAAGCCACCGCACCACAACCAAGAGTAGATCGCGCTCGCCGCAACTAGAGAAAGCCCACATGCAGCCAAAAAAAAAAAGACATTCTTATCACCCAGGAAATTCCAAGGGATTTAGGAGCTCAGTTTTAGACACTCCTATCGCTCAGGAAATTAGAAGGGTTTTAGGAGCTCTATGTCAGGAACTGGGGTCAGAGACTAAATGTCAGAACAAAAGATTCTCCTAGCACCTCTATTTAGAAGGGTTTTAGGGGCTCTGTGTCAAGAACTGGGGACAAAGACCAATATATATATTTCTTATTATTTCACAGGGACTTGTTCCCTGTGCTTGTTTTTATTTTCTCTGTGTACTACCCAGCTAAGTATGCACTTACCAATGGTGAACCACTCCAGGGAGGCCAGCATGCTAGGAGCAGCCATAACTGAGCCCAGTCTCCCCAGCACGCCAAAGAGTCCTCTGGTGGACAACTGCGAGCCTGCTTTTGCACAGAAAAGTGGTGAAGTTCACTTTGGTATTCTAGTTGCTTGCATCTCCCTCCCAACACTTCAGTTCCTCTCTCCTCAAAGGCATTTTAAAGAAAAGATTTAAAATTGCTTAGAAATTGAAGCAAGATTGCCTAGTTATTGATTCAAATTCTGGCAGGTCTGACTCAGAGCTGTCTCTCTCATTCCTGCCACCAATTCTGATGGCTCTAAAGAGGGATTCCAAGGATTTGGGCTGTAATCAAATGACCCAAGAATCCCCATCTCCTCTCTGTAGGGGAATTTAATATTTCCATTCTACCTGAGGTCTCATTGCCAGGATGTTAACTGGAATTTCAGTTTGTCTCTCTCCATTCTGGGATTTTGCTTAAACTAGTATTTTGGTTCTTTTCTCCTGTATCTTGACAGCAGACAACAAACAACCTCTAAATATTCACAGAATGGCAAGAGCTGGGTTTAGGTGGCAATCTGGCAGATAAACACAATAATAGTGGCCTCGGAGGCACTACTATTGGGGATGTGATAGAGACTGTGCTGTGGCAAAGAAATCCTATACTTTGTGCCATCCTCTACATAGAGAAAGAATCTGTGTCTATTGCATCTTATAAGAAAAAAAAGCTATCAAGAGACAATAAGATAATAGTAATAAGAGTCAGCTTGTGTGTTAAAGGGTTTGAGACATAATCATACAGACCTGAGTGTACTTATTTTCTAGGCTTCCTTTAGCAAATCTTCTCTGCTTGGTTTCTATGGAAACTGGAAACTGCACATGAGCCAGAGACACTCAATAGTCTTCCCTGGCAGGCATGTCCATTTCAGATTTCTCTGCTTTAAGTGATATCCTGTTGTAACTACTAAGAGTAAAATAATAATAATCCATACACTGTACTCTCAGAATCACTGCTGAGAAGGTCAATGTTGATGGCTACCACTATTGAGCACTTGCTATGTTCCAGGGCATACACTAAACAGTTATAGACCTTAACTCACTTAATCCTCCCAATAGCCTTGTGGGTTTGGTATCTGTAACTGTTTGTCCATCCAGGAAAATGCAAACCACTCTAAGTATCTCAAATGGAAGGAATTGAATACAAGGAGTTAGTTACGCATGTGACAGAATTGCTGAGAGGCCAAACCGGGGGCTGTGAGGCAGCTCAGAGAGTAGCAAAAATAGGAAGCAGCACCAATTCTGATGCTAGAGAGACAATAGGAGAACATAGTGTTTCCAGTGCCTGAAAGTTGGGACCAACTGTCAGGAATAAGAAATATCAAGATGACTGCATGTAGGAGTTGAGACCATGGAGGGAGGGGCTGACTGGTGGGCACTGGAACCACAGAGGAGACACAACTACTTACTACCAGCACTCCACAAGAAGCCGAGATGGAAAGAGGGAGAACACCCTGGCTTCTCTCTTCTTCCTGCCCTCATTTCAAGCAATTTTCTTTCAAGGCCTCCTATTGACTGAAACTTCACAGAAGCCAGAGGGCAAAAATCTGGGAAACAAGTTCTCCTATGATACAGAAGAGAGCAGAGGAAGTGCAGGGATGCATCTGAGAACAAACTAGCAGTCTTACCATACCCATTACAGGGATAAGAAAATTGAGTCACAGAAAGGCAATTTTCTTAAGACAAACACTAATCAGTTAAATGACTGATTATCTGGCTAGGAGTACATGCTCTCAAGCACTTTATGATACCTCTTTATGAGTTCCTCTCTGTAGAGAGGAAAAGGGCTTCTTCATGGCCATGGCATTCCTGTTTCACATGCCCTTCACCTCAGCAGACCCAGTCAATTATGAAAACTTTAAGTTGTGGTGGTCTGTCCATCTGAAATTTGCCCATTCAGGGGGTTCTGGATATTTATTTGATGTGTGCTTATTCTAGATGTTTCAGCCTGACCACATACAGTCAGTCATTCATACATTTAGTCATTAAAATATGAAAAGGGTCATTTATTCACTGGTGACACAGACCTAGGAGTTAGGGGAAGATGGGACTGGGGAGAAATCTCATCTTTCTCATATTTTCTAGAGAACTGGACTGTGATTCCAATTGGGTAGAGGGTCACAATGAGGCAATGGGGAAAAACAGGTAGAAATTCCCAGTTCCTATTTTCTCTCTTAATGTTTGAGCATTTGCCACTGCTAAACTTGTAAGAAAAATTTATCAGGGAAAAGTTAAAATTTCTGTCAACTTCATCTTGTCTCTGAACTAGGGGAAGAAGACTATTTAGCTGAAAGACATCTTGGAAGATCTTGGAGAAAACTATTTAATTTAATAACAACGGCAGACCCCTCTCAAAGGCATTCATATTTTAAGAGAGTTTACTCTGAAAACCAAGAAACCTTCTAATATAAGAACTTTCAGTGACTGATAATGGAAGAGAAGATTTTTTGATAAATCATTCTACTGTTTTCCTTTAAATGTATACTCTGTGTGCAGAAACCTCAGTATCTGGAAAGCATCATGGGGCCTCTGTGGGCATTTCAATGAGATAATACACACAGAGCTCCTGGACAATAACAGGCTGTCAAATGATTGTATCTATTATAGTCATTGTCATCATCATCATCATCACCACTGTACTTGATTTTCAAGAAGGTCTGAAGAAAGACTGGCATGGTCAGGAAGCTTTCTGGAGGAGAAGGGCCTTGTGCTGGGTCTTAAAGCCACTCCTTTTACTTTTAACACCTA
Organism: Globicephala melas; assembly: GCF_963455315.2. Taxonomy (NCBI): domain Eukaryota; kingdom Metazoa; phylum Chordata; class Mammalia; order Artiodactyla; family Delphinidae; genus Globicephala; species Globicephala melas. Next base: position 34,574,703 of record NC_083332.1, on the reverse strand, counting down.
CAAGTGTTTAGTCTTTTCAGGCAAAGAAATATAATAACCAATTTCCAGGACCTGAAAATCCAGATGGGGGCAGAGGATATTTGACAGGTTCTTATTTGCTACAGTTTCAGTCTGGACCGAAGGAAGAGGGTTTGATTATTCAAGTTATTTTAAAACTGCTTTAATTATGTTGTTGAAACCCTAAGAGTAACAGAGGTTTAAAAAAAAGAGTAACAACAACATAGAACCTCAATACTCTGTTTTTCCAGGATGATTTAGTTTCAAGAGAAGCTGGAAAAGTGATCTGATCTACTTGCATCACGTTATCCTACAGAGAAAAGCTTTCTGGGGAGATATATACACAGAGAAATAGGTTGAATCTTTCCTCCCCAGAACCAGATAAAAACAAAGTTATCTTCCTTATCTCATGGGGAGCCAACCCATCTTAGCCCATTTTATTGGTGCCATGAAGTGGTATCAAAGAGGGGAAAAGCCATGCTTCCACCTTCCCGTGGAAAATTCCAGTTGGAGGAAGGGGAGGGGCAAGAGGCAGGGTTTTGCCCAGGAAGGCAGGCACACTGGCAACCACCTCCTTCAGCAGCCTCTCTGCCCTAACCCAGACCTGGCCAAGCACCACTGCAGAGGTGATGCCAGCCCTGTGTGGAAGGGCACTGTGCAGGGTGGCGACAAGGCTCCCAGGTTCCCAGAGCAATAAGCTCCCCCATCCTCCCAGGCCTGAAACTACTCCCTTAGCCAATCCCCAGGGTAGAGGGTTGAAGACTCCTCATACTGTTAAGATACTGATATGTAAAGCTCTCCTCCAGGCATTAACATTCAGGCTGAAAGTAGACTATCTGATGACCTAACTGGAGAGGATGGGCATCTTCAGCACCTTGTTTGAGCCTCCCCACAGCTCTGTGCATGTCCAGCTTCCACTGTGATTGCTTGGGCCTCTTCCTCCCAGAGCTTCATGCTCTCCACTGAGCTCACACGTTTTCCTTCAATTCCATTGTCCCAATCCCACCTCTCAGCCCATCCACAACACCCACAGAGCCTTTCCAATGGTCACTCCTTCCTCTGACCTCTCATAGCTTTTAGTTTATTTTAAGAAATGAATTACTTTTTACATTGATTCTTAGATATGTCTTATTTCCACTCTACTGGTTGCTGTGTTTCCACCAATGTTTATGCTCAATAAACACTTGCAAAATAAATGAACAAATGACAATTTGGAATCAGAGTAGATGGTCCAGGCATAGCTCTGTGGAGAGTGTGCCTGAGGAGGGCCCCAGGAAGGATGCTGGGAAGCTTGGAGGGTGCCTGAGGCGGGTGCTGTGTGCTCTAGGGCAGCAGAGGCCTCAACAGGGAGAAAGAGGGGTTCTGAAAGCAAATCCTGACACCTGAGAATGCGTGCAGACACCTGATGCGTAGTCAGGACCCTTTGGTTTGCAAGTCACAAAAAGTCAACTCAAATTGGCTTAAGCAAGAAGGGAATTATTGGCTATCATGGATGAGAAGGATACTGGAGTGACTCACAGAATGGAAAGAAGAGTTCCAGGAACCAAAACTCTAGGACAGAAAGTGCAAACCCACTAAAGACCTAGAAAATGCCTTTCTCTTTTCCTCTGCTCTCTCTTCCCTCCCCTCCCTATATCTGAATCTCAGATGTGTTCATCTCACTTGACACCTCTTTTTACTCTCTCTCTTCCTTCTTTTGCTCTCTCTCCATCTCAATCTCATTGTGCCTCTATTATAATCCCTTTCTCTCTCTTTTTTTTTTTTGAGGTACGCGGGCCTCTCACTGTTGTGGCCTCTCCCGTTGTGGAGCACAGGCTCCGGACGCACGGGCTCAGCGGCCATGGCTCACGGGCCCAGCCGCTCCGCGGCATGTGGGATCTTCCCGGACCGGGGCACGAACCCGTGTCCCCTACATCGGCAGGCAGACTCTCAACCACTGCGCCACCAGGGAAGCCCTCCCTTTCTCTTTTATATCAGAGAATTTCTCTCCACATATCAGAGAAAACTGTTCTTAGCAACACTAGACATAAACCCTTAATGAATTAAAATTAAGGAAAACTAGCCTTCCACCTCCAATCAGAAGATTCCATGGGAGGTCCCCAATAAGCCTGGATTCTATGTGTCCACGCTTGGGATGAGTCTCTGTGTCCAGGGATGTGACACCATTCTTGGCTCAGTGGTGTGATGAGAGAGTCCAGGCAGCATGACTGATGGCTGCACCAGGACCACATAGAGGGGAAACAAGAACATCAGCAGCTCGCTTTGCTAGCAGAAGCAAGGGACTGGTAAAGAGCTCTTGGAAGGGATGAAGGAGAGGACTTGTAAACAACTTCAGGCAGGGGTGATATCAAGACTAGGGATAACCAGGAAGCAAAACAGAGGCCCACCAAAACTTTCTGGACTCTTGTCTCCTAGGGACGCCCTGTCTAAAATGATCTCAGCCCAGTAACTCACATGATGTCAACACAGGTATTGTGAAGTATCTTTTATGCTCATCACTAACTCAAAATTACAATACACCCACCTCTAGGTCTTATTTTGAGTGTGTTCATAAAAAGCATATATTACTATATCACCATGTCACTTTCTAACAATTTAACAACTGTATATCAATGTAATTGGCTTCCTTTCTACTTCTATGTATTCTATGCACTTCAAAACATTATTCTGAGAAGGGGTCTGTAAGCTTCACCAGATTGCCAGAGCGGTCTGTGGAAAAAAAAAAGGGCTATGAACCCCTGTTTTAGTTGACTGTCAGATGGTGGACTGCTTGGTTTAATCCTCTAATTTTTGCAGCATTTTCTCTATTTTCTGGATTTTTGTCTTTTTGTTCTATTTTGTGCAAAATTTCCCCAATTTTATCTTCTGATCCCATTCTCTATTTTGTTTCTGCTGCGTTCCTCTTGATAACATCGTGGTCTTATTCCATAGCTATTCTATCTTCTCATCTCTTAGGCTATCAATTCTAGGCTGTAATTTATTCCTGCTGATCTTAGCTGTCCGTTCACATATGGAAAATGCACTACAAAGTGATTGGGATTTCTGAACCCAAGTGAAGGGCTTATTGGATGGTGGTTTCACTGTGGGGTTTGTAAGCAGGAACCAACCATTTCATCATGGGATTCCCCACATGTCAGAATCTGTGACTTTCCTCTTGGGGAAGTCTGTATATCTAGAGGAATGCTCTAATCCCATGCTTGGAGGGAGTGGGCATTTATGGGTCAATATCCTAGGAGCCACCCAGTAAGGACGCTTAGACCTTATCCCCCATTTTCCATCCAGCTCAGGGCTGTTCTCTGCTGTTTCCTGCTATTCCCTCAATCTGAATTCTCTCTGGTTCAATTACCCAGGTACTAAGTTTCCTGTTTCCTGCTGGAACAGAAGAGGAACAGCTGTCTGGATGTTTGGACTGGGAAAAGAGACCTCCTGAGATAAATCTTCAGCCTTTCCTCCTATGTTCCTTCCCACCCGCTCCCAGCTTTGAGAGTTGATTGGTGTCTCCAATTCCTGAGCCGTCCAACTATTTTTGGATGCAAGCTGGCCTGCTTCTTCTTAGCTTTCCCCTCTGTGGGCATTATCCACTCTGCCAAGACAGCAGTCAATCCCCCCACTCTTCATGTATTGTTGATATTTCTTGTCTGGTGTCACTTTCTCTCCATTTTTTCTTTGTCTTTGTAGGCTTATACCTTTTCTTTGCCTTCATTTTAGTGGGGCTTGGGGAGGGAGCAGAGATTTTAGAGCATAATCTGCCACGTTTATCCACAAGTCTTCGGCCTGCCCATTTCTCACTTTAGCCCAAAGGAAAAAAAAACAAAGACACCATCAGCCTTATATTGATACTTGTTGGGACTCTGATATCCAACTCCGTGTGGCTGCAACAGGACCTGACAGTGAAGAAACAGCTGTCTAGAGCTTTGGCTGGCACCCAGTAACCAGAATGTCAGCTCCCAACTCAACAATGATTAACCTGAAACTATAAGAACTGAACTACAAAATTATAAAGGAAGGAGAGAAACCCAACGTCCAAAATGTCAATCTTCAGATCAAGTGGGGAATGTCCACCTCTTCCAGGCAGACTGCCCAAGCTGAGGAAACAGAGGTAGAAATTCCCCTCTCTGCCCCAAACACTATACACACCTGACAGCCCACCTAGTATCCACCTCATGATTGCTTCCCAAAAGTACTGCCCTGTACTTCAATATGACAACAAGGTTTTCACTTTTCTGTTTATATATTGGTCCTATGGTTGCTATTCTGTTGACAATGTATCCTCCTGGGGCAGTTTGTGTGTTTACTGAATGGCTACCCAAGTTGTCTCAATTCAAGCACAAACTCCTGTAGCACCAGACTTAAAGTAATAATTTTTTTTTTTTAGTTAAAGTGTTTTCTTTACTATGTAGTCTGTACACATGTGAGTGATTGTTACTGCTTCCACTTTTATTAATTTTTTATTTCTAGTTGCGTGAAGGACGTCTTCACAGAGAGCAACTCAAGCTGAAGTCCTCATCTCTCCTGGTGGCCCTGGCTCGTCAGCACTCTCGGTAGTACCACCATCAGCACCCCATGTCCTTCATCTGTTCTCTTTACCCAGCACCTTCTCTGCTGCCCAAAACTTCTCTCCTGTTTTCCCTGTTCACTCCCCTCCTCTGTAGCTATTATGCTTTTTTTCCTGGAGAGATCTCGATCTGCGCCCTTGCTCAAAGACCTTTGCTGGCTCCCCACTGCATAAGGATGTAAGTACAAACTCAGCCTTGCCCATTAGGCTCCCAAGTGATCTTGCCCTCAACGCCTTTTTTTTTTTTTAATTTTCAATATAAAAGTTTTTTGATGAGGAGAGCAAATTAGGTTGAGAAGGACAGGAAAGATATCTGACAGCTGTCCTTGTTTATAAAAAAAAAAAGAAGAAGAAGAAGAAGAATGCAAGCATCTGAAATATTGTGTCTAGAATCTTGTACATATTTCCTGAAAGTAAGAGGAAAGACTTGGATTTCTATAGCACTTTTCTTCAGAGGGCATCAAAGCTCTTTAAAATTATACAAAAGAAAGCAAAGGCACCAGATATGAATGTTTCAGTGTCTGTGCAGCAAGCCCATGTTATTATTTAAAGACATGAAAATGCAGATCCCTGGACAGACTGGAGCTGAGTTCACTTCAAAAGCTGGGGCTAGGAGGGGACTGATGATTCCTTCCAAAGCCCTGTGGTCCCCCCATTAACTGCTGAGAAGCTTGGAAACACTGGCCCCATGGGTGCTGCCACAAGCCTCCTCAGCCTCCACCTGATGCTGGGGTTTGAGAGGTGAAAGATGGACCAAGAAAAACAAGGTGAGAGGGACTGAGCCCAGCTGTGGTTCCCATTATGACAGAAAAAAACAGAGTATTTTGAATTTTCCAGAACTCTAACTGGATGGATTTTCTATAATAGGCATTGTAGTAATGGGGGCTACTTTCTGGGATCTGATGAAAAATCAGAGGTGAGTTTTTGGTTTGAGGACATTTTTTTTTTTTTTTTTGCGGTATGCGGGCCTCTCTCTGTTGTGGCCTCTCCCGTTGTGGAGCACAGGCTCCAGACGCGCAGGCTCAGCGGCCATGGCTCACGGGCCCAGCCGCTCTGCGGCATGTGGGATCTTCCCGGACCGGGGCACGAACTCATGTCCCCTGCATCAGCAGGCAGACTCTCAACCACTGCGCCACCAGGGAAGCCCTGAGGACATTTTTATAAATAATAGCCTAATAGCTTAAAGTCTAAGATTAAAAAAGGAAAATGTCCTGGCCACAGCCTCCTACTGTACTGATGAGAAAGTCCAGTGCTGGCCAAATTTCATCTGAGCCATAGGCTTACTACACATTTTAGTGGAGTAAAAATAAGTAGAACTGGCAACACTGCCATAGAGAAAGGCCACAGGGAACTACCTGACCACAGGCCGCCACATCAGGGCCATTCTGAGGCTTCTGTGCCCCCACAGTAGACAGGTCCAAATGGAGAGGCCCCCAGAACCCTGCCAATCTGTGGGAAGAGTCAGTGAGCACTGTGGACAGAACAGCAGTCAGAGGTGGAAATTTCCACAGGGGTGAAGTATCTCCCTTGAGATATTGATTACAGGCTAGATGATTATAAAATTCCCCCACCCAAGAAACTTACTCTAAACGTAGACTACACAAATAGTGGGTTTTCACTCACTGATGTGAATAGAAAGCAGAACTGGTTGCTTTTGGTAAATTTCAGAATCTTTCTGAAGAAGGAGAGAAAATAATGGGTGTTATATTTCTCTTTTCTATATTTAGGTTTAATTTATTAAACTTCCACCCAAAATATAGGACCTGGGCCACCACCATGGAAGGATGTGCAGGTTGTGCACTGAACAACTCCAGGGCAACCTCACATCATAGGTAGTGGCTAGAAATGAAGCATGATCAAAGATGTTTCCCATTTCCAGATGCCGTGGTCACAAAGCACCATATAAAAGTTACACAATGAACAAACAGATTGCACCAATTACTGTCAGGACTAACTATGATCTGAGGCTCCACTCTCAGGGTCTCCGAATAACCATCATTCTAGACCAGTTCTATTGCCAGAAGTAGGGATGTGGGTGCTGTGGATGTTGCAGGGTCATCTCCTGGCAGGCCTGTTTCCATATTAGCCTCCACTTCTTCCTGAGGCTGCAGCTCCCCCTGGCCTCTATGGGGACAGCCTTGTCAGAATCTGGATGCTTCCTTTCTGATCTGGCTAGCATATGTTCTAAGCCCCCAAGAAGGCTACAAATTTCTCTTCCTAGTGCAACACAGCTCTCTGGCTTCACAGAGCTCTCTGCCTCTGCAAGGGTACAGTCAACCACACCTGGGCTCTAAGGACCCTGGAAGAAGAGCCTGGAGTCTCCTTGTAGCTTTTCTCTACCCCTCAGCTGAAGTCAGCCAGTACTTCTGGCTCCAAGAATTAAATACATGGACTAACCTTGTCCTGCCTGGTATTCATCCTGACCTGTCAGCCAAGTCATAGGAAATTTGTCCTCAGAGAAGTACACCCCATTCTCCATGCAATAACAGATCAATGTAGCTGCTCCTCAAACCTCTCCCTTAAGCACTGAGGGGCTTTATGGACACTGAGCACTCACAAACCCAGCACACTCCATGTAGAAGTGAATGATGACCATTAAAATATAGATTTACATTGACAGCACATCACTTTATTTATCCAAGCCTTGGGCACCAAGACATGTGAGTTTGAAGTATTCGAATAAAAGTCTTTCAGATTCCAATCTCTATTCTTCTTGCTCATAATCACTCTTCAGCAATGTTACCTGTGGTATTCCATTTTCCTTACCCCATCTTTGTTTTTATGAAGATAAAAGCAGTTTGAAATGAGTAGTTGAAATTACCTACATTTAGACCACTCTGTTGGAAGTTGAAATCTCTTTGTTTTTCTTCTTGATTTCTCTGTGTATAAATACAGTGTTAGATACAGTTGTCTTTCATGATCAAAGATCATGGTGATACTCCCCCAAAGACAAGTGAAAATGAAAATCATCATCATCATCATCATCATCATCATCATCATCATCTACCATGATCCCTTTGCAGTGAGCCTTTGCATCATTTTTGGCCAGTCCTCTCCAGTGTCTGATAACTTCTCTCAGATAAGTAAAAGTCCTGAAACCTGCCTAGCTCTCGTCCCCTAAATCTGTCCCTTACAGCCACACTGTGGAGTACTTTGTAATAGTAATAATAATAACAACAACGGCTCACTTGTTTAAGCTCTTGATATGTGCTAAGCACTGTTCTAAACAGACTGCACCTCCTTTCTCATTTAATCCTCCTGAAATCCCTCTGCAGTAGATATCATAAATATCCTCATTTTACAGATGGAGAAACTGAAGCACAAAAGATTGAGTCATTTCACCCAGGTCACACGGCTGGTAAGGATTCGGACCTGAGCAGTCTAGCTCCAGAGCACACAGGCTAGGCTCCAACAACACCAGGAACCTGTATGAACAGCCACTGCTCGGCTAAGCAGGAGGCTAAGCAATGCACAGCTCCTCATGTTTATCTACAGATCCCTCTTCAGAGATGTGGTGTCTCAAAGAAAAAGAAGTCCTGCATCTCACTGTGTCCTTCCCCCGTGGTGCCACTCTGCTGCTAGCCAGGCCAGCAGCTCTGCAAACCTTCAAGTGGTTCTCTAGTGAAATGTCCCTCTGGCCTGCCCCAGCTCCCTCTGTGGGTACAATGCCCCCCAGACCTTTACTCTCACCTATTCATCTTTGAAACGTGGTCTGTACATCCAACATCGTGTTTCCAGGCAGCCCTGTGAGTTTTGATAATCCATTACCTCCTTCTCCTCCCCGCCCCACAATCCTCACATGCCCGATCAGTCCACATGTCCCTATGCTAATTGCCCTTTCCAAAGTTAACATTTCCAAATGGCAAGATAAGTTCAGAGTCATTTAAAGGAAAAATAGGCATACCATGAAAATGTTGGGCTTAAAAAAAAAAAATCTTGTCCTTACTCTCCCTGAAGAAACAGTGAGCTCAAGTGGCCTCCTGTTTATTGTTTTTCCTAGGGAAGCCAATTTCAGTTCAGTTCCCACTGTTTCATAACACGAGAGCTCAACTTACATACTTCCAAACAGAGGGATGGGTCCTCGGTTTTGTTTTCGTCTTTCCTCAAGAAAAAGCCTCAATCTCAGTTGCAGGCTTAAACAGACTTAACAGCCATAAGCCCCATAAGCTCTGGCATGCCATAAATAGTTCTTTTCATCAGAAGCCGCAAATCACAATTCTACTGTAAAAACCAGAGCTGCTCGGATAGCTGCCCACAGCACTGAGCATGGGGCCTGGCATTTAATAAAGATTTGTTGATGGACTGATTGATCCGGGTTTCCCATATCAGGTGTAGTCTGAGTTTCTTAGGTTTTTTTTGAAGGGATTTGAACTAAGATTTAAAACCAAGTCTTAATGCACCAATCTCTCCTTTCCCACAGTCCTTTGGGCCCAGGATCTTAGAACCTATTTATGATGCATGAGTTTCAAAGCCCCTGTGGGGACCAGAGGGCAAGAAGGAACGCAGGACAATCTAGTAAAAGCCCCTACACCATCTGGGCCAAGGCACAGTGATAAGTGATGTCCTCGTGACAGCCTGGAGGACCTCAGAGAGGCGCCCTCTGGATCATCAGAGAAAAGTAAACCAAGAACTCCATCATAATAGCTGAGAGCTTTAGAGTCAGGAATCCTGATTCTATCACTCCTAGCCTTGTGGCCTTAGGCAGGTTACTCAGCATCTCTGTGCAGTGGTTTCCTCAGCCAAATCAGTTCAAAGGATTAAATGAGAATACAAGTGTTAAGCCCTTGAGACAGTATCTGGCATGTAGAAAGCATCACTTGTGTTTTAAATAATTACCCCAGCAATACAGTGAAGGAAATTTTACCGTACTTTTAATTTTATAAAAATTGGGGGTCCATACATACCATTTATGGTAGCTCAACTCACCAGAATATTCAATTAAACAGAACACCCTACTCTCCCAATATGCCAGACAGGTTGGAGCTCATGGTACATATGAAAGTGCTGAAGGGAATAGAAACCAAGTAGGGATAGGTAATAAGTGAATTTAATCGGGATCACAAAATACCAAAGGTGCTAAATATCATGTTTTAAATTTTTTTAATGAAGTTATAACTTCAGGGACAGGTATACCATATGAGCTATTCCAACTTTTAAAAACCCTTTTCATCACAATAGGGAAGAAAGGAAGCTGAGTTACTGTCTTTCTATATTAGTCGTCAGAGTTTAGCAAGAAAAATTAAGGGAGAGAGATGGATATATACAGTTAGGAAGTAATTAAGACCATGTAAACACAGCTGTTGATAAAAAACACAGGTAAGGGAATTCTTAGAAAAATTGAATGTAATAAATCAGCAGGCAGAATAAAATGGATCCCTAGACAGTGAAGTGTTAATAAACTTGCTGAGCCACTAACAACTCACAAAAGTAATAGTGAGCAAGGACGGAAATTTTGCATTAAGTCTTGAAGTGAGCTTGGGAAAGAGAAGCCTTTTGGGTGGCTAGTAACTTCCAGGGAAAGAGGAGCCGTGAAATGACAAGGGTGGAAGTGGCAGGGAGTTTCCCTTGCTCGGCCTCCCTCTGTGGTTACAACATCATGTTTCAAGGATGGATCACTGTCAGAGTTAGAATAACCTGGACTGTATAAAGACATCAATTCCCTGAGTATTTATTGAGCGCCTCTCATGCCTGAGGCACCATGCCAAGTGAGAGATGCAAAGATGAACAAGCCTGGTCCTGGATCTCCGGAAACACCCAGACCACAGGGACAATAGCTGTGAACACAGGAACACAAGGTAAAAGGCAATCAATACTGTAGCAGAGTTAACACACAGCACATACATATAAACAAGAGGGAGGTGAATTTCCACCAAGAATATCAGGGAAGGCTTCCTGCAGGAGGTGGCATTTGACCTGACCTTGAAGGGTGGATAGGAAAAATGCTTCAGGCAGCGTAATGGCGTTCATTCAACCATCCGTCCACCTGTCCATCCATCCATCCAACTACGCATCCAATTAACGAATAATTACTGGACACTTACTTTCTGTCAGGCACCGTGCTAGTTGTTGACAACAGAATTTTTAATAAAAAGAGACAGAATCCCTACCCTTGGGAGCTCCTGGGGAGGCAAATATTAATGAAAGTAGTAAACCTTCAGATGTACATTGCAGTGTGACAATGCCATGAGGGGTGGTCCAAGGTTCTGTCTGAGGCTCTAACAGGAACATTTGACCAAGGCAGAGAAATTAGGGAAGGCTTTGCTGTGAAGCAATTGGTGGAATTGAGATCTGAAGGGAGGTGGGGGGGGGGGCGGTCAGAGACACCCAGGCAGAGAGAGGGGATAGCAGCATTCCCAACTGAGGGAGTGCATTTCAAGGTGGGAAAGAAGCATGATGACAACAAGGGGCTGAAACAGTCCAGGGAGGCTGGAGTGTGGTGTGGGATGAATTGTGTGTGGAGACAAGGCCAGAGGGGTGAGCGGGGGCATGTGGGGTCTTGGTGAGCAGCTCTCAACCTTTACTCTACGAAATATTCTTAGAATACTTTAATTAGACAGACTTAGAAATATTTTAATTGGTGCCATTACAGGAAGGGGAGGTAAGAGGTGGCGTGGTTGAGTTTTACTTTGGACAGATCATTTGGCTGAAATGTGGAGACTGGATTAGGGCCACAGTGGATGTACCAGTGGTTCAGCAAGAGGTATGGTGGTGGCCAGGACTAGGAGAGCAGCAGTGGGGTGGGGAGAAATGATGTCTACCTTCAAGACTGGAAGGTAGGCTGTGGGGCTTTGGCAAGGGAGAGGGAGGTGTCAAGGTTACCTCTGGCTTTCCAAACTAGACAGATGGAAGCGCTGATCCTAGGAAAGGGCAATGGGAAAGGGCCAGTGCGGTAGACAGACTAGCTGTGGGGAACCTGAGGTGTGAAGGTGTGGTCATTATGTATCTCCCCCGTAGACTGTAAGCCCCCCAAGGGCAGGACTCTGTCTCTTTTTACTCAACATTTGGCAACCAGTATGGTGTCTGACAGACATCAAGTGCCCAGTAGTCTCTTATTAATTGAGTGGGGGTAGTTGGATGAGTGGATGATTTTTTGAGGTGCTTTAAGACATCTGAGAGGGGATGTTGGGTAGAAAGCTAGATGGTTGGTCTGCAGCTCAGGAGAGAGGTGGGGATGGGAGCTATAGATTCATGTTTGTCCAAGGAGGGTAGCTCAAGGGAGAAGATGAACAGGCCCTGGATTCAGCCTTCAGAAATTCCAACAGGTCAGGGCTAGGTAGCAGAGGGAAGGTGTACAAAGGAGAAAGAGAATGGGCAGTCAGACTCAGAAGGAGTATTTCCAGAAGGAGAGAGTGGTCCACGGTGTCAGTTGCAAGTAAGATGAGAACTGAAGAATGTCCTTTGGATTTAGCAGCACTGAGGTCATCGGTGACCTTTGTGGGAGCTGTTTTTTGTGGAGCGATGAGGTGGAAGCCAGATTGGAGGGGGTGAGGAGTGGGAGGTGATGAAACAGCGACAGGGAGTAGACACAAGTCTTAGGAGAAGTTTGGCGGTGAAGAGGAGGAAAAAGGCGGGGTGGAAGCTGAGCAAACGCGAATGTGCCCAGTGGGTTTTAGAAGTTACAACAGCGTAGCGTGGCTCTGGAACAGTAGTCCCCGTACCTTTTTTTCTGTCCTAACATCTCCGGAGGAACAGACACTCCGGGTTATTAACAGAAAAATCAGAATATCAGGAGAAGGAGTTGATTTCATTAGGGTGATGAGCTTGAGTTTTGGAGATGTTAATTTTGGGGGGCTTATGGAGCAGGCAGGGGAGAGCGATGTCTGTAGGGTAGCTGGAAATACGGTTTGGGTTAGTGCTGGCAAACTGCAGCCACCAAATCTAGTCCCTCACTTGTTTTTAATATGGCCAGCCCATGAGCCAAGAATGGTTTTTACATTTTTAAGCAGTTGAAAAATCAAAAGGAGAATAATATTTCTTTTTCTTTTTTTTGGCCATGCCATGCAGCATGCAGGACTTAGTTCCCCAACCAGGGATCGAACCTGTGCCCCCTGCACTGGGAGCGCAGAGTCTTAACCACTGGACTGCCAGGGAAGTCCAGAGAATAATATTTCATGACATGTAAAACGAACATGAAGTTGAAATTTCAGTGTCTGTAAAAGAAGTTTTATTGGAATTAGCTTATAGCCACACTCATTCATATACATATCATCTAAGACTGCTTTTGTGCCACTGCCATGGAGTTAAATAGTTGCAAGAGGCTGATTGGCCCTCGCAGCCTAAAACGTTGACTATCTGGCCAATCCTTAGCCAAAGCCATAGGAGAGCAATCAAAGCAATTTCTTGACAGCCAACCTTATGGAAAAATATCAAGCTAAAGGGGACCAGATCACACTGTGCATTAAGGGAAACAGGTGGCTGGCCATTTGTGGGGTGTGGAGGAGATGGCAGCAGTCTGATATCTCTGGGTCTATGAAGGACATTTGTTCCTCCCCCACCAGCCCCCCCCCAACTTGCTGATGTCATGAACAGACACCCACAGAGCTCAGCATAAAGGACCCTTCTTCAGGGAAACATTTGCCTTCCCTTCCCCAACTGAGTCTCCCAGCCAGCTTAAACAAAGCTCCTTGCACTTCTCCATTACAGCATTTATCGCCGTGGTAGTGAAATAACTATTTGTAGAATTCTTGGTTTACTGTCTGTCTCTCCCTCTAGACTGGGAACCACTTTGGTGTGATGACTAAGAGAACAGATTCTGGAGCCAGGCCGCTTGGTTCTATCCTGGCTCTACCATTTACTGGCAGGGTATCTGTGGCTCATTTACACTCTCCTGGCTTTAGTTTCCTCATCAGTAAAATGGGGACAGTGAGACTCTACCATTCAGGGTTGCAAGGATTAAATAAGACAAAATAGTAGGATACAAGGTGCTTGGAGCAGTGCCTATGACATGCTAAGTGCTCAGTACATATATCATTGTAGTAACTATTTGGATAAGGGAAGTATGGTAAAGGAGTGGGAAAAAACAAAGGTAAAATTTGAATTTTAGGGCAACTGGGTGGATGGTGATATCATTTCTGGAGACAGGAAACACAGGAAGTGGAGTAGGTGTGGGGGACTTGCCATGTCTGAGGTGCCTGGGGACAGCCAAGTGACAACGCAAGGTGGACAGGTAGATGTGGGGCTCAGCAGAGATGGTGGGTAAGGTAAGGGATTGGAAGAGTCTAAAAGCTTGAAACAGCTGGGACAAATAGCTGCGGGAGAAACATAAGATTGCTAGGCTATAGTTCTGGCCTATGTAAAGATGCAGATGGCAGATCATGAGACTTCTCAGCCTTCATAATTGTGTGAGCCAATCCCTCATAATAAATCTCTTTCTGTATATCTGTATTTATCCTATTGGTTCTGGAGAACTCTAATACAGTATCCTTGGGTACAATTTCTTGAAAAGCCTGCTAGTAGGTGAATTCAAGTTGCTAGTGAATGCCACTTTCCCCGTTTCACCTGCCTCACCTGGGAAGAACTGGGAAAGTGGAGACTGCACGGTATCACGGCTACCCGCCCTGCGCCCTCGCCTCCAAGAATCTTCTCTCTTGTGTGGGTTAGGAGCTAGAGAAACAAAAACACAGCAGGAAGAAGCCTCTAGATATCAACATATCTAGCAATTGGGCCTTTTAAAATTCCACTTTTGACTTTCCTAACAACTATAAGTCAAGTGAAATACCCTCACTTTACAGGTGAGGACTCTGGGTCCTGGAGAGATGAAGTACCTTGTCCAAGATCATACAGCTAATAAGTAGCAGAGGGGGGATTCAAAATTAGGAATGTCTATGTGGTTCCTAAGCTGCCTTAGTCAGAATTCTCCAGAGAAACAGAACCAATAGGGTGTGCGTATGTGTGTGTA